>NC_040016.1:6995081-7600604 GCF_000972845.2 Larimichthys crocea | reverse complement strand
TGTGCCAAAGTGCTGTACAGGTTGATACAAATAATATACAAATAATATGTTGTTAGTAGTAATTAAAATTACATGTGGCTCTTGCCAATGGCATGATTGAATCCAATAATATAAATAACAAAGGCAAATTACAATAATATTTATACAGTATGATCTCTGCTTTCTTAGGTTACATGCAACTTTAGAAAATGAAAATAATAAATCTGTAATTAAAAATGAAGCTTATTATATAGATACAGTAGCATCTGACTACATCCAGTGAGTTAAAGCACACTACAGCCAATGAATCGGACAGAAGTAAAATTAGTTAGTCCAGACAAAAAATGCATTGCACTGCAGGGCCACTGTGGCAGAGTGAGTTGTCTGATAATCGGACAGTCCACTCATTCATTCCCCTGACAGTTAAAGAGCAAGATATGAAACCCTGATGGCTGTGACGTCGGTGTGTGAATGGGTGATTGTCCTGATGTCATGTAACGGCTACAATGTGTTCCTAGTAAATTTACTTAATATTTATTCAGTAGGTTGTGACAAAGACCTTTGGCTGTTTGTCTGGTTATTATGCCTTCTGTATGCCAATTTCTGTAAATCAGGCCAAATTGATGGTGGAAAACACAACTAAATCATATCTTGCTAGCTGCTCATAGCTGCTCATGAAAGACTAAGTGACCTACAAGTAACCTCACGTCAAATCTCCCAGCAATTTTGACCTCAAGAATTCAGAGCAGTAAGCAGCTCATTTCAGTTGTGAGACTAATGTTAATGTTTTAAGCAGCTAAAGCTTTTAACAGCCGCATTACATGTTGTCAGTCAGTGATATTGTCCATTATTACTAACTGTCCAACTGTAGCAATGCCCATAATTAACACCATTTTCTAGCACTGTCGTTGTTAAATATCATTTAAGTCGGGTCATATCACTGATGTAAAATACATCCTGTTTTTTATCAATGTAGGCCACGAATCTCAGCCTCTACATTAATATAATCTATAGAAAATAAGCCCAATATGGGAAGAAAATTGAACATACTGTAGGATAATCTTCCAACAAATGAGCCACTGATAAACAAAACAGGTGATAAGTATTGAGAAAGAGATAAGCAAGAGCTATCAGACTGAAGCTTGTGCACAATCACTGTCTGCAGATTAACATTGTTCACACTCATAGTCCCAGGTCTTAGCTATTAAGATAATGCCACTCCTCATGTTTCACAGATGTCCAATACAACTCCTCGCCACAAAATGTCTGGCGTTAATTGAAATCTGATTTTCTTCTCCGGCACTATAGGCTGAAGCTCCTCAGCAGGAGCCGGAGTGATTCTAGATGAAATCACATCCATTCTGCCGCTGAGGAAGTGAGATGGATGGATTTGTTGACCTCACGGAGAAAAAAAATGTGAAAGTGTGAGAATGGGCTGCATAATGCGTGGTCCAGGCAGCAAAAGAATGTAATGAAGGTGGAGGAATTTTGATAACATGCTCCGTCTCTGTCACGGCACTGATGCCTGAAGGATAATGGATTCCATGGTGTTGTGGACACAGTGGCAAAGCATCAATGAACCAATCAGTGGCAACATACAAAAACAAATAGTGCCTCTCCAAAACTCTCATCTCACGACCTGGATTTGGGAGAGTGCAAGTTGTGGAGGTACAGCATTAGAAGATGGAAAGGATTGGACTGGTTGTTAGTGCTTCCATCTGGCAATAAAGCAGTTTACATGAAATGGGATCTCTTATAGTGCCCAGAATACCTAAAAGGTTTCCTGTTCATGAAAGTAGCCTCTGTTTCTGCGGCTTATAAACACCCCGAAACAGACTTGCAAAGAGCTGTATACAGTGATTCTCTCTCTTATAAAAGGGATTAAAAAAAAACAAAACATGTTTGTTTAACTATTTGTATTTTAAAGCTAACTTTGTCGTGGAGAAAACAGCATTATATATGCTTTTGTCTTATCCCATCTGTTGATTCACCTGCACCGTATTATTATGCATGATTTATATATTGCAGAGGCAAATATAAATAGAAGAATCAACTAAGCAGTGATAAAAACTCACATAAGAAAAAGGAGAGCTAACCTTTGCAGTAATCGTTCATTTATTTTCTAGTGAATATAAATGTACTGTACACCCTGAATAGGGTAAGAGGGACCTGTGCGAAAATAGGAAAGCTATTAGCTTCAAGGACCATCATCTGTGGTCTTACAATGGAAAGCTTAAAACTAGTGATTTGTGACCTGCACCTTTAGGGACAGACAGAGCTGCACAGCTGGCTGATATAATGGAGTCACAGCACAGACACGCAATTAGGGTCAATTAGGTGTAGGTGTCTGTAATTGTGCAGACTAGTGGGCAACAGTTTGTAACTTTAACTGCTGTTTTTATCTTCTCTTCACCTGTGTTTATGCTAATTTAAACTATTCAAGCAAATCTAGAAACTTTCCCCACACAACTAGTTCTCCGCTTTACCTACCTCAAATGTATCTCGGGAGTGTGGCCCTTCTATATTCATTCCCAACAGGCTTCCAGTTATCTCAATGTGTCACAGTCTCTCTCTCTCTTCTCTGTCCCTCCTCTACAACCATTTCCCATTTCCCCGGGCCCTTTCAGTCTTTTTCCATCCATTCACCAGACATCTCTTGGACTTTCCCCCCTCTTCACATCACTGACTGCCCCACCCATCTTCAACCCTGTTCCCACTTCCCTCATCTGCTCTGTAGTTGCCTGGGACTATTCGCCCTGACAAAATGTCGCATAATGTTGCATAATTTAAATGGAAAAGTGGTGCCTTGAACACCCTGTGTGTCACAAGCACAGCATCGTCTATGGCAGGGTTTTTATACTGTCGCACCCAACAAGAGAAACCCTCCAAGCATACCATATTAACATGTTGTTCAACCTGCATCTCATGTCCTTGGCAGCCCTTAACTGGCAACATTCCCATCCTACTCACTCACTTTTTCCTGTTGCGTTCTTGCACTTTACATTTAGGAATGTTGCCTATTAGACCAACCCTTGCTAAATCCACTTGCGTTTTAAAAAAAAAAACTGCATTACATTTTGTGGAGAAAATGACTGGATGCTGATTCTTGAAAACTGAGAGAGAGAAATGTTTTTGCTACCGTCTGACAATAATTTCTGTCCTTGCACAGAAGTGAGATGGATTTTCCTGGAAGACAGACTTTTTTGTTTGTACCTTACAATTTAAATGTGGCAGGACAGCTATAAATTGACGTCTACACAGTTCTTCAGCAGAGTCAAGCATAGATTTCCTGCTAGGCAAAAGTGGCATCGATCTCATGTAGCAGCGCAAGCGGCAGTTCTTTCAGGGAAATGCAATGGGGTAACTCATAATGATTACAATTAATGTTCACGCACAAGGCGGAGGAGGATGCGCATGATTAGGTATCTTTGGGTAGCTTGTTCGACGAGGAGCATGTGTTGTAGTTCTTTCCTCAGGCGTTGTCATTTTCATCAGGAGATGTTGAGCTGCGCTTTGTCTGGACCCTCACCTAGGACCTGTTTGCCTTGGGTGACCCTACCAGGGGCATAAAGCCCCCGACAACATAGCTCCTAGGATCATTGGAACACGCAAACCCCTCCACCGCGGTAAGGTGGCAGCTCCAGGAGGGGGTGATTGAATCCAATAATGATAAATAACAAAGGCAAATTACAATATTATTTATACAGTATGATCTCTGCTTTCTTAGGTTACATGCAACTTTAGATAAAATGAAAATAATAATCTGTAATTAAAAATGAAGCTTATTATATAGATAGCATCTGACTACATCCAGTGAGTAAAGCACATACATGCCAATGAATCGGACAGAAGTAAAATTAGTTAGTCCAGACAAAAAAAATGCATTGCACTGCAGGGCCACTGTGGCAGAGTGAGTTGTCTGATAATCGGACGGTCACTCATTCGATTCCTCTGACAGTTAAAGAGCAAGATATGAAACCCTGATGGCTGTGATGTCGGTGTGTGAATGGGTGATTGTCCTGATGTCTATGTAACGGCTACAATGTGTTCCTAGTAAATTTACTTAATATTTATTCAGTAAGGTTGTAAAACAAAAGAAACCTTTGGCTGTTTGTCTGGTTATTATGCCTTCTGTATGCCAATTTCTGTAAAATCAGGCCAAATATGATTGGTGGAAGAACACAACTAAATCATATCTTGCTAGCTGCTCATAGCTGCTCATGAAAGACATAAGTGACCTACAACTAACCTCACGTCAAATCTCCCAGCGAATTTTGACCTCAAGAATTCAGAGCAGTAAAGCAGCTCATTTCAGTCTGTGAGACTAATGTTAATGTTTTAAGCAGCTAAAGCTTTTAACAGCAGCATTACATGTGGTCAGTCAGTGATATTGTCATTATTACTATAACTGTCCAACTGTAGCAATCGCCATAAATATAACACCATTTTCTAGCAATGTCATTGTCTTAAATATCATTTAAGTCGGGTCATATCACTGATGTAAAATACATCCTTTTTAATACAATGTAGGCCACGAATCTCAGCCTCTACATTAATATAATCTATAGAAAATAAGCCCAATATGGGAAGAGAAAATTGAACATACTGTAGGATGAATCTTCCAATACAAATGAAGCCACTGATAAACAAACAGGTGGATAAGTATTGAGAAGAGAGATAAAGCAAGAGCTATCAGACTGAAGCTTGTGCACAATCACTGTCTGCAAATTAACATTGTTCACACTCATAGTCCCAGGTCTTAGCTATTAAGATAATGCCACTCCTCATGTTTCACAGATGTCCAATACAACTCCTCGCCACAAAATGTCTCGCGTTAATTGAAATCTGATTTTCTTCTCCGAGCACCTATAGGCTGAAGCTTCTCAGCAGTAGCAGGAGTGATTCTAGATGAAATCACATATCCATTCTGCAGCTGAGGAAGTGAAGATGGATGGATTTGTTGACCTCACAGAGAAAAAAAATGTGAAAGTGTGAGAATGGGCTGCATAATGCGTGGTCCAGGCAAACAAGAATGTAATGAAGGTGGAGGAATTTTTGATAACATGCTCCGTCTCTGTCACGGCACTGATGCCTGAAGGATAATGGATTCCATGGTGTTGTGGACCACAGTGGCAAAGCATCAATGAACAAATCAGTGGCAACAATACAAAAAACAAATAGTGCTCCTCCAAAAACTCTCATCTCAGACCTGGATTTGGGAGAGTGCAAGTTGTGGAGAGTACAGCATTAGAAGATGGAAAGGATTGGACTGGTTTAGTGCTTCCATCTGGCAATAAAGCAGTTACATGAAATGGGATCTCTGATAGTGCCACAGAATACCTAAAAGGTTTCCTGTTCATGAATGTAGCCTCTGTTTCTCGGGCTTATAACACCACGAACAGACTTGCAAAGAGCTGTATTACAGTGATTCTCTCTCTTATAAAAGGGATATTTAAAAAAAAAAAACATGTTTGTTTACTTATTTGTGTTTTAAAGCTAACTTTTGTCGTGAAGAAACAGCAATTATATATAGCTTTCTGTCTTATCCCATCTGTTGATTCACCTGCACCGTATTATTATAGCATTATTTATATAGTGCAGAGGCAAATATTAAATAGAAGAATCAACTAAGCAGTGATAAAACTCACATAAGAAAAAGAAGAGCTAACCTTTGCGGTAATCGTTCATTTATTTTCTAAGTGAATATAAATGTACTGTAACCCTGAATAGGGTAAGACAGACTCTTGTGCGAAAATAGGAAAGCTATTAGCTTCAAAGGGACCATCATCTGTGGTCTTACAATGGAAGACTTAAAACTAGTGATTTGTGACCTGCACCTTTAGGAGACAGACAGAGCTGCACAGCTAGCTGATATAATGGAGTCACAGCAAGACACGCAATTAGGGTCAATTAAGTGTAGGTGTCTGTAATTGTGCAGACTAGTGGGCAACAGTTTGAACTTTAACTGCTGTTCTTATCTTCTCTTCACTGTGTTTATGCTAATTTAAAACTATTCAAGCAAATCTAGAAACTTTCCCCACACAACTAGTTCTCAGACTTTACCTTAACGCTCAAATGTATCTCTGGGAGTGATGGCCCTTCTATATTCATTCCCAACAGGCTTCCAGTTATCTCAATGTGTCACAGTCTCTCTCTCTCTCTCTCTGTCCCTCCTCTACAACCATGTTCCCATTTCCCCCGGGCCCTTTCAGTCTTTTTCCATCCATTCACCAGACATCTCTTGGACTTTCCCCCCTCTTCACATCACTGACTGCCCCACCCATCTTCACACCTGTTCCCACTTCCCTCATCTGCTCTGCAGTTGCCTGGGACATATTCAGCCCTGACAAAATGTCGCATAATGTTGCATAATTTAAATGGAAAAGTGGTGCCTTGAACACCCTGTTGTGTACACAAGCACAGCACTCGTCATATGGCAGGGTTTTTATACTGTCGCACCCAACAAGAGAAACCCTCCAAAGCACACCATATTAACATGTTGTTCAACCTGCATCTCATGTCCTTGGCAGCCCTTAACTGGCACATTCCCACTCATACTCACTCACTTTGTCCTGTTGCGTTCTTGCACTTTACATTATAGGAATGTCGCTGTATTAGACCAACCCTTGCTAAATCCACTTGCGCTTTTAAAAAAAAAAACTGCATTACATTTGGTTGAGAAAATGACTGGATGTTGATTCTTGAAAACTGAGAGAGAAATGTTTTTGCTACAGTCTGACAGTAATTTTTGTCCTTGCACAGAAGTGAGATGGCTTTTCCTGAGAAAGACAGACCTTTTTTGTTTGTACCTTACAATTTAAATGTGGCAGGACAGCTATAAATTGACCTATACACAGTTCTTCAGCAGAGTCAAGCAATAGATTTCCTGTTGGGCAAAAGTGGCATTGATTCTCCTTTAGTACAGCAGCGGGAAGTTCTTTCAGGGAAATCAATGGGGTAACTCATTAATGATTACTGTAATGTAAACAGTATACTATCGTGCTATTGTTCGCTATTTTGATTATCTTCAGGTGGAGACAAGCACAGATGGTTTTATGTGACCAAAAATAGACTAGAAACAACACAAGTTTATAGTCTCTGTCCCTGATGGGACGAGAGGGGGAGGAGTACAAACATTAAATAAGGAACATCCATTTCTTTTTTTCTTTGGTGTCTCGAGTTTCCTGATGGACAGGAAAGTACACTGCTGCAAACTATAGCTGCTGCATGTGCTGTGTGTGTGTGTGCTAATTTAAGCTCAGTTTGTTAGCTGTGCTGTCCAGAATGTGAGCTCAGTAAGTCATCAATGTTACTGATGAGGAGCGGAGCCAGTGCAAGAACCGGAGCTGGGCAGGCCGGCAATGTAACCAGGCTCGGTAGCCTCTATGGACATAGCTAATGGCAAAGGGACCAAAGAGGACATTGACAGAGGAAGCTACAGAAAGAAAAGGAGAGAGTGGCATAGTAAGAAGCTGCCGAGCTGGACTTCTTGTTGTTGGACTACTAAGTAATATCAGCTGGCTGCTATGTCTTGTGTTGTTGCACTTGCTTGGTTTCAAAATTCTAATTACTATTGGATCATAAGTAATAAAATCAGAACAAATGCACGTGTACAGCCTTTTATTTAATTAACGACAGTGATTTTGCACTCTGAAACTAGGTGCTAAATCACAAAGGTAATTTCTACACAATGTTGTTTTTTAATTTTAAGAAATGTCCCTTGCATCTTTCTTTCAGTGTCAGATGACAGAATGAGGAAACTGAGAGATTATTTTGTTTCAGTGTAGGATGACTCAACTTAAGAATCAAAAATGTCACTTGTGTGTATGTGCAGACAAATGAGGACGTGCGACTCGAGGTAGGTCACTTGTCAGTCATAAAAACACTAATGTTCAGAGACATATACAACATCTTTTCCAACCAACTGTTTCTCTTTGTATGTTAATGTATCATAAAGAAGTGTTTCTACTCCTTTACAGTGCCTAAAAATAATAAATCACTGTATTTTCATTGAATGTCCAAACTAATATTGAATAAAATATGGATTTATATGTTCTTGGTTCTCTCTTTCAGAAAGAAACAATCTAACAAAATATATTCTTAAAGCTTCATTCTCAATTGGAGATCTGTATTCCAAGACAGTATCCAAGACAATTCAGAAAAGCTGATTCAGTTTCTAGATGTTGAAGACAAATGGAAGTGGAAGAAAAGAAAAACCTAGAGTGAGCACTTTAAGATTTTGAAGTCTGTTTGGTTGGGTAATTAAGTTAAATGCAAAGATATAATTCCCAGATAGACTCTGGCATGCCTTCCAGTCCTGTTCTAGGTTTTCTGTGTCATCATAAAGAATGGAAAATAAGAGACAAAAGGCAACAAAACACTTTGCATCTCTTATGAATAATGCAGGAACCCCTCCAGCTAGTCATTAACAACAGGCACCCTTCCTAACGGATTCATCAAAACCAGGCCAGTGGTGTATCATTTATAGCCTCAGAGAGTCTTAAATTTTGATCTTTATTAATTGCATCCTTAACCTGCCAATCTGTGTCATTTTTAAATGTCAGAGCTCAGTGACAATGTTGTGTTTTCTCAACTGCTTCCAGGGGGATGCAAAATGCTTTGATAGAAATTCTGATAGAAATACTTCGATAGAAATGCACATACTGAATGTACATAGCATTTTCTAATTATCTTTCATAGCTACAGTACTCTACCTTATAGTACTTTATATCATTTATTTATTACATTCACCTAGAGTTACTGGCATTTCCTATAAAGACAATAAAAGTACAAGTCAGTAGTTTTTGGCTGTGGGTCATTCAAACAATATCTGCATATGAACACTTACATCATTCCATTTTTTGTCATGCATGTGTAAAGATGTATGAAAAGTCCACAAGGTGGAAGTTATTATAGAATACTATGTGTGCAAAGAGGAACTGAAAGCTTTAAGATTACTGGAAATACATTATGTGGGCCACATAAATCATGGACATGACAATAGAGAAACAGGCAGCATATCTGCTGCAACATTCACAGAAAGAACAACAAAGCGGCTACAGAAAGCAGGATGTATTTAATCTTCCATTCATGCAAAAGGTTTGGTTTTGATAAATGACTCCATTTGCTTTCAGAGTAGAAAGTGTCTGTGCTGATCGCCTTGTTTTGTTTACATACTAAGTGCCACAGAATGAGAGTGAAAATGAATGATTTTCTTCTGTGTTCATTGATTCGAGTGGAGAGTTGGTGGTTCATTTCAACTATAAATTTGAGACAATCTGCTATGAAAAAATGTGTATAATACACCCACCAGTCCACTAGAGGATACTGTCAGTATCGCATTTTGTCCAAGCAGCACAAAAACTGCAGTTCCTCAAATAGCCACTTGAGGCTGACTCCAGAATAAGTCTCAATGAGCCCCCATGTTAAAATGCCAAACTTCACAGCAGAAATAAACATGTTTGCAAATAAAAAAAATTGTCTCTAAGCTAATTTCCCCGTTCATGACAACTGTACTGAGTCTGAATTTCTATTTAACTTACCCCATTCAAATTACATTAAGGTTTAAAGTTGTGCAAAATGAAAGGCATAGCCACAAGTGGCTTGTTTGAGCACCCAGGCTATATTCAGCCCATCTCAGGTTCATCTAAGATGGGGCAAAGGTTCTCCGGCTTTCACCATCTACAATCCATAATAAAATAAAAGGATTCAGAGAATCGAGAAAAATCTCAGCATGTCAGAAGTAAAGCTGTAAATCCAACATTGAATGCCTGTGATTTTAGACCCCTTAGGGAGCACTGCAATAAAAACCAACAAAAATATATAATTATATAAAGGCTATTACTACAAACACTTTAAGTAACAGTTAACAGCAGTAACAAAAAGCCATATATCAACAACATCCTGTAATACCGCTGACTTATCTGGGCCTGAACTCATCTGACCTGGATTGATGTAAAGTGGAAAAAACGAGTCCACATTTCAAATTATTTCTTGGAAATAATGGGCGTCACATTCTCCTCCTGGCCAGATTTTTATTTACACAACGTCTTAGCTGTTGTTAGCTGCGAATCAGGGCTGTAGAAACTAATTCATAATTATCATGACAGGCCTATTTATGTATATAGCATTACAATTTGCCTCTCATTTATCTGTTCACGCACCAATGGCAGCCAGCTACCATAAAGGTGCTGGTTGGGAGAAACCTGGAGGATTCAGTGTGTTGCCCAAGGACACATGGGATGGAGATTGAAACGCCAACCCTGCTGTGATTAATGAATAACCCACTCCACCTCCTGCGCCACAGCCCTCCTGGCAGAGAAACTGTCCTTGTTTTCCAAGAAAAAAAATGATCAGGGCTGTCTTATAGGTTCTGCAGAAGAAAAGGGCCAGTATGACACTCAGTAAAGGTGATGGACTAGTGTGCAGCGAGGTTATGGTATGTACAGGACGCCTAGGACAAGAGCTGCATCTCTGACTGTTCCCAGACATGTTCCCCAAATGGACTAGGGAAGCAGTTACATTAATACTGAATCAACTGCTCACTCCTCTTTATTTTCTGATGGGACAAACTAGTGTCCAGAAAACTAGTGGAGTCTGGTGATGAGATGGCTGACATCTCTATCCATCCTGATTTTATGCGTCTCTCCTCAGTACTCTCCGATATTTCTGAGTAATTAGATACTTAACACATTCACACAGGAGCTGCCAAGTGCTACCACAGCTTTCCAACAGCTGTTGAATACGATACTCCATAGTAGTAAATGTCCACGAGAAGACAGAAAACAAAAGCTCATTTCTGTAACCAGGATGATGTCCCGTTTATGGGATATACAGTAATGACATATGACAAATGGATGACAATTAAAAAGGGAAATAAAAAGAATGAGGATCTGTAATATTTTCTCCGTCTTTGAGTTTCAAACATATAATACAAAAATGCCTACAGCTATAATACAGCAAATCAAAATAAAGATTTGTAGCTTAGTTTAATCAGGATTTCCTGCTGCATGGAAACATTTAAATTGATTGCATTTTCCTATATTTAGCGAGTTATTTGTGGATTGCTAATTGGAAATGAGGGAGATTTGCTGACAAAGGCGGAATTAATTACACATCAAATGTTTAATTAGGCTGCTGCTGTAGCTGTAAGTAATCCTATAGCTTTAGTTTAAAATAAGCACTTATTACATTAATGAATAACAGATTTTTTCCTTCTTTTGTCAGGTGCACGTGTTCAGCCAGAGAAAGCATTACATTTATTTATTTTATCCAGATACATAAACTGTGGAAATCCAGTAGTTCACTGGGTTTGGACCACGCGGAACAACGCGAGATGCACCCACATGGAACAATAATAATTATGTCTATAAACGATTGCTTTAAAAAGTTATTCTCTCTTACCTTTTTTGGGGGGGCGAGAATTACGAGAGGTGATCTGTGTGGACGCGCTTCCTCGCTGTTGTTATGACGATGAGAGCAACAAAAGGTTTGTCTGTGTGTCTCTGTGTGTGTGTGTGTGTGTGTGTGTGTGTGTGTGTGTGTGTGATTTGGAAATTTGCAAAAGCTGAAGGGGAGGAAATAATTATTGTCGCATCGGTGGAGGGGGGATAAAAATGTGAGCAGTCTGCTGGAGGCAGAGCGAGAAAGAGAGAGAGAGAGAGAGAGAGATGCTGTTCAGTCAAATCCTCAGCCCGCATCTGATGCTCAAGTCTCTCTTCTCCTTTCTTTTAAATCGAACATGCTGATACTGTCATGTGACCACTCCCCATGGTCCAATGCGCTCCCTACTACTCCTCCATCCACACATCCACACTAAATAATGCTGCAGCTTAGTATGCCCCTTTTAACAGCGGAGAAAAAAAACAAAAAACATATGCATGTTCACCCTGCACACTTTGCACCTAACTGGCTATTGTGAATGCATTTTAATGGATTATTTTGAGGAATTGTAAAAGATATCTACTCATTTTCACACTAACCATAATACACTCACTTGTAAAGAAACACAGCTAAGAGGGTTGCAGGATTGTCCTGAGGAGATAAAGAACCACTTTAACCGAATTTATTCAAGTTCAGGGAAATATGTCGGTGTTTTTTATTTAACGCAGTCACATACTTTTCCTTCATCCATTACATCTGATTGTTGTAACCCGCCTGTCTTCCACACACCACCCCCTTTTAAAGACTCATCCATCTTAAGTGTCATTCTGTGTCCATCAGCGAATTGTGTTTTCGCTGTATTTTGTCTCAGGCACTGCTGATGCAAAGCATTTGATGTCTACGGCTGTGTTGAGTCGCATGAATCCAGCCGCTGGAATTATGGATCCTACCGGGGTAACGGGGGAAAAAAGTGCAGTTACTGGATCATCAAAGCAGAAAGTTAGATTCAGAGAAAACTGGTTATGTCTGAGAATAAGCCATAGGATGGTGGTGTATCATAAAAAGTTGTACATGGTTTATTTTAGGGTTAGGAAAGACGGTGCAAAAAACTTTAACCGGTGCTGCACCAGTTGTTGCAGTGGTCCAGACTCACTGAAACTTAATTCAGACTGATAGTGAAACTCACTGACGTTGTTTATCCCCTTACTTTAGTGCCAATGGAGTTGACATTCAAGTTTTCTTTAGTGAAATGTCTCAGCACCTATAAAATGGATCAATCTTGAAGCTCATCAGTAACAGCCAATGTGTCTTGATTTTCGGTGTAGCCAGTGGATATCCAGAGAACATATGACGAATCTCCCGGTCAAGACGTCCTTTGCAGTCTGATTAGAAACTTGATACACATGAATGACATTAAAAAAAGAAAAAAGAAAAACACTAATAAAAAGCCCAATCGTCAGTTCCAAGATTGCATTTTATCCAATGCATTCTGCTTCGTCCGCTGTCCACACGGACTGATGCAATCAAAGCCCACTCAAATGTACTACTCTGACCAGAAACGGAAACCAGAACTCGCCTGGTGCCAAAATCTTGGCCCCTTTGCCTACGGATTTGGCATTAATATGTAGATATCCATTCATAAAAATGAGAGATATATTATTCATGTTCATTCATTGTTCATGTCTCCCACAGGATGAATTGTAATAACTTCAGTAGTTGGACTTTAGTGCTAATCGGACAATGAAGAAATGAGGAAACACTCAGCTATAATGGCCAACATGGTAAACATTATGGCTGCTAAAAGTCGTCATTAGCATTGTGAACATTTAGCTGAAAGCACTGCTGTGTCTAACATGGCTGTTCATCTTGTTTGGCAGTGAGATGATTCAGGATAATATGGTCTTTGTGGTTTTGGGGTATCCAAGAAGACTTCCATATTCTGTCCAGACATCCACCTACAGTGTGCCCATACTTTCTATTAGTGAAACATTGGTCTGTCATTATCTTAGCTAAGTGCGAGGCTGGTATTAAAGTTTAAACCCCCAATGGTCATTCATTGTTCATTACACCACACAATAATAAGGAGTGGGATAAACATCAACAACAAACTGACGCTTATCCCCCCTTCAGTATGGATTTGACTAATTAGATTATGCCATTTATTGTCGCAAAGTTCACAGTTGTGTGGTATGAGTAAAGATCAAGCAGTGTCTAAAATAAAAATGTTCCAGAGAGTTCAGAGAGAGAGCAATGAATTGTTGCTTTGCTATTTCCTAGCACAGAATTTACCACTTGTGCACAAGTAAAGTGTCCAAAGGCCAGTGGATCACTGAGATCATTAGCAATCATCCTCTTGATTGACAATTATCCACAGTAAATATTGCCAGTTCTTGTTGAAATATTATGCTCTGTAGTAGTGCTGGAGAGACAAACAGGCTGACCTCGCCATCCTGATGGCTGTGTCATTATAGCAAAGCATTGTGGCCTCACAAAGTGTAGAGACTGCTCCTCTTTGGTTGAAATAGCACAAGGAGACTACATGCTGGTATTTCAGCTCATGCTGACATATAGTACAGAAAAAATCTTGTCTTGTCTTCTTTTACAGCAAAACTGTGAACCTGTAGGTGAAAGTGTTTACACCAGAAGCTTGTATCAGTTTTTTGAAGATGAATTACCAGCCAATAAAACAGAGTTGAGAGGAAAGGGGTTTCCCTTTGTTGACCGTCTCTTCTATAATAAATGCCAAACAGCCTGCAGCATCTCTTGTGTAACAGCATTATTCTGATGCATTTTAATGAACAATATTAGCTCAGCCTCCAAACCACCATGTCTGTGGTCCCACCTCTGCTGTTAGATGAGGCATGGAGGCTATCTTTGTAAACTCCCAAGCCACTTTCTGGGAAGTGATGGTCATGCTTCTTAATTGTATAGGTTTTATGCTTGTAGCCATTTAAAGCACTTCTCTGTGTCAAAGATTCTTCCTTTAAGTAACTTCTAACTTCTTTTAAATATCCTTTGTTCCATTTTTCTTTGTATCCTTTTCCGCTTGCTGTCTCATCTGTGCCTTTGTCCTCTTTTTTCCTGTAACCTACCTTTTCTTCTTCGCATTCAAGTCAGTTCCCACAGTTGTCCCTTAGACGTTCACCTCTGATTGTCAATCACAGCTAAATTAATACACATCCACGTATCAAAACGTCTCTCTCCTCTGGGAGTTTTCTGAATACCTTAAGAAATTTGATTTATTCACCACCACTGGAATAACAAATATTGTTCTTGACCCCGGTGTCTTTTCTGAGCAAGGACGGTGCAAACCTCTCTATGTGATGTTCTGAAATATATACATACACACTGTGACCTCCTAACTCTGACCTCCTTCCAGTCCATCTGTTTTATATTTCAGCTTGGACGTAAGAAGCATATCCTTTGAAAGTCTTTGTTTCAGCACTCACTAAGTAGTATTATAGTACAGATGTAAGTTCAACTATTTTGATAATTTTAGTCATTCTTTTTTAGTTCTAACTTCTTAAATCTAAATATTTTATGCTTTTCTTTGGCAAGCAAAATATCAAATTTAATACTTTCGAGTATGTTTGGTTGGAAAAAACAAGACACCAGTCATGCACCCAAGGCGGACTGTGCCATTCTGGAGAAACCCAATCGAATCGAGTGAATAACAACACAGCAAGTCACTAATGTTAGCTATGTTGTGGGTTTGCTGCACAAACTAAGATGCTGAAAGGATGAGGCAGTTTCTCAGGACCAGCACACCAACTCCAGACAACGACGCCATCGTTAGATAGACACAAAAGTCCTACAGTAGGTAGCAAGGAAGGTAAAAGAAGGAGGGAAAGATAGAGAAAAAGGATGATCCTAGGTATAGGGCAGCAGAAAGTCCCCCACACAGATACACTGATCCTGGCCAATATCCAATGTTGATAAAAGGGGTGGCAGGATTTAGCTCAGATTGGATAGAAGATTGAATTATCAAAACTTCTCCAATCAGAGAGATCAAGAAGAACGTCAGGCATTAAATGGTCCTTTAGGCTGGACGAATGAGGCCATGATAGCTTTCGAAATGATCAAACAAGAAACACAAACAACTGAAACAATCTGTTTATGCTCCATGTATTGAGACAACGTTTTCATATACATATATATCCAGACATCTCAAGATTTAATGCAGGAAACATGTAGTGTTCACCAAAAACAACCAATTGCCTATTATAGCACAGAATTGGACAACATGGTTTCAACGGTGGTTGTTGTCAGGGTCTGGTGGCACTATGTTATGCATATGAGAAAACATTAATAACAGTCACTATATATCCATCACAAAATCACTGAGCTGGTTTGTGGTAATTCAAGCACGGTGCCTACAATATACATCTCTATTGACAAGTAATTGTCACAGTTTTGCAAGCAAGGTAACGCAAGGAAAGGCAGACACCCAAGGGAGCAGAGATTGTGCAGTCCAAAAATAATTTAAGAAAACTCACTTAATTACAGGGTGGAGAGGCAGGCCAGGGTAAAAAAATTCAAAAGAAACGGCAGGGTCCAGATTCCAGCAAGGATTCCAGAGGACAAGGACAAAACACAAGGCTGAATGCTGGACACGTGAAAACGAACTGACTCTGAAACCAAGAAGCTCACAGACTAAATATACAAGTGAAGACAAGACAGCAAAAGAAGCTCACAGACTAAATATACAAGTGAAGACAAGACAGCAAGACAAAGGTAAAACTAATCAGGGAGGAACAGACAATCAAAACTGAGGAGAAATACAAAAAAAAAAAAAAAAACTAATAAAGAAACCCCAAACCATGATGGGAAAGTTCAATGAACTTGACAAAAATTGAGAAAATAATTGGCAGAATATTTGCTAATAAAAACCATCATTTGCAGCCTTTTATATTATTGGAACACATGCTTGTTGTTTTGTTAGAGGACACTTTGATGCTTTCTTTTGAAAAAACAGAAAACTTTTGAAGTTTTCTGTTTTAGTTAGTTAGTTAGTTTAGTGCAAGACTCCAGGAAATTTCTTACCTACATGCTTTAAAGTTCCAGTTTCTGGATATCAGTTGAACTTTTGTAATTTGATGAACTGACAGCCACTTATCAACTTCTACCAGGGCGGCCTCACAAAGCTAAAGGTAACCCATATGGCATCAATCTTGTCTGTGTAGAAACTACTACTGGGTATAAAACTGCCTAAGACATGTCTCACTGTCAATATTTATTTTATACTGTCATTTTCGTGCATATGCATGCATATTCTTTTGGAGTGTTTTAACAAAATAATAATAACACTTCTCAATAATACAGAACTGAACATATATATGGACAAAATACCATAAGCATAATATAATACAATTCGCTATCGCCACATCAACTTGAACATTAATTTGTTCAGCAGTTGTGGAGACTGTCAGAGAGGTGCAAGAGAAAGGTCAATTTTAAATCATGTTCATATTGTATGAAGTCCTATTGGTCTCGGCCCAAATATTCAGCAAATTGATATTGACTTTTTGGAACACCTAAAGCCTATTGAAGGCAATTCGGTCATCTCTTATGACTCAATTGGCATTAGCTGGGAGGTTATTAGATTTCTGTGGCCTGGTGAAATTCAATTTCAGAAATCATAGTGCGACATTCAGAGCATAGGCGATGCTGGTTATGGATGGATGTTATTCTAGCGAAGTTGCCTAAGGAGACAGATACTCTGTCACAATAATAGTCCAGTTAGTTTGGAGGTAACTGCAAAATACAACTTGTTTTAAACATGATGTTAAGATTGCTCTTCATGAGGCTAAATATGGATTATTATATATACTTTTGTATAATTTAAGGAAATTGATGTGATGTAATGATAATTTGTCTATTGATTGCCTCAAGATTTAATACACAGAAACTCTATTTATTGCCAAAAGACAATTATTATTATGGGTTTATCATTACATTACATCCATTACACAATGGTTTTGAGGGCTCCCAGTTGATCCAGAGTCAATTCACTAAGCATCTGTATATCTGTATAATTATCATCTATAAATTTAACAGGAATTACAGGAGTGCTGTGCAACATTTTCTTTGAGAGTCAGCATTGAAATCAGTGAACAATCTGGGTCTGCGTTGGAGGGGGCCAAGTGAGGACACAGTCTGCCTGTCGGTACAGGGGCATCAAGGCTGCCTAATAGATCTGTATTCATTATTCAGACCTTGGCTCCACACAGCACAGAAATTTTGCAGGGAAATGTCAACATCATGTGCCTGTAGCGAGCTGTGCTGTCATTTCATTTTGCAGAAAGAGCTAATGAAATGGATGTTTTTGGGGGGTTTAATGTCATGTTGAGCAAGTAGTTTTTCACACAGATTTGAAATCTGATCGAGAAAACACATTTTTTACATCAGTGTATCAAGAGAAACTGAAAAGAAATTTATGATTTTTGTTATTCTTTTCTTGCCTAGAGTTAGATGAGAGATAATGCCACGCTCACATCTGTCTGCCGGAAACTGGAAATGTGGAAACAACAACATAAAAACCTGCTTGCCAACACCTCTTAACCTTACTAATTAAAATATTGTATCTTGTTAGATTAATCCAAATAAAACCTAAAACAAACAGCAATTAATCTGCCTATTATTTTTTTTCTTTTATCATGATTTTAAAATGTCAGAATTTACAGTTTCTTGAGTTCAAGGAGACACACGCGATATCATCAGAGATGACGTTAACCCTAACCCTAAATGCTGACATTGGCACTGTGTTGTTTGACTTTTTAACACGCCTTTTACTGCTGACTTAAATCCCCTGGTGTTTGACTTTTTAACACGCCTTTTACTGCTTTTATATTTACATGATTTCATACCTTGATTTTGTTTATCTTTATATTTATTTTAGAACATTTGTGATATCTTTCTCCTGTGATAAACTACTCTACATATACATGATGGTTTGCATTGTACTATACATATTTGACTGAGGCTTGGAGATGTGCATTAATTCGGTGGACGAAGAACACCCACGGGACAGATGGTAGTTGGACGTCTCTACCTCATGAAAATAAGATTTGGGCTCAAAATGTTGTACTCTTTCTAAATATAATGAAGAAAAATAACTAAAAGAGAGTAAAACCTGTGAAACAGAAGCCATTTCCATGTCGACTTTTGTTTGTTTGTTTGTTTTAACCAAGAAACGGATCAGAGATTCCAGTCTTTATGCAAAAGCTAAGCTACCAATTATCTCGCTATAGCTTTATAAGACATGACAGAGGTCAATCTTCACATCCAACCCTTAGCAAGAAAGTAAATAAAAATATGGAACAAGAATTGTCCTGGTTAGCACTGTTGCCTCATACAAGAAGGTTCCTGGTTCTAATACCCCAGAGGGATGTTTTCCCAGTGTCTACGTGAGTTATCTCCGGGTAGTTCGGCTTCCTCGCACAATCCAAAGACATACAGATTTATAGTTTGATTGGTGACTTTAAATTGCACTCTAAATTAAGCTGGTGACTTGTCTAGCATGTAACCCATCACTCATCCAACATCAGCTGGGGATAGGCTAAAAACATTGGTTTGTGGAGGCTTTTTCTCCAGAATCAGATAGAAACTGTATACTTCACTACTACCTCACAGAGGCTGCAGCCAGTTCACTCTCTAAAGCTTTCCCCCATGAGAGAACCAATCAATACATTTTAGTGACCTATCTCATTCTCTGTTCATGAGTTCATGAGCTTTATCTAATAAGGACAAATCTTCTTATCCAGGTAAATTGGAGGTGCAAGTGAGCATCATGATTCTCCATAAGTTGGGTCCAGGCTTTCCCGTTAACCAGAGAACATTATGTCCCACTTATCACTGGTAGCTTCAGTAAAAATAGACTCTCTACATGAGTCAGGATGCACTTGCATTTCAGAATAAGAGACAGCATGACCCTGGAGGTTGGTGAACGTAGAAACACTGGTTGTGATTGTTATGTGCTGGCTTTTCAATAGTTGTCTGAGCTCTCATTGCTTTATGTCACCCCATTTTAGAGCCATTGCATCTGAAATGGCATGTTTGATGATGGATGTTTAATAGCTAAGTAAAATAACTGATATTTTCATTGGAAAACACGTTTTTAGAAAGCTTTTCAATTCATTAATAAAAGGTAATTACTCATTCTTCCCATTATTCATGCCAGTATGTGTAGTACCATTGAGTTTCCTCTCTACATGAGTCACAATCTATTCACGTACAAGAGTGTGGGACTTCACACTGCTGGAGGAGGACTGATGACAAAATTTTATGTGTACTGGCTTTTCAATAAGCACTGGGTGCTGCAAAAATTCTGCCTCACCGCATGTTTCCATCACTTTATATGCTTCATGTTTATATCTAGCGCTTCAGCCATCTACTGCATCTTTATCTGAGACGACTGTTTACAGTTTTACAAGAGCTCAACATATGTGAATCAATAAGTATTCTGTTTTTTTTCCTTCTGGTACATTAGATGTTTGTCTACTCTTTGAACAAAGAAGACAAAAAGTCATTTTCAGAACTGTTTGAATCTGCTGTGAATGTAGGGAATGACTAATTTGCAGCCATGTAGTTGGGATGAAGTTCATCAGTTGTCATGTTTCGTTCTACATTCTCAAGCACTGTGTCAGGTTAAAAGGTGCTTTAATTTAAGCTCTGCATGATCCTGAAATGTGGGTGATGCTCACATTTAGGATATGTTGAACAACAATAGAGGCTAAGAAATCATGTAGGAGGAATGTGCGCTTGAAAATATGATTGTGCCCCACCAATAACATGCTCATGGCAATATGCAAGGCTCTTGTATTTTGCAGACAAAAATATCGCTACATCCTCTGATCTGAGCTCTTCAGGATTCACAGAGAGAGAAATTTTAATCCGTGCTGGAAGATATGTTCATCCAAAGGGAGCGCAGTCATAAAACATCTGTACAGTACCATCTCGTGCTTGATGATTTTGGAAGATCTGTCATCTCCTCTTGTCTTGCTGTGCCACAGAGGCAGATATGGCCGGGTGATTTGTGTCTGCCGGTCCATGCCACAAGCTCCATTGAACCTGAGGTCGATATAACCCAGTTTAATCTCAGTGCTGGTGTAATAAACCAGAGCATTGCTGGTGGGTGTCTATGAGAAAAGAGCTTCCACCATCGTCTGCACAAAACCCGCCCTCAATGATTGAAAACCAGATCTGTGGAGAAAGAGAACAGGTGGGAGGAGAAAGAGTGAGTGTGTGTGTTGGGGGAAGGAACATGTGCATGTGCATTGTTTGTTGAAGTTATAAATCCAGGTGTGATGAACAGGCAGTTTCTCCACAGTTAAAACAGATTGACTGAAGACACTGGAACTATGGGGCACCATAACTCAGCCTAATCTTGTAGTAGATTATAGTTGTTTGCACAGAGTCAATTCCAATTTTAACTCTGAATTTAATTTACTAACCACTCGTTGTGGAGCCTCAAAAGTTAACTATCTCCAAGGAAAACTATTCCTTCTACTGCTTATATGGCTTCTTTTAATCTGCAGTTTATCTTCTTAACAGCAACCTTTAGGCTGCAGCGACCTTCTGCCCAGTTCTCCTCACTGCTGGCTTCACAGAATGTGTAATCAGTCAATAGGTTGATCTCTTAAGTTGGATTATTTGTGGGGATCATTCATCACACATGAACCACAGGAGTTATTGATCTGGTGAAACAACACGGGTCAGGCAAGACAGGATTTGTTTCCACGGGTGATTGGAGGTGAAAACTTGCAGTCCCGGCAGTGTGAAGACGTGTTTATTGGTGTTCTTCTGCGGTTTTATTTCTGGGCTTCTACCTCTGATGTTATTCTGCGTGAAATAACAGACTGTAAACTTGTTTTGTCATACCCGTATTTCAGGATTTCCTTCTTAAACCTTTTCCCACCAAATTAGAACAGTCTGTTGAAGAAATGTGATGACATTTCACTAAAAAGTGTAATATGTTGTCATTTAAATCTCATCATCACAGCAGCTTTTTTTAAAACTCATTAAATAAAAACTCTAATTGTTTCTTACTTCATCATTAAAATTGACTTTATCCTAGATCCCATCTGTGATGTCAATATCACAACACTCTTTTGATTTGTTGATAGCCCACTGGGAGCATTACAGAAGTGGTTAAGTTGTTCAGGTTTCATGTAACTTTCACGAGTAGGCTATGTAGAGTAGTACGTAGTAGTAAATTGTTTTCTATTTGTCTGTTTTTATGAATGACTAGCTTGATCTACTTTCTTGCAGCTGGATTGTAGCTGTGCCTAGTGGGATTGAGCCCTTAGGCTCAGTGTCCACTTTGTACAATGTGGTTATTATGAATAATTTGACACTTCTCACACTATTTCCTGACATATAGCAAGTAGTAAACCTTTGGTCGGCCTTGTAGCTGGGGGACAGTTTACTTGTAACAGCTCCTTGACTTTTTTTCTCAGTCCTCACTTTTTTAATATCAGGATATAAAAAGAGTGCTGGTGGATAAGATGTGCTGCTTCTCAGTTTTCAAGTTTCTGGCAGAAAGTCTCACTCTATAAAGCTCTGAAAGCAAACTTCTCCCACATGCCCATGTTGACTGGTGACTTATTTTTGCATAGTCAGACCTATCTCATTGCCTCTGTTTAAGCAGGTTGGAGCTGAAGCAAATGCTCAAAACGGTTCAAAAATAGAAACAGGCCAAGCTTTTTTTTCTAACAGCTCAGCCTGCTCACCGACAGAGAAAGCAGGCGAGGACATCTTCATTAGGAAAAACTGATGTTCATTTGTTTTGCTCCTCCAGTTAGGAAAGCGATGAAAATGGGCCTGTGTTTGCATTTTCTATAAATGGTCAGTGCCTTAGCATAAACATCTCTGACCTATATATGGATACATTTTGAATATATTCAAAAACAATGAATGATGTACTTTGTCTACATTTGTGTTTCTTCATGGTGAAGGCAGGGCAGTGGATCACCTCGGTCTTATCTATCTTTGCTTGGTCGCTCTTTCGTTTCTCTCATTTCCTGCCACAGTTCATAGCTCTTACCATGGATTTTTCACCCAAGGCATGCTGGGATAGCCTCAAACCACATGTGACAGCAAGAACAAGAGGCAATTAAAGCGTTTGTCTTGCTTTATGACTTAGTCTAATGTATTTATAATGTCAAATAGCTGGTGTAAAAACAGCAGTAAACAGAGTAATGACAGATCTTACAGTGCACTGTCCCCAAGGAGCAACACAGTGTTGCATTTAAGTGTGTCTCTTTATCCTGCCTCCAGTTCACTTTGCATATATCAGCCAACAGCACATGCTGGGTGTATATGTGTGTGTATGTGTGTGTGTGAGGCACTTTGCACTCCACAATTTAAAAGAGAAAGGATTGTGCAGCTGATTTAGTGGATATTGGTAATTAGTTTGCAGAGAGACTTTGGTTAATTACAGCTTTCTTTCTTGGTTTTTCAAAATGAGAGATGCAAAAATGTGTGTGTGTGTGTGTGTGTGTGTGTGCGTGCGTGTGTGCGTGTGTGCGTGTGTGTGTGTGTGTGTGTGTGTGTGACTGTGATTTGTTGGTTTATTATGTATCCAGCTCAATGTGTGGTACATTTTACTCTGTGCACTTCAAATCCAAGATAAAGGCACAGATTTCTCATCACTATAATCACTGAGTCAAATTAATAATCTATCTGTGTCAGTGTCTTCAAATCCAGCTGAACATTTTGCAGCTTTCAGTAGCTTTGCTGAGCTCGTATTTCATTTTGCATCATATTTGCATTTAGCTGAGCAAACCCAGCAAATCAGCAGAATACATTTTCTAAACCTGCTAGTGTACCATCCACTACTCTTCCCATTAGAGTATAGACATGTTTATTAAACTTTACACAAGTTCAAGGGTTGATTTTGGGCAGCCAGTTCGCCTCTGCAAGGAAGTGCTTTCCCCACAGTCACCTCAGGACTCGAGGTTCTCGTGTGGCCTTTTTCAAACGGAGGAGTGCTGCACCAGTGCACATGCGGCGCGGGTTGAGCTGTACTACAAGCCCACTGTGGGTCCTCTGGGATCGAGGCTGGTGGGATGGAGGATGGGAATCCAGGGCTCACTGTGGCAGAGTTGCTGAATTATTCATGTCCCTCCACCCTTCCTGTTTCTATTGCTCTCTGCAGTGCATCCACTGAGACCTCTGTAACAGTGTGAATGAACAAACTCTGTCTCTCTCCCCTTCACTAAATCTTAAATGGGGTGCTCTTTGTTGGTTTTTGCATCAATTTATATGGAAGCAGATACAAGATACAGCCATCACCATATCCCAGAATATTACAGGTGCTGAAATTGGACAAAGAATCGCCCATACATCATAAAATCCAGCATACATCTGTGCTTCATTTTAAATTTTCAAAGAAAAACAATGAAATCAAGAACACAGACATACTGCACTGCACATGTCTATCACTTCACATTCACAAGTTCATGTGCAGACAAAAAGAAAAGCACGCACATGCACGCTCAAGACCAGCACAACTTTGCCGAGAGGTAGTGTTAAACAGTGGCCGGGCTATGCTCTGTATAAATAAGAGGCTCTAAATTTGTCTGACCTTAGATATTGTGGAGAAAATGGGTGGCTTGAGGGAACACTTGTACTTGTTCCTTCCCATCAGCCTCTTTCAAAATGTCAAATTTGCTTCTCACCTCACAGACACAAAGCTTCCACTGTACATCTCCACCAGCTTATAATGATGATAATGAGAATTAGTTTTGCTCTTCATTAGTATTCATACAAGTCCCAGGAAGGCAGACTTTCCACAGGTGAGATAGGTCTGAAGATTTTATTTAAACCCAAACCATCATCTTTCTCAAAACGTATCCAATTAATTTTTCATCAATAATTTGGCATCAGATCGAAGGACACCACTGTGTGTCACTCTAAATGGCAGTTACAGTACAGATTAAGGCTGCAAAGGTGAAATTTACTCTTCAACCAATCAATTGTTTGAACTGCACGTTATCTCTAGAGTAACTAAATTGGCCACAGTGCATTGAGGGCTATCTACCTGGGGGCCAAGGGTGCTAACAAAAGTTAGACAATGTAGCCAAGCAAATGAGCACACACATGCAAGGACTGTGAAGCAAAACAGGCTCCTGTATAACAACAAAGCTAACACAACATAAAACTTATTCAGGTGGGGACTATGGACTAAACTATGATACTCTGCCTGTTGTGTTGTGGTTTGTTTGCCAGCTTGTATGTTTGTGTCTGTGGTGCCTATGCTGCAAAGAAGTTTTCTTTGGTTTGTGCCAATGGTTTGAGAGAGAGACAGAGAGAGTAAGTAGTGACATCAACTGACATAGACAGTGAATGAGAGTGAGAGAGCACCAGTATCGAGAAAGCCGTCTGGTATAAAATACACATAGACTTTATTCTTTCCGCTCTTCTGTCGTCTGAGGCTGGGGGCTACTTTGTGCTGGTCTTTGTGCTTCTTTAACATGCTGTCAATTAGTTTGGAGCTGAGTAAATTAGAGCTGGCAGTCTCCAATAGATTGAATCAAATTGGGGGAGTTTTAACTTCCTTTCTTATAGTCTATTAAACAGACACAACTGTAAAAAAAAATTTGATTATTATGTGTATTCATAATCAATGTTATTTCTAACATTATAGCCTTACTCAAAAGTAAAATACATCAGATCTGCACGTCATTTTTCCCAGATAAATATTTGGTTTGTTTAATATTTTGACAAGACAGACAGATAATGTATTTTGTTGGACAATATTTGTTGGACAAATATACAAAATTAAGGCCGGCTACCTTACATAACCAACACACTAAGACAGAAAGATGATCTGCAGTAATGGCACATAAATGTAAAATTAGGAATTCCACCTGCAAGCTTTTAACATGTAGTCCAACACTATCGCTGCAGGTTTCCTTCATGTTTCTCTCTAAAGCCCATGATGTGAATTGAAAAGTACAAAGCAATGTAGGTGGGCTGCACCTCCTGCTGTGTTTTCAATGCATCATAATTTGCTTCATGTAGGCTTTAATAGAACACATCATGTCTGTACAAGTGTGATTCCCTCCCCCAAACAGGAGCAGCCTACTCATCATTTTAGGTCCACTTCACACCCTTGTAGTTCCCCCACCATGTCCTGCTGCTGTTTGTCTGTTTGCTCCTGATGCCTCATCTCTCTGTCTCTATCTCAAGGTTCACTTCTCTGTCATGTTGCTCACACTGTGTCAGTCCTGAATGTCTCAAGCTGTCACACTTTGTCACGGTTGATGTGCAATGTCAGAAATAATTACTCATGACACAAAATGAATAGCGGCATGTTCTCAGGCCATGTCTCTCTCTCTCACACACATACTCTACATCTCTCTTCTTCCAGTGCGAGGGGTCAATGAGGTACACGGAGCCATGATTGGAGAAGACAGTGAAAAGAGTTTGTTGCTTTAGTCTTTGTTTTTATATATTTATATAACTAGGGTTTGGGGATTTATGTTTTCTTGGCTTTGTTGATGCTTCAAGCATTATTTCGACTTTGAGAAATAGCCTGACTCTGTCCAAAGTTAAAACAATGATTTGCCCACCAGCTCAGTAATTAACAAATTGCATCTTTAATTTGTACAAACACTGAAGCGTAAAAACAGTAATGTGTGGTTTTCGTCACTGAGCCTAGAGAAGAAATATTTTGCCACGTAAACCCCCATAGAACTTGTCTGGGTTATTTTTAATAAAACTATTAACAAAAAATATATTAATATGACTGACTCTCATGTCTGTAAGCTAGAGCCTGCAGGAAGTTACCTTTTGGCAAAAGATTGATATAAAGTGATCATTAGTGTTTGAAATAATTTTCACCTTTGATCAGAGCCAGACTACAGTCATGGCCAAAAATACTGGCACTCCTGCATTTCTCTCACAAAATCATTTGTTTGCATTGGAACAACACAAAAAAAAATAAAGCCATTTACAGTATTTTACACAAAACCCTAAAAATTGATAGGACAAGATTATTGACAACCTCAGCTTAATATTTAGTAGCACACCCTTTGGAAAAAAAATAACTGAAATCAATTGGTTCCTGTAACCATCAGTGATCTTCTTATAGCTCTGTAGTGGAGCTTTGGACCAGTCTTACTTTGACAACTGCACCAGATCTTTCAGATTTGATCTCCACAGATGCTCTTTGAGATTTAGATCTGGACTCATTGCTGGCCACTTCAGAACTCTCCAGTGCTTTGTCTTAAACCATTGTTTTTTTTAAAGTATTCTTTGGGTCATTGTCCTGCTGTAAGACCCAGGACTTCTGACAGAGACCCAGCTTTCTGACACTGGGCTCTACATTTCACCACAGAATTCTTTGCTAGCCTTTAGATTTCATAATGTTTATCTGTGATGAACCATTAAAATAAGGTGTCTATGAAAACAATGTCTTCCTTCATAATCAACAGACTACATAAGCTGTGAATGGCTGTTGTTTCTTCTTATTACTTACAGACAGTCATGCATAGATAGTAACCCTAGAACTATTGTTCTGCACCTGCCTTCAACGTTTTCTGCCAGAATGAGGTGTTTATGTCCTATGTGAAACCAAAACACAGGGTTATTTTGACCTATGATCACAACCTATGATGCCATGATCTTTTCCAAAACCTAACCAAGTAGTTTGTTGCCAAACCCTAACCAGACTGAAACTGAAAATAACAACTCAAGTAAGTATACTAGTATATAAGTTTAAATTTAACAACAAAAATACCCTGGTTTCTCAGGTGAAAGTCCTATGTGAGAGCCATTCATCCACCATGGGACTATGTGCTACTATTACTACTGAACAGGAATACATAATGTTAATACCCTCGTTTAAATTCTTACAACAAATGGCAAAAGTGTATAGAAAGTTCACAGTTTGCCTTTTTAAACTTTTAAGCCCACTCCACAGTGCAGCGTGTATGTCATGATAAATTATCTCATTATCTCAAGAATGCCTTTTGTTTTCTTCAGATAACGAGATAAATGAATCTGTTATCACGAGAAAACAACATTTGTTATCTTGAGATAACAAAATAATTAACTTGTGGACTTGACATACTGGCATTAAAAAGGCGATTCTCGGCTTTTCTTCTTCATTTTCTTTATGTACAGTGTCTTGCAATTTGGTTCATTCATCCATCCTTTGTTGGCTTGTCGTAACAGCAGTCTGGCATCTGTAGATTCTTGTTAAGAGAGAGAGGATAACATCCAAAACATAACTGGATCTTGAGTTAAGTCACTGGAGCGTGGGCTGTATGACCCTGAGGTATCAAGGTCCTCAACTTAATTAGCATAAAAAAAGTCTTTATCGTACACAGTGAATTTCTATCAGGAGAGGAACTTTGCTGTTTATAAGTGCCCTCAGTACTGCCCTCCACCCTTCCTTGACTGCTGTGAAAAACAAACACTGCCTCCTGTACATACTTTTTTTCATCAAGTCTGACAAAGTTCAGCACTGTGTGTGTGCACAGCCTGAGAAAAATGATGACTCAAAAATGAACTTGCAGATTTTTCAATTACTGAGCTGCAGGACGTTAACCATAGCTGACATTTGCACCCAGAGCTGTCTGTTTGATGTAAAGTCATGTTCCAGTTATTTATTCATTAATTTTCTTTTGTTTTGTTTCTTCGTATTTTATTAATTAATACTTCTGGGTATAGCGAGTACACTGATAACATATGCACTGGTTAACGAACAAAAATAAGGTCATTATTATCCTTAAAGCAAGCACAGCATAGTGTAGAAATTGGTATTTTTGTCACTTAGTGTCTCCAGTTTCAGAGTGTAATACCACTGTTGCATGTGCATTTGTTATGATTAAGTTACTTACGATCAAAACTAGTAAGTTAGGGACGGTGTTCAGCTCAGTCGGTAGAGCAGCTCTCCTGCATTTCCTGTCACTCTTCAGCTGTCTCTATCAAATAAAAAAAATGGCAAGTTGACATCTTTGCTAACATCTAAATTCAAGCAAGTGCAACACCACGTGACATAGCAGCCAGCTAATAGTACTTACAAGTCCAACAGAAAGACACCAAGCTTTGCGTCTGTCTTTCAGTACGTTTATTTCACAAAGCTCTCACCGACGACTGGAAGTCGGTCCCAGATTTACTCTAATGAGTTTCATCTGTCACTTTCTCTTTTTATTTTCTTAGCTTCTTCCATCAACACCCCCTTCAGTCTCTTCACCTTTATCATTATGTCCATAGGGGCTTCTGAATACAGTTGCATTGCCCGCTTGCCCAGCTCTGGTTGTGGCATGACACCAGGTCTGCTCCTCCTCCTCCTGCTGGTCCAAAACACCTGTAGTCCAACACTCCGCCAGTGCTCTGAGCTGTCTGGCTAACAAACTGAGCTAACATAAGCTATAGTTTGCATCAGTTTTATTTAATAAAATCAATAAACTCAAATCACAGAGAGCAGCAGCCGGAGGACTTCAGAGGGAAAACCAGAAAACATTTTATTCATGGAGTGTGTATGACTTGATGCTGTAAAGCGTTACATACTTCTGGCAGATTGGAGTACCTGGAGCAGATTGGGAATGACAGACACACCATTCATTTGATTACAAGTCAGTGTAGCATCAAAATGATTTTAAATTGTTTTTTTAATAGAAGAAAATAAATAATGTTGCTTAAAGCTTAAACCTATTCCTGCATCACGCTCACAAAGTCACATAAATTCAAATCAGCTCTCAAATTTCTATATACAAACATCATTTCTAGGATGTAAGAATGGCAGTGGGAGGTTTGTGCATTTATCCAAACACCTACACCAATGTCACCGAGGCCTGACCATGCGAAAGGAGAAGAATTTGTGGTTTATAAGTCCTTTGATACACAAAGCCTGAGATCAAAGCGCCCACCTTGCTGTTAAAGGATGGGCTGCTCTACCTGCTGAGCCATGCTCACCTCCTTCAAGTGAAGTATTTTCCACCGCAAGCCAGTTTCTTCAACACATTACTACTGTTTATCATGTCTCTGGACTCATTTTATATCCTCATATTCAATTACATCCTCCCAGTATGCCCTAATGCTTTCTAAACAACTTCAACTGTAATCAATATTTATTCCAAAAATGTTATTTGCTTGCATTTCCCAAATGTAAAGTTATCTTCTTCATCACAATCTGCTTTCTCATATGCCCCTCATTGGGATATAAAGTACCGACTTCAGCAAAGCAGTCTTGAAGATTAAAAGAGAAATATCAAAGGCACTCATACTCTTGTGCCTGTGCATAATAAATGACGTTTTGACTTACAATGACATTCACTAGAAAATAGGTGGGGGCTGAAATATTATGCACCACAGCGAGCGTGCACAGCTTTGATTTTTAAGACATTCATATAACATTCAGGACTCAGTTTGGCCTGCTGTCTCTGACTGGACAGAATACAAATTGCTGTCACCGATCATTGTTTCATTTAACATTACCATATCTGTGATCATCCTATCATCAAAAATCCTATACTGTTTTTACTTTATACCACCTCTATCTATGTTTTTTACCAAGAAATTCTGTGGCTTTACCACCTTGACCTTGACTCATCCCACCAATCTAAAATTATCTTGGACTCATACAGTTTAAAAATTCCCCAGGTCATCGTGTTGGTGGCAGAGTGCCAGAGAGAAGACAGCGCCTGAGGCAGGAGAGAGCAAGGAGGCGGACAAGAAGACTCAGAGATGGCATAATCACCAGGGGCACGAGGCTAATGAACACTCCACAGGAGTAACAATAACATTAACAACAGGAGGGCTCAACTCCATGACTCCTAGCAGGAGGAAAGAGGACACCTACATCTGTTGTTTTGTCCTTGATTTAGTCCCAAATGTTTCTATGTAAAAAAAAACATATTTATTTGTGCTCATTTGTCCAATATCCTGCACAGCCATCACATGGTACTAAACCTCTATATATGTGATTAGTGTTAGACTACATGGGTGTCGCTGCAGTTCCTCTGTTGTTGCATGAAGAGGTAGTCATGTATAAATTCCCATTAGAATAACACGAGGCACATGGAAGAAGGGCTGACTTCTATTCCCTCATCTAGTTGGTTTGTCAGTGGAACAGTTCACTCAGCCAGAACGCGATCCACCAGTAACACCAGTTATTACACGACATACAAAGACAACACAGCGTCTTATCTGTCTGTATGCTGATGATGTTTCACTTATTCTACCTTTGTTTCCACTGTTGTTATTATGAACCAGTTTAGTTCTAGTTCATCAGTAAAGTATCAAACATCAGAATACAAATGAGCCTCATTCTGAATCAGAATCAGCTTTACTGGCCAGATTTGCGTACAAATACAAGGATTTTTACTTCGGCTTTTAAAATTACTCGATGTACTTACGGACAGAAAAATTAAAACAGAAACGAGGTCAAGCTGAACAAAGACAAAAAAAAAAACATAGAACTAGTCTCTACATAAAAGTATGTGAAAATCTTTGTATCTATACATATATGAAATGCAACAATGACAAACAAAACATCTTTATAGAAGTCAAGTGTTTCTGTAAACAAACACATATTGTGCAGGGAATAGATGAGTGATTAATGTAATAATAAATGTAATAGATTACTTAATATAAAGTAACATATTAAGAGTTAATTTGCAAAAACAGATATTTTTATATATTACTGTTTATATGTTTTAGTGTTATGGCATCATTGACACAATATGACTATAATTTAATCGTTCATCAGTGTGAAGGCCAGTTGGAAGTAACTGTTCTTGTGTGTGTTTGTTTTGGCATTCAGTGCTCTGTAGCGCCTATCAGACGGGAGAATTTAGAACAGGTTTTGTCCACTGTGTGATGAATGCCGAGTGTATTTACTCTAATTTTAAGATTAAAGTGAAAAATACATCCTACATTTAATTCATACAATTCTTTAATGTTGACCAATGGAGTACCTCAGCTTGCACCTTTTCTATCCCAACCTGTTGTAGCTTAGAAGACACAAAGTAGATTACATATCATGTCTGTCATGTTTAAAGAAAATCTGTCATAACAAAGTATTAAAGTATTTATACTCACAATTCTTTGAGTAAAGTCCTCCCCAAACCATATATTTTTCCTATAAATACTGTTACATTGTCTACTCTAGTGATTCAGTGTTGAACTTCCTTAAAACTAGAGGTTTTGTTAGTCACAGATTAAAAGAGAATGGTAAAAATTTAAAGAAGCTGCAAAAACATGGTCCTTCAATTCCCATAATGCAGCTCTGTTTGGTAACAAAGCTTTCTGTTATAAATGTAAGGTTTTTAGCTGAATCCAAGATAATATACCTCTGCTGAAGTTATTTTTGTCTAAATATATAGAACAGCTCCAACCAGAGCCAAAGAATTATAACAAAGCCATTAGTTGTGCTTCTTGTGATGATTACACTCATCTTCATGTAAAAAAAACAAGTGTGGGCAATCATCTCATCCAGATCATCTTTCTCCAGGTCACCCAGAACTTAAGAAGCTTCTTGGATGAGAGGCGAAATGTCTTCACAGATCTACAAACAAGTCCAGTTGCCCAAGACTGAGTATCTGAGTAGACCAAGTATCTAAGTTGTGTAAGTAAATCAGTATCTGGTTCCCAGAGTTGTGCTCATGCACAGTATGCTCAATCCAATAGATGGCAGCAAACTAACTCATTTTCGACTGAAACAAGTTGATTGCTATACACTTTCCTCTTTCTGTTGCTGAAATCAGGACACTTGAATCTCTGTGTAAAGTTCTTCAGACTCATAAATATTCATTCACTTCAGCTTTTACACATTTTCTCTATAGAAAACTCTACAATTGTGTCTCTACATGAGTATCTACTCAGAAACTATTCATGTAAATCATTTGCACAGGGACCTCTCATGTAATTAATATATACACTGTAAATTAAACATGATGTTTGTTCTTACTGTGAAACACACTGTTCCCTCCAGTGTCTTAATTCACCATGTAACTCTCTCCTCCACGCTTTCATTGACTGTCTGGAGGATTGGCAGTGCCATTACAGGTTAGGAAAACAATCTGTGAAACAGACATCAGTGACTTTTTAAAAGGCTCCGGAGAAAAAGAAGATGTGCACACGGCCGTCACAGACGAGGCAGAACCAAGAGACAGCTAAGCATCACGGCACCATTAATGCCATTTTTAAATCCTCTTCGTGCTGTAGCGTGTCACAGCTCAAAACCTGCATATACGGAGGAGAATTATCATTAATCTGCTAAAGTATTACAATTTGGAACTTGGAGTTGTGAAATTGTGTCAAACATGTCCTAGTTTAGAGCACTGCAGCAGAGTAATTATTTCATGAAGGTTGGTGAGAGTTCAAAAAGAAGAAAATTGCTTCACAGGAACTGTTTTTTTTTTTTTGCTTGATATTTTTAGTTCTAGTGTAAATAAGGATTACATACTTTTTTAAAGATACATTTTGGGGCTTTCGAATCTTGATTATAATTACAGCTGAAGAATTATGTGAAAATTCAGCGAAGAGAGAGAGGGGCAGGTGTCGCATGCAGCAAATGGCTGCAAGTTTGAATCAAACAATCATTTCATTGATTGAGTCATTAATTTAATTTGCAGTGTGGGCACAATATTTAATTTACACAATAATAACATGGAAACAGCCAGCAGACACACCACATGTCCCAAATCCATTCTACATACTAATTCCTAGCAGGTTTTCAGTGCTGTTAAGGAGCACTATTCCAAAAAGCAATGCACAGAGGAAACTGAGCACAGCTTGGAAGATTTGGCTTCAGATCTTGTAAAAATAAACAAAAAAATAAATAAAAGATGAAATCCTAAAGAAAGAATGGCCAAGTGTGTTGTTCACCAAAACTTTTGTGTAACCTCTGTGAGACAAAATGATGGTTTATCTTCAGTCTTTTTCTGATATCTGAAATTTACCTCCGGTAACAAGAGATGTGATAAAAGACATTTGTAGCAAGTATTGTGACACAACATGAGACACTAGAAAACAGGAAATATCCTGTTTCTGTGATAAGTATGAGATGTCAGTGGAAATGGAAAAAAAAATGATTTCAGAGAATTGGGGTGTTCTCAAAGGTTTTTGCATGTTTCATGTAATTTATGAAAGTTTTGGTGAACAAAACACTGGAAGCCAATGCTTAAAGAGGAAAATAATTCTGGTCTGAGGTCTGACTCCAAAGCAGCTCAAAACATTTCAATGCACAAATCAGTCATACTTCTGTGTCTGATGCTGTCATCAACTTTATTGCACTTTTTTTCACTTACACCTCTTTCTTTTGCCCATCTTCGCTCTCACACTGACATTTATTTCTACAGGGAAGCTTTGCCAAGTACACATTCACCTGTCAGATCGACCTGTTTGATGTTCATCCTCCTGTTAAACCACCAGTCTATTAGTATTGGCTGCTGAGCAGTTTCCCTAGGGCAAATAAGGGTCAAACATCCTGCTCGAAGCCAAATAGACAGAAAGTTGTTTGCTGATGATCACGCTCTGGTCACATCCAAGTTTCTGTACATTTTCGAGCAGCACCACCCACTCGTAAAGGCTCTTGCCTCTTCTCATACACAGTGGGATGACGGAGAGGTTATACATGCTGCTCTACAGGGACATCACCCACACCCTGAGTGTTTTATGTATCTTTTATCCGGCTGTACTGTAACAGAGAGACTTCCTCATCTCATCAATATTCATGTGTTGATTTAATCTTTGTCTCATTTACATCATCAGTTAAATGTTCCTCATCCACAGCTTTAAATATGTGGCTTGTGGATGCTGTGGGTTGATACTTAGACCTGAAACTGAATGTATAAAATATCAGCTGCAGCTGCTCGGTATTGATTCGCAACTCTGTTACATAATCCACATCTCAGTTGTTTAAAAGTGTTCAAACCTTATGATAGTTTTTGGCTGGACTGGGTTCATGGCAGTGGCAAGTGGCAATGATGTTTTGAGCAGTCCAAACAGGCATACATTTCTATCAAGCAGCACACAAAGAGAATATGTTTTATTGTAACAGTCACAGAGGCATCAGTATTCACATGCATGAATCCAAGGTAATCCATGGAAATTGTGCAAACTTCTTTTTAATAGGGTTCGGTTAACCTTGTGTACAACGTATTTTTTCCCCCTCTGAGGATTTTCATCCCTTCCCTTTGCTGAAATCAGTAATGGCATGACATGAGGCAAAGTCACAGTTATAAACATGCCTTTGAACCTGGCTGATCCTATCCATCAAGGACAGAGAGAGGATTTCTATGTATCATAACAGTGGAGGAAGATATGGAACCTGCGCCTGTAGTCCCACTGTAGAAGGCATACCCTCTTTGTTCCTCCCTGGAAGTTCTGGCTGTCTCACTATCTGTCTAGACTACAAACACTCATGTGCCAGGACATGATCAAACATATTCAAATCCATGTATTTGCCTGGGCCTCTCCTGTATCTCATTAGACAGTATATTGCTCCAGCGACCTTGAGCATTGTTTAAAATTCACAATAATGGACCAGGAATGTATTTTAATTATTTGTTCTAAGCTGTAAAAGTGTTTTTTTGTTTTAACAGTTTAAACCTCAAAGGTCAGAGATGATGGGTAATTATTGCACTCTAATGTTGGCACTTGTATGGCTGCTGCTTCTAAAAGAGAGAGAGACAACGAGAGCATCAGATCAGTTTAAAAAAAATTGATTCTGGCGCTCAAGATTTAACAGATGTCTATGAAAAGACATAAAAGAGAGGTGATACTTGTGTCCTTTAAAGGCAGCTGGAGGGCATGGATGAAGTGAAGCATGTCGCTTGCCTTGATAACCCTAATCTCATTCATCTGGAGGTCATCCATGAAGGTTAACATGAGCTAATTTCACTTTTAACTGACCTTACTGTTGTCATGCACCTACAGTATTCTGCACTGATGTGGTTCAATAAAACACGTTATATAATGTTTGTGCCCCTTTGAAGACAGCTGCCATATTAAACCAGTATTCATAACTGAAGGAAAATGTGAGGTATTTTGTTGCTTGCATAAATAATAAATTGTAGATTCAGGTCGGGTCATACAGTATTTCTAGAGGAGCCGTCTAATTACTCACTGGCAAATGCTTGCTACTGAAAAAGCAATAAACTCAAATAAATTCCAGGTTTATTTTCTCGTTTTCTCCACTCACAGTCATATTCTAACTTTCATTTGATCTCTTTTTGGTTTATGTTCACTTTGGTCACAACAAGAGGGTGTTTAAGGAGATGACACTATGTTGAAATTTAAAGTTATTTTATTAATATTAAGTGATATAGGAATCTCTGTGTCTAGTGTTTATTTGTAGTTATTCTGGGCATCTTTAATCCTGTGTGTTTTTTAGGTTGGTCAGATGTTCAGTTCAGCTTGTTGTATGTTCTGTTGTTCTCATTTAGAGCCAAATTCAGTTTATATTTCGTCTTATTTTTATCAATATAATATCAATAATATACAATATAATAATAATATACATATATATGGCATAACCACAAGACAAGACAACAACCCACATCAAACCTGTGTAATGCATATGATAGTTCTATATAATAATTTTATTCCTTTTGCCACTCAATCACTAGATCACAAATAAAAGTGTGATGGTTAGCTCTCTACATCCATAGTCACTTCAAGAAGAGCAAAAACAAAAAGTCACGTCATGTTTCAGACTTGTGCTTGTGTAAAACAAATAAATAAAATGACTTTTTGTTAAAGCATGTTGCATTACTTTCTTGATAATGGACTGTCACTGCACTGAGGCAACAGGAAATAACCCTCTGATGACTGCCGGGTAGGATAATTATGTCTGTCTGGTTTCTATAAATTATCTCTAAGGTTTTAGTTTTTATGATATTTTTAATAAAGAAGATTAAAGAATAATGCAACCTACTTTTTACATCAAACAAAATATTTTGCTCTGTTTTTTTTTTTAATCCAAAACGTGTCTTTGTGTCTGCTGGTCAGTCCACTTAATGGCTTTTCAAAGCTCTGCATCATCTTCAGTTAATGAAGATGTCTGAGTTTATACATGACAATTTAATACATGATTGAAATTGCGCAGATGATGTCCCCTGAGATGTCTCTATTAGTGCAATAAAGATTGAAAGTTGTGACTGAAAGCTCTGAAGACCTGGTATATGGACCTTTTAGCATGTGTTATTTTGTGTCATATCATCTTAGTCATGCTGGTTCTGAAGGTCATGAATGAACTTCCAATCCTGTGCAGTTAAAGCTGCAATCATCAACACTTTATATCAGCAACAGATCAAATGACTACATCCAATCTAGTTGGTTTTACGGTAACTTTACAGTTTCAGTCTCACTGCTCTCAGTGGCATAATTTCTACATGCCCACTATACTTGCTGGATGTGTAAATAAGGGACGGTTTTATAACATGTTCACCGCATCAGCTTTATAAGTTGAAGTTGTAGCCCTGTGATGAATTGGAAACTTGTCCAGGGTGTACAACGCCTTTCACCCAGTGCCAGCTGGGGCTGGCTAAGGTTGGATTGATGGAAGTTGAAGTTGTTGTGCTGCCCCCAAGTGGCTAAAAAAAAAAAACTGTTATTGCAGGTTTAATAAAAGCAACAGTGAGTCCAGAACACTTTAGATCTGTATGTAGGAATTCTTTTATTCAGCCATTAAACCACATATACAAGACTCAAAAGCCATTCAGGACAGCATCCATCACAATTTAAATTTCCCCAAAAGAGGGTTCACATTCCAACACAGATCCATACACACAGATGTATTTTTTTTTATTACAAACATTAGAATATGCTCTGTGCACTAAAATGAAAACACTACTGCGTCTCATTAACACAATTCTTACATGTAAAATCTGAATTCAAATCATTTTAGTAATATTAGGCCACAAGATATCTTCAGATGTAAGATCAAAAGGGAACAGAAGTACGAACGCTAAACGCATAGAGATGTACATGACTACAGTGCTAATCATTCATTTGTCTATCGAAAAAAGTTAAATATTTTATAAATTTGGAGTGGGTGAGACTGTAGTGTGTTTCATATTTACATCATGTGTCTAGGCCACCGACCTGTGCCATACGATTTCAAAGTCTACATTAAAAATTAAATGCCCAAGCAGAATTGTGAATCTATGTACATAAAATACAGCTTTTATATTTGCAACAGACATCAGTCTGTGTGAGGATTGGAGGCATTAGATAATATCGCTGGTGATAATAGGTGAAAGGCACAGAGAGTGGATGTTACAGTGCTTTCTAGGATGGGTCACCCATCCAATGACTAAAAACTATAAAAATTTACTATTTACAATAACTGACAACCGATTATGGAATGATTCAAATGGAATTTGACTTCTGGGCTGTGTTTGGATGAATGAATATTACTATATTGACTCAAAACTGGCCTGTATGGAGCACGTACACATACAACATCAGGCCATAATAGATATGAAAAAATGATACAATTCCACTCATTTTCGAAAAAACATCAAGTAATCTGTCAGCAGTACTTCAGTCTCTCTTCCGTAACAAAGATTCCACACTGTGAGTAAAAGCAAAACTGATACAAAGTTTTTGTTTCAGTAACAAAGACACATTACTGTGAATAATAAAGTGCAGCTAAAAAGATTTTCCTCAAACGAAAGGCATTTAAAAAGAAGAAAGGGTCAACGAGTGATACAGCAGTCACAGACAGCAGACTATATATCTTTCACCACCAACTGTATACAGTATAGTACACAACCAAAATAGAGGGAGACAGAGAGAAAGAACAATACTGCAGAATTCAGCACACAAGGCAAAAAAACCTTGTACCATATCAATATGTGTCCGCCTCCAAGAAGACATAATGACTATTACGGAGTGCAAGGAACACAGGGAGTTTGACCCAAGATGGATGACAAGTACTTAACAGGATGATGAAAACTTTCCATAAGGCTGACATTTATTTTGGTCCCTATTAATTCATCACTATTTTTATTTTTATTTTTTTTGGAAGATTCTTTGTCATCCCAGAGGAGCCATCCAGATATCATCCAGACAGCTTTCAAGCCAATTCACCAGATTCTTTGGAAGGTAATCTCAACTCAAAAATATTTGTGAGGATTGTCCGCTGACAGAAGCTTTCAGTCCTGAAACTGCTCCAAAGTGTTATAGCTAAAGACTGAAGGAAAAGGAGTTTTTTTTAGGTGGGCACTTTAACTCACAACTGTTCTGGTTTTGTGAAAACATTTTTTTTGGCTTTCGAGGCTTCTGATTGTGAGTGCATACTTATGTCAGAGTAAAATGGGCAAATGATTTATTCAAGAATTCACTGCCAGGTTCAGTGCTCTGGTAGTCATCTGTGCTGATGTCAAATATCTTTAATATCAATTGTAAAAATTGTGTTAAAATACATTTCTTTGTCTTGTCTGCAAGATAATAAAACTGATGATAAAAAATGACATCTTGACTAACAATAAAAAATATTGTCCAGCATGAGTAAGTATGTAACAACAATTCATATTATTTGGAGCATTACACTTTTATAGGTGCATCCTCACAGTAATACACCAACATATTTGTGTAGTCAGTAACTTAAAAAGGTAAAAATAATTTATTCCTTATCAGTGGAGCATTGGGACCTTTTTTAAAAGGGCAGTGCACCATCTGGTGGGGAGAGATAAATTCGAGCTGCGCAGCATCTACAGTGATAGAGTCTACAGTGATACAGCTTTACAGTATGATAAAAACAAGTACTCCGCACAGTGAACTACACCTGCAGCGCTCTTCACATAATAAAGTAACTGTAATGGGATAAAAAGGACAGAGCATAAGCACATATCAGTAATATATTCAGTGAAAAAAAGTTTAAAAAAGGTTGGTTGACTGATGCACACACTCTTTTTCCTTCTTTAAAATATCTTTAAAATATCTTTAAAATATTAAAAAGCTTCCCCATCTATCCTCAACTCCCCTCTCCACATCCACCAGGCGACATAGTGCCCACATGTTTCTTTGCATGACATGGGAAGGGCAGCAGAAAACGTCATGTTGGGAAAAATAAAAAATAAAAAAAAAATAATAATCACACAGGGCTCTTGTGTTCGGTAATAACGCCCGAAATGTGGTGACAGTGTGAAAATTATTCTACCAACTGATCAGTCTACTTCAAGTTAGTAGACCCTTCTCATTCCTTCTTCGGGTCTGAGAAAGAGTTTGTTAGAAATTCAAAAAAACCTCAGAGCTGAGAATCAGCTCCCAGGCTGTTAAGCTCCTCCGGTGAGTGCTTTTCACCTCCGGTGGCACCTGTCTGACGGAAACCAGCAGAGATCTCGTCAAACGTCCGGCCCTTGGTCTCTGGCACTCTGAAGTACGTGAAAATGAAGAACATCAGCAATAGGACAGTGAAGATGATGAACACGTAGGGACCGCAAAGCTCCTGTGAAGAGAGATGAGATGGGGAAATTATTATTAGTCTTGACACGCTTAATCAAAATGTGATAGTCTTTACTTGGCTGTAAACGCAGCCATTATTTTAAAGATAATCTTCTGAAAATCAACAATTGCTTATAAATCCAACAAAATCCTCACTAAAAGAGTCTTTTCCCTTTAATCAGCACAAAATCACATAGTTCTGGGCAACCTCCCAAGAAAGACTTATAGCGACAAGAAAGCATTAGCTCACAAATCCTTGATCCTTCTCACCTCTATGTACTGGAAGCCCATTCCCACAATGAAGTTAGCAGTCCAGTTGGAGAAACCAGCTACAGCAATGGCTGAAGGCCTGGGTCCCTGAGAGAACAACTCAGCCACGATGAACCAGGGGATGGGTCCCGGTCCGATCTCAAAGAACGCAACAAAGGCGAAAATGGCCACGATGCTCAAGTATGACATCCATTTATATTGTTCCTACAAGAACAGAAGACAAGGAGGAAGTAAGTTACTGGTGCTCACTCAGTATTTGACTTGTCTTGTCTTGTTTCAAGACTTTAAGAGAAACCTACCAGCAGAGCCAAGGCAATAGTCATTAGGACAGCGGATCCAGCCATTCCGAGCAGTCCCAGCAGGTGGAGAGACCTACGTCCTGCACGTTCTACCACAAACAGCTACACCAAAAACCAAAAAGTGAAGAATCAGATCAGTTAGCTACTCCAAATTAAATATTTCTGTGAGAAAATATTTCTATAACTTCATGTTTCTTTTTTAAAATAATGACTTAAAAATGTAAAAAAACTTTATACTGTACTCACCGACACCACAGTGAAAGCTGTGTTGACTACACCAGCTCCAATAGTGGCATAGACAGGCTGCTCGACTCCAGCTTTCTCAAAGATACGAGTGGAGTAGTAGAATACCTAAGAAGTACGACAAACACAAAGATTAAACACGAGCATGTCTCCTTTCTTTAAGTTCAATTGTTCAGGTGTCTTCTGGTTATTTTTTTCTATTCCTGATGTCACTCTAGTGTGAAATAACATGTCAGGAAAAAAGTTTCTCTTTGTTTTTTTTGTGTCTTTTCTTCAGAATGACAATGACAGTCCTCAGAGTGAACAACGTGGTAATGTCTAAGCCTGGTGGACACTCACAGCGTTGATGCCAGACAGCTGCTGGGAGAGCTGCAGGATGACAGCAATTAAGAGGGGCTGACGGTAGAGAGGCGAGCGGAACAGCCCCAGGATGGTCACCTTCTTCTCCCTCATCATTTGTCGGCTCTCCTCCTTCATCTCCTGCATGTCAGCGCTCACGTCTGTGGTGCCTCTGAGCTTCTTCAACACTGAAACGAGCAGTGAAAGAGCAAATTAAATCTCCAAGCTGCACTTTTTCTTTAGCCCACTTCAGCCTCATTTGTCTATGTTGTTTTTGTTTCCTTTTACCATGATAACACTTGGAATTTAAGGAACACAATTGCATGAAAATATGAAATCACCATTGTTTTTACACAACTAAAAACAGTAAATGTTCGTGTGAACTCACCACTCTTGGCCTTGCTCTCTTCATTTTTGTTGATGAGCAGGAAACGGGGGCTCTTGGGGCACAGTGGCAACAGGATGCACTGGATTACTGCAGGAATGAAGGTGAAGCCCAAGAGGAGTGGCCACAAGCTACGGTTGCCCATGACTGATTCCATTCCAAAGATCTGAAATCAGACCATACACATGTCAAATGTCTCAATTGTTACCTCGCAGGATAATCAGTAGACTTTCTTTGTTACAGTATTGAAGTAAAGCTACAGGAACAATTACTATCCACCAACCTGTGCAATGAGGATGCCGAGAACAATGCCCAGCTGGTGGAGGGTGCCCAGGGCTCCTCGTAGGGCAGTTGGAGAGACCTCACCCACGTACATTGGCACAAAGCCTGTGGAGAGACCGGAGTAGAGGCCTACCACAAAACGGCCAGCGATCAGCATTTCCCAAGAGCTCGCCATCTTTGAAAAGCCCATCAGGATGGCTGCGATAAAGGCCAGGATGTTAGCCATGAGCATAGAGTTCCTCCTGTAGGTGACAGCGAACAAAAAAAAGTTATATTTAGTAAATTAAATGCAGACAGGATATGCTATCTGAGAATGAGATTTACAGATTTCTGCTATTAACTTTGTTATCATCTTTTTCTGATCATGTAAAGCTGAGGATAGTGTTCTACAGTATGTGGAGTTCAATGTAACTCAAGAGTAACTCAACACAAAATCCACTGTTTTTTAGTTAAACTGTGTGTGCAGTTACTTTATTATTAACTTATCCTGCTGCTAGTCTAAAGTGTTGACTGCAAAACACATAGTTAGTGTCAAAGTTAACATTTTAGAATCATTATATTTAACATAGCTACAAGTTAGAGCTAAATGTTTTACCTTCCAAAGCGGTTGACAAAAAGTCCAACCGAAAAGGATCCAAAAATGCCACCGACGGAAAAGATGGCGACAGCGATGGACCAGATGGCTGTGCGGGAGCTCTTGGTGATTGGCTCATGGTAGCGCTCTGCATACGTGTCGTTGATGAAATCCTCAATAATCTGTCATAAGGGGGAGAGGCAAATGTTCAAATAAATATTACATATTATTATTCATACAAATAAATAAATAATAATAACTAAATAAAGTAAATATCTTTGTGTTTTATCATATTGCATAATAAAAACAAAAAAAACAAAAACAGAATTAATTATAGACATGGTGGTTATTTCAGTGTCATCTTAGTTGTATAAGCTCTTTGTAATCAGATCTATGTTCAGTCCTCGTGTTCGGGCTGTTGCAGAATGACGTTTGAGCTGTTAATGTCTGACCAGCTGGTGGCAGCAATGTGTAATTGTCACCATTTGCTGGCAAACAGGAAATTTACCAGACATGGTTAAGTGTCAGATTTCTGCTCCAACACACCCTCCCCCTCCTTCCTCGCCACAGACGACAATGTTGACAAACACGCCCAGTCGAACTAGTGACAGGGGTTTAAGTAGAAGTGCCTGAGTCTACTAATGCGTGCGTCATGCTGACACTTCTCATATGATTCAGAAAGGTCACCACCCTGTCTGAAACATCTTACAACTCTGACTTCTATGTCCCATCCCCTCCCTTCCCAGCATGTTAAGTCCAGCTCTGTCATGTGCTTCTGCGATAGTGTAACATCACCTGCGTTTGTTTTGAACCACTTGGCAGTTAACCTAGTAGAAGAGCGCTTAATGTACTAGAGCTACGATGATGTGCCTGTGGAATAAATACTCAGCAGTTTCCTAATGAGCCAGTTATGAATAGTAAGGCTATCATGTGATAAGGGCTTTCCTATGCTGGAGGGACACATATAGGGTGACACTATGACGCTCTAAAGGCAAATTTCACTCACAAGACCTTGTTTAGTGATATAACACTGTACCCTGACCTTCATCACATCGTGTCCAACGTTTAAATGTTGTTTTCATTTTAAGGGTGCTTAAAATTTCTGGAGGGAAATACTGGACTTATGTTTATGTTGTTAACATACAGTAAACATGTGATCAGTTTCTGAAATCTGATTATTTTAGATTTAGATTATGCTACATCTCTGCAGCATGTGGAACATTGAAATGAAAACGTGGTCTAGCAGCAACATCCAGATACAGCTTAGAGGCTACATTTATCTTTAGAGCTGCTAAATGCTCCACTTTGCTCACCAGCATCTCGCTAACACTGTCTGTGGTTTGGTGCTGAGCAGGAAGTGTATATCTGGTCTGTAGAGCTGTTTCTCTGAAAGCAGCTGTGGTCGAAAAACAACGTCATTAGAGTTGTGACAGTGAACCAAAACAAAAAAGTTGCCAGACAATGAGCTAAATAAACTAGCCAAGTGGAGCTGCAGATCTAAACTTCCTGTAGATTCGTCAGCGTGTGTCAGTTTGACACGGATCTCACAGGAAGTAGGAAAATATATATTTCACCTTACACAGAAAAGACAATAGCGCCACTTTCACTCGCTTAATTGGCCGATCTGAAGAAGTTACATAATCATTTTGTGCTCTCTCTCCCCTGGCTTACTCTCAGTAGTCGCAGCCACCAGCTGGCCATAACCACACAATGAAACAAGCTGTCTATTCATGCTGTCAGCGTATGTTGTTGGAGCTGGCTGGCTGCCGGATTGTCAAGGTGAATACGGCGTTCAGCGCCCACAGCGTACAAATAAAACAAGACATAATCAAGACAAGTGACATAATCTTTCTTCAACATTTAATTGTCTTGAACACACAATGAACAATGTTTGTTTGTTTGTTTTTTGAGAGGTCTTTACTTTCTTTGACTAAACAGAGGAAGCAATGTGCAGTTTTGCTTCAAAAGGAGCAACTTCGTAGTTGGCAGTCAAGGAATGAAATCAAGATAAAATTGACTTCAGAAAAGTGCTGTAACCTGTCTTAACCTTTATCACCAAAAATGTTTTCAAAATTAAACTCAGATGGCCCCTCGATTAAAATTCCAAACAAGGATATTATTTGCCTGAACAAACGTGCAGCAGGGGGACGACAGGAGGCCCTTGAAAGAGCGTATCTAATCAGACACCTACGTCACTGGCAGCACTACCATCGCTGCAGCCTTTATCACACACAGGAGCACGGGGGTGGGGGGCGGTGCTGGTGATATTCTGAAGTGCCGTTGCTATATAAAAGTTGTATGTGTAAAATTATAGCCTTAGATTAGTGGCCATTAGCTAATCAAGGATTAGGTGTTGGGTAACTGCTTTTCTGCATGCTTGTGAACTGCTTGCACACTGTGCAGTTTGTGTGCATAAGACCTCTGGAGGGTATTGGGAAGGGGGATAAAGAGCCAAGAGGGCAGGTTCATACTAGTCCAGTGTGTGACAGGCCACATATTCACCACCTTGGCCCCTCAAACAAGCACTCACAAGGCACTCTATGAAGCCGAACACGTGCTGGTGGAGGCAAAACTTTCCTACTCTGAAAACCGTAGTATGGAAGAGGCCAAATACTGGATTAAATATAATAAAATACATTAAGTCTTGATTAGTTTTAAGCAATTTTGGAAAATCAGTTAGTTATTCAAGTATTTTTTTTAACAGAGATGCCAAACAATCTCATGTCCAAGCTTCTGAAATATCAGGGTTTGCTGGTTTTCTCCACTTTAGGTCACTGTAGAAGAAAATTCTGGATTCTTATTTTCCCAAATTTTAATGATTGATTAGTCAAGTAAACTTTTGGAAGATTAATTCATTTATTATTAGACAAACTGCAACTGTTATATTTACAACCAGTTGACAGAACAATAAAACGTTCCCTCGCACAATCCATGTTGATTGCTTGATTGCGTAAGTTCGTGTTGAGACATAAAATTCCCTTTAACATCCGTGGCCCACTTCATCTTCTATTTCTGCCTCAAGAAGAAATGAAAGCGATCACATCTCCCTCCCTCCAACTTCATGTCTATTTCAACTTTTTTTCTCTTAATGAACAAAATCAGAGCATGTTATCCTGTCAAACGATGGAAGCTGCTCTCATTTACAAAGCCTCCTTCACATCGAAGCCCAGCGTGGCTTTGACAGTGTGATGATAGTGGACGAGCAGTTCAGATGGAAGTCTGCCCTCACAGGGAGAACATCTCAAACAGCTGTGACTGTAGATCACAGTCAGTCTCGAGCACACGATGGACTCAAGGGTAGAGAACAAGAAGAAGAAGCAGAGCCCAGACCTGTTTGGTGACACACCTGTAACCTGTGAACAGACAGCTGTGTAGCCACAGGGTGTGTTCAGGCCGACATAAACTCGACTCGCAAACACAAGATATTTACACACAGGAAATTAGTTTCTTTACTGTACCTGTCCGTTATTGAAACTTACTGTAGGTTTAGCCTAGAGGGGGGCATGGAAACATAATTTAATACTCTGCATTGTTACAGGGATAAGTGACTGTCTACTTCCTTCATTTAATTTCCTTGTTTGTCTGTTCCCAGCCTGCTGAACGCCAGCACAGTTCCATTTTTGGGCATAGACACACTCCTTTACACAGGAATCATTCAGAGTCCAGTAAAACCAATGGCCTTGGCGGCTATTATTATCTCACCCCTTAACCCAATCCCCTCCTTCACTTTCTGTCTGGTTCTCGCATATGGTGGGCAGGACAAATGATCTACTGTGTGATATACTGCAAACCAACTCATGCTACATGTTTGTGCCCCCGAAACCTTTCTGTTTGAACATGTGCAGATGCAAAACTCACCTTCTGAGGGGCATTGATGACACCTGTGTTGTAGCCAAACTGCAGGGAGCCGATCACAGCTGATCCAACACTCATCAGCAAGGGAAACGTTATTTGCTGCAAGACAAAAAAGAGAGTAGAGGAAGTACTGTCAGTGAAGAGACTAGTTTGACCTGCTGTTTACCATTTTACACTTTTTTTGAACAAAGCATTCACTGTCGGACTTCTACTTGACCAACTTGAATTCTTGACTGAACAAAATGTTTAGGCTGGCCAAGAAGTATAATGGCGAGCTGTTAGAATATCCTCAAGTAGCTGGAGGATGCTTGGTAAAAAAAAGCAACTGGCCTTAACGTGATAAGAACAAGGCGAACGCGGAAGAGATGCAAAAACATATCTTCAAACTGGAGACAGACAACAGATCTGACTGTCAAGACTCAGGAAAAAAACAAGTGTAGCTTAGACCCAGGTCTAGATGTTATTGTCTGCACTCACGTCCGTGTTATTACAGACTTCCCTTGTTGCTTGATCTCAGTAGAGCCCAGTAGATCAGTAGAGATTTTCCTCATACCAAAAAGTTAATAAACCATGCTAACTGTGTGTCTATCAAGCTCGAGAGGTTTCTGCATGTACTTCAGATTAAATTTGGAGCGATAGACACAGCAAAGAGTTGCTTACTATTTCCATCATTTAAGTCACTATCAGTCATCCTGACTGGAAGATATGACTTACACTGTAAGCCATGTGATTCATACCAGATAGGGTTCCTCATGTTATGGCAACAAAAGACTTCACCTCCAAATTAAACATGTTCAGAATACAAGAAACTTAGAGTCATGCTTATTTTCAGTTATTTTTGATAATTTAACCTCTAGACCAAGGACACCATGAGTACCTGAGAGCTCTGATTCTCCAAGACATTATATCACTACCTTAACAGCATTCTCACCCTGGTGTCTCTGAGCCAGACACACCAGACACAGTGTAATAATCTTTTCTAATAATCAACTTCATGTATTTAAAGTTAATATGGAACTTTGGCTATGGTTAATTTCTTTAGTAAACACATAATTTCGTCATTTTCACGTGCAGCAAATCTAAAGTTATGTTAGATTTAATTTGCAGTTGTCTTTTGAACCACCTAGGAAATGTTTACTCGCCTTTTAACTCCTAAAGGGAAATATCTTGGTCTTTAGGTGCTCCAGTATGTTCACCAGCTAGTCACTAGCTGTATTTGGTGTTGGGCAGGTAGTGAACAGTGGGGTTTATCAGCCTAGTGCTGGAAAAGATGCTATGAAAGTGAACTGAAACGGTAAAACTGTTGGCCGTAAAACCAAAACAAGATGCTCACATGCCTTGCTCGGAGGCAAATGTGACTGAACATAGAAAGAGTAAAACTTATATTACCTCGACCGTGAACATGATTTCTGTCTGAGTCACATCTGACAGACGTGCGCTGTCAAACTATGCCTTGTTAATGTTTTGATGTTAGAGATCCCCTAAAGGTGGAGATTACATACTGTAATATACTGTACTTCCTGTAGAGACAAGCAGGTCTGATTCCAGCCTTGAAGCTGAATCTCTGGATTTTTCATTTAAGCGTAAAGCTCAAGAACCGACCCCACCAGGTTTCATAAAAAGGACAGTTCTTAGAAATAATCTGAAAGGATTGTACATGCCGCCCTGTAACCAAAGTGCTGCAGGCAACTTTTAAATTGCAGGATTCTTTGTGACAGAGGCAGCCCGAGAATTTCTCCCCTGTGAGATTAAGAGGAGCAGGAGAGCTGGAAGAAGAGAAACTCCTGTGTGTTTTTGGACGGAGCCAATCCAGCGTGACTAAAAACTTAAAGACCTGCCTACATTTTTGGGCCAATAGGGACTCTTAGTGATGAGGGTCGACAAGTCCATGGCAGCGTGCGGACTGTTTGGCAGATAATCTAAACACTTCTCGGCATTGTGGGCTGGGCTCTTAAAGGAGCCACGTTTCCAACGAAGAGAACTGATGTCACTCTGTAAAGCCACGACTCCACTGCTGGTTAGAAACAGCACCAGATTTTAGTGAAGCTGTTTAAAGTAAGCAGAGAAATCCTGTCCGTCTGCCTCTCTGGCAAAAGTCATCCCTGGAGATCTTTTGAATCTCAGCCCTAGCCTTGAGGGAACAGCTGGAATAATTTGCTCCTTTAGCCTAAATGTGTATGTTTGTATCCAGCTGCAAATACCTGCTCAAAGTGTGTGTTCAAGTTAAATCAAACACTCCTCTGTGACATCTTTACCTTTAACCTACATACAAGTAGACCTCCTTCAGCCTGGCGTCAGTCCACACACACTTTCTGTACAGACCAATGTTTAGTCCAACATAAAGGGATCACAATGTTTTGGGACTTTCTTAAATAATGTAGATAAATGTTTAACAGTTCACATGTAAGGTTACATTTATAATATGTACTCAGCACACACAGATATGTGCCCAACCTCCCTTCTTCCTCTCTGTCAAAATAATAAAGTAGGTGAGTTGACACTGTTCCTCGTACACAGAGACAAAAGCACCAACATAATGCATGACTTCCTCGCTGGGGAAAGAATGAAGTCACGCCCAAAACAAATATTTTATGATCAGAGTGATAATGTTCAGTGAACACGCAGCTTCAGCTTTTAGGTTTATTTACATTTTTGTATTTGTTTACATACACATGATGGCTAAGCTAGAGTCACAAGGGCCCATGTACTACACTAATCTACAAGTAACCGTAAATCTGATTAGCAGGAATTCACTCTGTTGTGTTTTGAAAGCTGACAACTTCTCTAGAAAGGTTAAATATTTAGAAATTTCCCTAAAATCTATTCACATTTTTACCATCCAACTGGTGATGGAAAAAAAACTCTGACTGCAACTGGCAAAAGGTTGTTTCAATACAGACAAACTCAGCTGCCAAAACCCACCAGCATTTGGTTGGTGGTTGGTGCTAATTTCCCACCCTGCACCTTAAAACAAACTTTTCTTCTTCCAAGATTGAATCAATGCACAGTGGTGAAACTGGCACATTTTTCCCAACCTATCTGGAAACATTTCCAGGAGTGTCAGCATTATGTGAAATTCAAGGGGCTCATTAGGGTAAACAAGCCTTTGCTCCTCCCATTCTTTCTCTGAATTTACATGCTCAAGCCGATAAAATGCAAATGCGCCCTCTTTGCATGGGAAAAGTCAAATGACATGGTTAGGCAGCAAGGAGAATTTCTGTCTAGTCATCACTGCTGAATACAATTAACACTTGTTTATAGTAGCCTTGGCTGCTTGGCAACACAGACTCTGCTCTTATTGGGTAACACTAAACACTGACAGCAGCCAACAGGATTGACAATACCCACATCGATCAAGCACACAATACAGGTTCACCAGAACTACCAGTACGGGAAGTGGAGATCTAAGCAAACATGAACTGTACACACCAGCTCACACTCGACAATGCTATTCTTTTATTAGTCATGTAGACAAACCATAGGCACTGGATTCATGAAATTCAATATAATTAGAACAGGAAACAGAGGAGTGGTTGTCTCCAAATAAGGATAATCTGCGACTAGAACTGTTTATATAAACAATCGTTTCACCATTTCCTTATCTCGAACTTCTTCAAATAAAGTTGATCTATGAGATTCAACAAACTCTTGCTAACCCTTAAAGTACACACTCACTGTGACTTTTCTATCAGTAAAAATACACCCTGGAATGCATAAACACACAAGAGAGCAAAACCAGGAAACAGTAACTTCAAGTCATCTGACAGGGTGGTTGACGTAAGTTTTTCAAAGCATTAAAATGTTGCGGTAAACCTTTCAAGAAAATGGAGCCAAATGAGGGCCGCAATAAATAATGTTGCCAGAAAATCCAAAGTGCTGCAAAGACTTCAAAGCAAATGTGAAACAGGTAACCTACATGTACATGTAAACAAGATTATTAGAGGTGACTACTGTACTCTAGCTGTTGACAGCTACAATAAATGATGTTATACCACTAGTACTTGAGTAAAAGTACCAATACAACAGTGGTAAAATGCCTGCATTCAAACTATTACTCAAGTACAGAAGCATTATCAGAAAGTACTTGTACCTCTGCTTGTTCTCAATTGTAGCTGATGTATTCTTGTATATGACATTATTAGAACATTTTGCTGTTGTAGCTGATTGAGATGGATTTGAGTTGTAGCTTCAACTACTTGTATTATACTGTATTATTTAAAATGGTATCAGTAAGAAAGAAAAAAAAAACAGACATTTCTCTTCTTGATAAACCCTGACTGTTTTAGTTCTGCCTATCATTATGTAAGTTTCTAATCCTGGTCCCGTTTCTGATTCTTAGGAAGTCTTGGCACATTACTCTGTGACCCACAGAGATTTTCCTTCGAATTATACCAGAATGTTTTAAATTGTTTTACCAGAACAGGCTGTAATTTGGCTGAGTTTACTTCCTCCTTGCCAGAGTAGGCCAGATTCTTGGTGATGTGATGCTGCTACTATTACGTCCTTCCACATGTGACCTCTAAAGTCTCAGTTTACACAGCTGTGGGGAATCCAATATGAGCCCCGCACCTCAACTCCTCCTCCTCCTCTCTCTGAACGCCTACTCACCTGATCTGTGATGTGGGGACAGTTTCCAAATAATGTTTTTTCTTAGTTTTGTTCTTAGTGTGCCAAAGATTGTGTAATTTTCTGCATTAGCACAGTTTAGACTGTCAGAAAAACTAATTTCATCTAGGCCTAAGATGCACTAAAGCATGCTTTAATTTAATTAACATAATTAAGAAAACATGTGAGCAGATACTTACAAATTTCTTCCTGTTGTTGAAGTATTAAAAACAGACATATCATGTCTAACACGGAGTATTTCCGTGTTAGACATGATATGTCTGTCCGTGACTCCTGGCACTTATAATTATTAATCCTTATTCAAGCAACAATGGAGGTACACTGAGAAGGGTTTATCTTTTTCCATGGTTGACTCAATAATCAAGCATGCAAAAGATAAAACTAGCGGCCTTAAATAGTGGCATTAAGGAGGTCGCTTATTTATCTGTGTGTGTCGCACAGGCCACTAGTAAACATGAGTAGAGTAGGAGTGTTTTAACGCTTTATCTCTCAGGGCCAGTGAGTTTTCCAGTGGATCGCTTTCAGATCAGATTGAAACTTGTTTACCGTTAGGCTCTATGTTTAGGGACATTCGTGTGGTTAATACAAACAATAGGATTTGAATTATTTTCATACAGATCACTGCATTTACAGTATGTTACATTTCTGTAGCCATAATGTCAATTCAAGCAGCTTTTGATGCCTGTGTGAAAGATAGATCGAGGAGAAAACCGCTTAAAAAGTGCATTTTTTAAGTAGTTCACAGGTGAAAAATAGTATAATCGCATGCAATTAATCCCACAAATCTTGCATCTAAGCAGCCTAAATAATTTATTAATACTACATGCAGGCACTGCAACTATTTAGATCACGTCACATCAAGCAGCAACGGACCGTTTAAACTGATCCTGCAGCACAGTCAATGAAAAGAAATTAATATTTGATAGAGGTGAGACCGAACAATTAGAGGTTGAACACACAGTTTTGTTCTTATTTATTAAACCAAGCTACTTCCTATTAAATTGTGAGACACGTTGGGACCCTTGCATGAACCGTCTCGTCTCTGTGTACAGTGAAGGATACGTGAGGATCGGTGCATTGTGCACATAGCCGTCCATTTTCTCAAGGAAGTGAATTAAACATGCGCTCTCACTTGCTTGTTCGTTTCAATTAAAACCCTCCTAGATCTCTTAATCCCAACATTTTCAGCAAAGCCTCATTAAGCCTCATTAAAGCATGGCTGACAGCTACACTATAAGACATAGTGAAGGGAGCTAGTCATGCACATGAAAGTAAATCTACTGGACTTAACTACTACTGTCTTATGGAAGGCGGGAATTGGCAGATGACTGAAAAGAAGTGGATGGAGAGGAATTAAGCCTGTGCAATTAAGTCTGTACAATGTGAGACTCTGGACTCCAAATGAAAATAACTGTGCTGTCAGGAATGAAATGTTTTGGGGCTTTTTTTGTTCAAAACAGAGCAGGTCAACTGTATGCCTGACCCCAATTACCATTTTTATTCTTTGTTGGAGCAAGGTGAGTTTTCAAAACCAAAACAAAGTCTCCTGTTGTTGAGAGTGAAACTCGACAATGTCCTAAGACGTCATTAACATGACATGTTCTGATGGAGAGGCACTGTATTAGAATTACAATACAGCTGCACTGAAGGTGAATCCACCATAAACCTGGACCAAGCCTACCTCGTGAGATCGACAGGACAATGCCTCGCTGTAATATTTTAATCCAAGCACAGTAATGGCTTTAATATGGCTGATCTTGTGTTACTTCACTAGAAACCAAACCAGTTCTACCAGTCTTCACTTTTCACTGTAACTTTGTGTGACTCGCTGACATTTCTACATCCATGACTTCAGCCGCACATAATTTGGCATAACATTAAATCCAAGACAGGTATGACAATCCTGAACACGAGGCTTTAATTAGCACAGGCTAAACTACTGTTACCACAGACACAAAAACAGCTCAGCTCTACCGGAAGCAACAAAGCACAAAAGAGGGAGTGAAGCAAACAGTCTGGGAAGGAAAGGGTCAAGGCTTTAACACCAGAGGCTTGGACTATTCCCTTCAGTGGGCTCTCACCGCCTGTAGAAATCTGCTGTGTTTGTGTCACAGCGGAAACTGGGACTAGACAGAACCATTCCCATCACGTCCACAACCATCCCATCCAGCTGAAGGTCCTCACATGCACAGTGAAAACAACAAACAAAATAGCTTGGGATATATTTTCTGACCACCGTGTCAGACTGGGGCATCTTGTGCTGCTCCACTGGGTAAAACTGGTCTTACATCAATGAGAAAACAGAAGAGGGAAGAGGAGGGGGAAGTTTTTGGCGTACGTGCTGCACTGCTCTGTGCCTATGTATGCGTCAGCTACCACAAGCTCCACCAGGATGCAGACAGCACCATATAAGTCATATTTACTTCATGCATCAGTAACTTAACCTGATGGCTTGCCAGTTAAACCATCGGACCTGGTTAGATTAGTGGTTGATTAGATCACGAACTGCGAAGAATGACCCCGACTGGCTCTTTTGATGCGTCTTTGACACAACATTGTGTTTAGGGTCCAAACTAAAGGCTGATTAGATATGTTTAATCTGTGTCCTCCAGTGGTGGAATGAACGTCCAATTTAGCTGTACTCGTACGTTAAAGTCACTGTATATGTCGCAGTATTTCCTGTTTCTGCTACTTTATACTTCTAAATTTCAGAAGGCAATGCTGAACTTTTATCTGCGAGACAAAACATATGAATTTATAAAACATAAACACGTTACTACTAATTAATCTTCCAACTGTACATTAGGTAGTTAGAATTAGTTTAAGCTCCACCAGGTACAACTTAGAAATGCTTTTTTTTTATGTTAATGCATCGGCAATGATAATAATAATATATTAGTGCCAAATATTAGATGGTCCCAGCTTCTCGAATGTGACACTTTGTGTGTCACCGTCTAACCATTCTTTATAGACCAACTGAGTATTGAGTATATCAACACTGCCAACTTTCTGTATATAAATCTGTACAATATATTTTATTTTATCGTATTTACTATTGCTTTTTTGATATTTTATTATGTATAGTCTGCTTTATAGTATATTTTTATTTTTTGTTGTCACTTGTCACTTTGTGTAATGCTGCTGCTGCACTATAATTTCCCAGCTTGGGATAAATAAAGTATATCTATCTATCTATCTATCTATCTATCTATCTATCTATCTATCTATCTATTGATTAGTCAAGAGTATAATCTGCATATTAAGTGATCATGAGGAGCATCTGCAGTCCTGTAATACTTAACACTGCAAATATTATTGGGAATATAAGTGCACAAATGCTTTTGCTTCTGTACCTTTAAAGTAAAACTTTTTTGTAACATGTTTTTATGTATTTTGAAGACATTTCTGGTACACAGTCTTATAGGACACTCAAAGTAGCTCCTGTCAAACTTGTTTAAACAGACCTACAGTGGGTACCCCACAATCCACGAGAGCAAGGCGCGGGACGTGACAAAGCGCTCGCTCACTATGACGTAGCTAAACCGGGTCCGGTATTGTACGACCAGACTGAGGAGTGGGCCGCCAAACACTGCTTTTAAACAGACTATGAGGTCAAAGAAATGCTGTTAATTAATAAAGATATCTTATACACAAGCTCCGTCACCGGTGCTGACTCTCCGTCATGGCACATGTGGAGGAACCTCATGCTTAAAAATAGTGTGAACTCCCTGAACTCCTCCAGACTCACTGACAGCCAGGAGCTGAAAAAGCAGCCCAACATGTTTGACTGGATTAAAAGAGGTTTGATGTATTGAAACAATGAGTCAAACACAAATTTAAAATACCTTTCCTGAGTCCATGGTTGCTGTCGTTGCTGCTGGCGCTTTCAGGGTATATTGGCTCTTCTTTATCTTTTTTTCTTTGTCTTCTTCTTCTGTCAGAGGCGACGATGGAAGAAGTTCCTCGGTGTCTCTTCGCTCAGACGTCGGTCATCTTGAGGTTTACTTTTTCTTTTTGCTCCGTTGAAATGGTTTCAAACTTGTTTTAAAGGTGAATGCTTCACACAAGTGAGCTCTGTGGATTTCTCTTTAAACTGACCTGGAGGTCGGTGATGTCGGTGCTCTTCTTTTTTTCTTCTTCCAGACCTCCCGCAAAGCTTGAATTTCACAACCTCTTGGATGTGTGCAATCTTCCAGGATGTAGTTGTTCGGCTGCTGAACCGAGACTCTCCAACATCGAGGAAACCGTTCTTTCTTTGGGAGACGGCACCCGCTCAGGGTTAATATATTTAGGGTAGCTGACGCAACATTGTGGGTGTGCCAACACTGGAGGCCCATCCTCCTGAACAGCCAATGACAGGAGCCCAAAGGTCCATCCAGATACTCAGAGGAGGCCAGGTAACAATGCAGCCAAGCTGGAGTAATGGAAGCATTCAGATCCTTTATTTAACTTCAAGTAGAAATACAGAGATAGAAATACACTGTTGGAAGTAGTAGAAGCCCTGCAGTAAAATAAAAAAAAATTGTCAGTATTACACTAGGCCTACAATATATTATACTACTATAACTGATGTGTTTACATGGGATAAGCACTTAATGCTTGGTTGTGTTTTGGGGGGAAATTGGTTCATTTTAATATTAACTTCTCTATGTACTCTTTGGAGAATCTTAATCCAATTATTTTGTTATCAGTTTTTCACTAACATTTGGTTTTGTGCTTTTTTTCCCCCATATTAACACATTTATCCTATAATGTTGTTTGTCATTTGTTTAGCATCGGCTCCTAACTATATATTTATAGTATTGGTTAAATGAATACAGTCCCATGTGTCTTATTTCTTTGTGGGCCTTACTTAGATTGTCCTACTCTAGAAGCGTTAGTCTGTATGGTGTGCGTCTTGGTTTCAAATAAATAAACATGAATTTAGTTATTTTATTATCGTCTTATTCTTTTTTCTAATGTTCAGTGATTGTGTTGAGCTTAAGTGTATCCTTTACAATCTGATAACCCAACACTTGTTCTTGGAAATGGTTTATACCTGATCTGTAAGGCCATAGTAAGTGATTTATTAAGCATTTATGAAGCCATTACAACTTACTTACTTTTATAAAGGATGCTTTATTAGAAAGCGGTACCAAATTTGACATTGCAACATCACAACAACACTATAAAACTTAAGGTTTCTGGAAAATCTATTGAGAAACTGCTTGTGGATAAAATAATCTAGCAGGAATGTTTTATTTTTGGTCAAACCAGCGATTTATTACATGATACATGATGAAAAAAATCATTTTAATATGCATATATAATGTATTATAATGCATAAAGATGTTCTGCACATTGATTTGACATGGTCAGTCTTATACACCCACATAAAGGGAACTTATCACATTTCATAAAAATGTATCAATAAGGTGTCCTCCATGTAATCTAAAGCATGATTGCATCATCTGATGTTTATCTTTTGCATAGTAACCCCGGATACCCAGTCACACATGTAACTCAGGAAGTCTGTGTCTGGGCTGAAAAGGTTATTGCAAAGTTGTCTTTCAGAGCCTGTTCGATTGTTACACTCTTATAATAATAAATCGAATATATAACTAATGAAATAAAGATGTTTGGAATATAAAGAATTAATAAAAGTATATTTTATACTGATTGCTGTATTCTTATCACCACTACTACTACTTCTCTGTCTGGTTGCCTTCATTTATCAGCTTTCTAGCAATAACTCTAAATCCATCCATATGTGGGATCTAAGATCTTTTACTGTTATGGTGATATGATGTCTGCCCTCTATTCAACCCTGACGCTGTGATCTGGAATGTTTGTTATGAAAAGGCTTGAGAAAACAAATTTAAAAAATGAAAACTGTGTGCTACCTTTTGTTTGGGTTTGAGGATAGGTGTCCGGTTTGAGCTTATTTTCGAAAAAAAAAAATAAAGAAAATAACTCAGAGAACTCGCATGGAAATGCACGTGTTTGCACAGTGTATGAAAGCTCAGAGAAGACGGAGGGGAACGGGTTGGATTTGTCAAATTTTGTTCCCTTCATATTTTTTCTTCTGCCTTTGAAACCTTGGGAAAACAATAACAGGGAAACGCTGAGGAAAGAGAAGAGTCAAATGTGAGGCACAAATGGACTGGACTCAACAACATGTTGTAAATGACTAATTAGAAAAACACCAAAGTAAGCTTCAGGGTGTAGTACTTTGTTAACAGGAATCGCTGTCATGATTCTCACTTCTACCATTTCCTCTCTACCAGTCACACATTTGCATGGAGCGTAAACACAACTTTCTATTCCTTTTTATGGCACTAAAATGGAAATATATCCATTTTATTAAACATACCAAATGCATCTGCTAAAGCTAAAATTGTGAGGTTTTGAAATTTAAAAAACAAAAACTTCTCTCCTTGTCCTCTTCCACAATATCTAAGACACAAACAGAGATGAAGTGACATCATCACTTTCTAGATGATGCACATGCCTTTTGTTACAGATGGTGAGGTGGTATCCGGCTGAAATGTATTCAGTTCTTAAGAAAATAATCATAATGGGAATAAGAGGAAGAACGCCTGCGTATTATTATGGCGGCGGCAATGAGGGGACATGGTGGAAAAAAATGACACACTATGGCTTTGTTCAGCGTGCAAATCCTTTGAAAGACCAAACGAAAACAATAACAGACATTTTTCGGGAACAAAGACTCGGACAGGTGTTCTAAAGGATGGTATTGTACACTAAATCAAACGCCCAGGATGCCAAGTCCAAGTTTTGTCCTGTTTGGACAAAGACTTTGCCTGAAAAATTTCTTAACTGTTGGAGATTTTTCTACATTTGAAAAAAATATTGTTCTTGCTTGGAAAGCGGGAATCCTCTTTGATCTGTACGCTTTTAAATCTGCAACCAGAAATCATCTTAAAGGGACAAGTGGTGAATGATTTAATGGAACAGTTTGATATTTGGGGAAATATGTGTATTCCCTTTCTTTCTGAGATGAAAATATTGATACTTGTGTCTGCACTGTAAATATGAAGCTATATCCAGTAAGCAGTTAGTTTGGCTTAGCATAAAGACGAAACACAGGGTAAAACAGCATTAACATTAGCAATCTAAGTCAATATTCACTCTCTTTTAGCTTAGAGTTTTTGATCTCCACTTACATTTAAAGGAAATATCTGCCTCTTTAGCTTCTAAAGGCTACACTGTGTTGATCAGTTTGTTGCCGACTGTGTTAGGTGCTGAAAACTGCTGCTTCCTGAGGCTCAGAATTGATGCCATCAGAGTTGTGAGACTAAATCAAAACCAAGCTGTATAGTGAAACCAATGCCAAAGTGCTTAAAAACTGAAGTTCCTCAAACGGCTACTTGAGGCTGGCTACAGAACAAAACATGAAGCTTCACAACAACTCTTTAGAAACCCGTGGGTGATGTCATGGATAAAATGTACATATTTTATACTGTCAGTGATGGAAACAATAAAGTTAGGGCCTATAAAACCAAACAATAAGCATGAAAGATGACCTCAGTATTTTCATTATACTTTACTATCATATCATATGTCTGTGATTTGATGTTGTAATTAAATATTGTATTGTATTAAATGTCTGTCTTCTGTTCTGGATTTACATTGTTGATTCCATGTTGAGAGCTTCTTTTGCTGTTGACCGCTCATAAACCTCACAGTATCTTCACTGAAACCCTGGACTAATTTTCACCTGAGTCAACTGGCGGCTCAAATTCCTATTCACAGTGAAAGCCCAGGACTCTGTCTGTGCCCTCGTGCACGTAGGCTCCCCTGCTATGTATTCCCACGAGTCAGTGTCCATCACCAGCCTTTGTGTCGTTAATACTCTCCTCAGAACAAACTTGCAGTGCTTTCTCACAGTTTTCGCTCAGTCACTCAGTCCACAGTATGTATCTGTTGTAAAAACAGTGAGCTACAGTACACCCAATTTAATTCATGGTATTCTGATACAGCTTTAATTTATTGCCAATGAGCAAACTGATGACACATCAGTAACAGTGACACACAGTAATTGCACTTGCTTGTCACCCATACGTCTTTGAAGAGCCATTGTTCAGAGTGTGGCGCCATGAATGATGACTGGGTGCACAAACAAGTTACCTGTAATTCTATCCCTCTGTCAGTTTTGTTCGCTTTGCCTAACTTTTAGCAAAAAACATAATATTGGACCTTTACTCTGAACCTGACCTTATTTGACCACACCATTCATACTTGGTATTTGATGAAGTACAAAGATAAGGAATTCAGTGTATGAGCGGAAATGCGACAACAGGATGCGTGTTACGCCATCCACCTGTGCGACACACTTCGCATCTTTGCAGGAGCTTTTCCGTAAACCGAATAGCAGACGCAATACGGACTCTCCCAAGAGCCTGGGTTTGGGTTAATCAAAAAACAGAATTGTTTCCTGTTCTGCAGAGCCTGGGTTGTGGTCCTGCAAAACACAAATGCATCAAAGGCCTTCTTTTATCGTGGGGTCATAACAGTACGACACTGGTGCCTGTTGTTCCTGACACAGTGAGATTGGAACTCAGATGTCAGATTTGTTGGATTCAGTTTCTTTTTTATGTATTTTTGACATTATACAGCAAAGAAGATTAAACAAATGAAACTATACATTATCAGATATTCATATTAAATAGTATATAAATAATTTGTAAGTCATAATGCACAGACAGTCAGTGATTATTGTGAAATATGCTAAAGGGGTGATGCATTTTAAATTATATGTATACCAGAAGAAGCTGTACATGGTATGGACGTAGACATAAAAAATATCAAGATTGGCAAAGTTAGATTTGTTTGTAAACTTTTAATTCTAATTATGATTTTATTCCTTGTTATGACTGGCACCACCTTGTCTAGCAGAACTCTTGCACCATCATACTACAGTCAGTGCACTGAGCTTGATCAACCAGATGTTCTTGCATGTTCTGAGATACAGAATTAGTGTTATCTAAGCCTTTGGGATCACATGTAAGTGCTGCATACATATTGATTATAGCAGCTTTAAATAATTGAACAACATACATACCATCTGTGGGTTATTATGATATCTTTTGTCACAGTTTACATTATTGAGACTGTAGTGAACCTAGCAGCATTGTAAGGGAGCAGTGACCTTCCTGTGGACCTTGTTTTCTGTCACTGGTGAAGAGTTATGGACTTTTCCCTTGGCTCATGGCTAACATGTCTGGTAGGCCAAGGGCATAGCCTGACCTGTCATTCATCGTTTTAGGCATTGTAATTGGCCGACAGGATTACATGGCAGGCCTACCAAAGCTGGCTGTTAAAATAGTGAGAGATGTCCATGTTCTGAATGGGGTTGTTCAGGATAACTATTTCTCCCACGAGCATTGCTGACAAAACCATGGAAACAGCAAATCCAAAGACATGTACTCTGTGACAAAGGCAACAAACCAAAGAGAGGACCACACTTTTTTCATTGTAATTGTACAATATGTCTCTGTTGATTTGTTCTGTACACGTGACATCTTTTGCACGTCTGTCTATTCTGGGAGAGGGATCCCTCCTCTGTGGCTCCTTCTCAGGTTTCTTCCACCGTTTTTTCCTGTTAAAATGTTTTTTTGTGGGCAAGTTTTTCCTCACTCATTCCAACGAGGGTCTAAGGACAGAGGGTGTCACTCCCTGTACAGATTGTAAAGCCCTCCAGAGGCAAAATGTGTTTTGTGAATTTGGGTTATACAAATTTTTAGATTGATTGATTGATTGACTTTTTGAGCCATGTTAGCGCACCGGCTGCAGGAACAGCAATGCTAGTGGACTGGTCCATCTGGAGTTGCTGCAGGGTAATGCCAACACATCTGAAATTAGGACATCTGTTTGGTTAATCTCTATTGTGTTGTGTCTATCAGCAGCGATTGATAACTTGGAGTGTATGTGCACACACACTCAGTCTTTCCCATTGAAATATTCAGTCTGCTGCCATTCAAAAGATAAAGCCATCCACTGTGTCATCACATACCTCTCAGGGAACATAATAGTCTCTAATCTACAGTCAACATGAAAATAAATGGGAGTTTCAGACTGTCTGCTGATTTTACCTTTAGTACATTTCACTACAGCTGCTAGCAGATCTGTGAGGCTGTAGCGCTTTGAGTTAAATGCCAATATCAGATGCTAACATGCTAACAAGGCTAAGGCTAAAAGTTACATGCTAATATTTAGCAGGTAGTATCATATTGGCCATCTTAGCATGGCATGTTAGTTTGCTAATATTTGCTCATTAAACAAATTATCTACATCTGATGAGAACGTCATGAGCTTTGCAGGTCTTTGGTCATAAACCAAAGTATTTAAATAATTGAGTTGTATGGGCATTTTATTCTTTTATAACTGTTCCCTATTTCTCTATTCCAGTTGTGTTTCTACTCATACACTCACTATGGGTAGAGAGACAACTAGAGAGATATCCTGTAGTGCAGGTTATATGCAGGGATACAGAATAGTTGTTTTTCCTCTAATGACTATCAGTAGTATTGTGTGAGCTGCCCATAGGCGTGGATGTGAGCATGGATCATTATTTGTCTTGATGTATCAGCCCTGTGATGAACTGAAAACATGTGCCGGGTGTATCCAGACTCTTGCCTAATGTCGGCTGGGATCGGCTCCATAAGGATCCGTAGGTCAGTATTTATTACAAAATCTGCATCTCTTCTGTGGAAAGTTGATTTCATAATGATGAAGTCATGTCTGTGAAGACATTTCACATCTCATCCAAGAGTCTTCATCAGTTCTGACTGACTGGTGAGGGAGATCTGAGTATTTAGCCTAGGCAGGAGTGTAGGCCCGGCCATAGCTTCTACTTGGTTCTTTTTCGCCAGAGTCGTTGAAGTCACATGAGGTCTGGTGTGAACAACAGTCATACCAGAAGCACCAAAGGTGCAAAGTGACAATGTGAAAATACTACTGGCCCATTTTCATGGTCTTTATCCTTTCCTGGATGTCCTGCTTTAAAAATAATGGTGGGCATAAATTAAGAGTATAGGCCCCTATCCAGGCACTACTACTACACTGTTTACACTCCAAATAATTATTATAAAATACTCAAAATATATGCCAAAAAGAAATGACATGAGATGGGGAATGCAACCAACCCAGCCAACAGTTGTGGTTCACAGTCAGGTCAGGGTTATGATGGTGCCAGGGGAAAAGTGTGGATCACCAAAGTGTGCATCATCCTTTAAGGATCATGACTGTCCATTTGTACAAACTTTCAATTCATCCATCATTTGATGAGAAATTAGTCTTAATTAAATCGGTGGACCACCAGATATTGCCACTCCTGTAGCATAGCATGGCTGAAAAGGGTAATAATGAAGTCACAGCCAGGGGCAACATGAAAGAGAAGCTCTAAACCCTGATAATGAAGGTTGTTTGACTAATATTTCACTACAAGGAATGTTTCACAGGTGTTGTTTCCAGATGGAGGCAACATCCTAGTGCTGCTCCTTAAATAAAAGCACATTGGGATCATCAGTCTATTTATTACTCAGCTTCAACTTTCACAGGCACAACAACCAAACAAACAAATGAAAAGTCTCAGTGTCACATTTTTTGCAACAATAGCCTTAACTCCAAGCATAAAACCACTGATAATCTGCCCTAGTCTTGTATTTTGTTCCCCCCCTTTCTATTTAAACACCACATAACTTTATGTGATGCAACAGCATTTGCAATAATGAGTTGTGTAAGTTGAAGTGTGCCTAATTACATTTGACAGGCTGTACTATTACTAACCTTTTACCCACTGACCTCTGCCCCTGGCCACAGTGTTTATATGCTTCCACAGCCTTTACAATATAAATAATAAGTTAAGAAAAAAATAAAAGCTCCCTTTCATTTAATCCCTCTACTTTTCCACAATTGAGCCTCTGTTGTGACCATTTTAAGCTGTGGTTTCAGCTGAATCCTGCTGAACTGCTTATAAAAGTGGCCCTCATCCAAGAAGCCTCACCCAGCCACCTTGAAGCTAACAAATTAATTTTTTCTAAACTAACAACACAACAGGTGAGAAAAGTTTGGATTGCCCTGAGCGTACAAGTGGCAGAGTCAAGGGTCGTTCATTGGAGGAGCACAACAGACGTGAGGTAACATATGCAGGTACAGAACCAGAGACTACTTTGTAGGCAAGCGTTAGCAATTTGAATTTAATCCAGGCTAGTTAGCCAGTTGAGGTTGATGAGCAGGGGTGTAACGCGTGCCCTTTGGGTTGATTGAAAACCAGGCACACCATTATGTTCTGGATCATCTGGAGAGGTTGCACTGTGTAGGCTGGGAGGCCCATCAGGAGGGCCTTACAGTAATCGAGTTGTGAGATGAGCACAGCATGTATTAGTAAACTAATACTTTAGTACCTTAGTCTTTAGGAGTTAAAGGGAGGACAACTGTTGCATAATGTTCTACGTCCTGTACAATGTTCCCCACAACACAGTTTATCTAAACTGGAAGATTTTATTATATACAGTATAAGCACGTTTCTGAGGAAAGAGTATCAGTCAGTGCCTCTTATCATCAGTTATCATAAATCCTTATAGTAGATTACAATTATTGGGATGGCTTCAGGGAAATAGTATGGTGCAAGTGAAACACATCACTTATAAAGAAACAGACATTTAAATTTACAGGAATGGATATTACAACATTAGAGATTAGTGAGTGAGAAGACTGTGGTTTCTAAGGCCTCCTCCATGTGGCATAAGATGCCGATAAACATTCATGACTATAACACAGAGCTGCCTTGGACTGGTCACAATAAAATGCCACTCTGTTGAACAGAGCAAACTGACCTGCCCTAATCTGTCTATGATTGGCCAGTACCCACAGCTTCTGTCGGAATATCAAGGTAAGTCAATAAGAATCTGAATTTGAAACAACACAAATGATAATTTCTTCCATATAGGCATTTCGCCTGAAATAAAACAAGTCACAGCTATCTGTACCAGTGCACAACATTACGTCACCAGGCTTCCAGCACTGCTTATTTTATGCAAACTCACAAAAGAATTTGGCTTTGTCACTCTCTGGGGTGACGGGGAGTTGATACTGATGTTTGGCGTGTTCATGAGCTGGTGAGAAGTAAAATCTGAAAAATCAAACCTGGAAACATATATGTGTATTTAGAATACAAGAATTCCTATATTTAGGGTTTAAGGTTAATGGATCTATTTGAGGATTCATTGTTTGAAAGTTTCTGCGTATCAGTTGCTGTAATTCAACTTGTGAAAAGTGTGAGGTGGACTGGTGAACATTTTCACATGGGAACACATGAGCATTGTTTCTGTATTTGTTTACTCCAAGTCTGCTAAGCTCTTATTTCACGAACACAAAGAAGGTCTTTGTCCTCATACATTTGTTAAAGTTTTTAAATAACTGATGCCTGATGGTGGTTAATGGTCCATTTTAGATACAATGAAGGAAGGAATCTACACTTACACCTCTACAGTAAAGGAACCAGGAAGTAGTACACTACACTGGTTAAAAAAATCTTTTTACTTCAGTGCAAGAAACCTGCTTTACCAGAATGTTTTAAACCTTTCGACACCAACACTGGGATGTTTTGGAGAAAAGGAAAGCTGCAAATAAAATACATTTTATGCCTTTATGTAGCATTTTACAAACAAATTTACACATTATATTTTAACTGCAGTATGTGTGCACGTCATTACCAAAATAAGACCATTAATGAGAGCTGTAGGTTTTTATCAAGGCTGCCTGTTGCCTGTTATTCAATTTGCAGGATTAACATCAAATATGTTACATAACTGAGGGGCAGTTCAGATGAACAAGAAAACAATCTAAACTCATGTTCAACCCAACTCATGTTAGCTGCCACAACATTCAGTCATCTTAATAATTTGTTGTGATAATTATTTGTGGCACACAATGAGATCCTTTTATATTCAGCATAGTTTTTGCTATTTTACTAACACATTAACACCTCTGATGATTCATGATGATCTCCACCAGTTGGAGTGCAATCTGCGTATCTCCTGCAGAGTGAATCTTACAAGATAAGGAATTAAAGGGAGGTAATATGCTGGATGTGGGCAGATTAGTTAGGTTATCAGATGTATACAGCATTTCCCAAAATTCAAATGTTTCTGTTTTCGAGAAGGTCTTGGCCTTGTAAAACTGGATTTTTAAGATGCAACTTCAGTGATACATGGGGTGTGGTAAACATTCACGTATAAATAACACCAACAATCGCCAAGGCAACTGACAACAGAGTGGTGCAGCATGCCAAAGTGTGTGGAGGCCTTTTAGAGATTTGGCATTTTACCAAGACTTTGTGAATCTCATTCATTGCACTTCACCTATTGCTTGACAGGATGTGAAACCAAAAGATGAAGCACAGTTGCCAACAAAAGATTTTGTGTGTCAAAAAAACACATCAATGTATGGCCTTTAACTAGGCTACTGTCCTCCTTCAGTCATATCATTTTTATGTATCTCCCGTGTAACATTTAAAGGAGTGAATCTTACAACATAAGGGATTAAAAGGAGGTAAAATGTTGGATGTGGACAGATTAGTGAGGTTTATAGACCATTTCCCGAAATTCAAATGTTTTATGTTTTCTGAAAAAGTCTTGTGAAACTGGATTTACGTATATGATGCAACTTCAGTGATGCATGGGGTGTGGTAAACATTCACATATAAATAAGACCAACAATTGCCAAGGCAACTGACAACAGAGGGGTGCAGCATGCCAAAGTGTGTGGAGGCCTTTTAGAGATTTGGCACCAAGACTTTCTCAATCTCATTCATTGCACTTTACCTATTGCTTGACAGGTTGTGAAAGCAAAAGATAAAGCACAGTTCCTAACAAAAGATTTTGTTTGTCAAAAAGCCAAAAAAACACATCAATGTGTGGCCTTTAACTAGGCTACTGGCCTCCATCAATCATATCATTTTTATGTATTGCCCGCTTATCGGTAATCAGAAAGATTGTGATATCGGCTAATGCAAAGCACTTAATCACTTCAAGAAGACAAAGATCCCAGGTAGCCAACAGAAATATTGAGAAAAATTTGCATGACTTGATTGTTAACAGGAAGACACAACAAAAAATAGAAGGGATAAGGGATCAATTAAATCAACAAAAAGATCTGTCTTAAAAATATTTAAATATACTTTTATAAGAGCAAAAGTAGTCCATCCATATACATGTACATGCTCTATCTATGTATCTTGCAACTTTAGCACTGAGTATCTTAAAAAATTATGCAAACTTGAAGTTGGCTTTTACTTGTAGGTGAAATAGAAATACCAAACAATCAGCAATCAAACAATGTCATTTTGGAAATTAAAAGGACACTTCATGTTTTACTCATGAGTAGATGTCATTTTGAGGACTCATCACTGCTCTATGCTGGCATAATGCCAACCATTCTTATTCACTCCATCTTGCCTCATCCGTCTTTGCACCTAGTGGCACCTGCCACTACCCAGTGCTCCGGCAGAACCTCAGTTGACCAGGCAGCAGGCAGGAGGCCAAACAAGGCTGTAACTCTCAGCTAAATCGCTGACACACTCCTTTCCTTTCTTTGCTAGCCCCACAAAGGCAGCACCCCTGGTGCCAAGGGACCTCTAAGTCCGTACCGATTAAGATGCCCGTAAGGTGCGTGGAGGAGAGAGGGACCTGTGGAGAGCTAAATGTGTCAAATCCCACAGTAATTAAACAGCCAGAAACAAAGAAAGGCAGTATGACATATAACTTTAAAGTACATTTTTAGGGGTAAACTTTCCCATGACCCTCTCACCATTGTTTGACTTGTCTGTAACTTGTAAATCACCAAAAGTTATTGGTTAATACATCTAAGTTTCCGTACATCTATTTGGTGAGCTAGGAGTTATTACAGCACCTGTGGAGAACTTATAGTAACTTTGTAAAAGAAAGGCATTAGCACTGTTTAACACACTCTGTATGCTCACATTCAATGAGAAAAGAATACTTGCATATCCTTTTAAACATACCAGGATACCACACACATGAAGATTAAGGAAACTTGAGTGAAGAATTCCTTTTGAACAAAAATTAAACTTTTAAACCACACTGTAAAAAGAAATTGTAAATTTACAGAAAATAACAGTCATTTTCTGTTTGTTTTTTGTTTTTTAACTCTAAAATTACGGACATTATCTGTAAATTAACCACCAAACAGTTATTTTAATGGAACTACATACATGTAATTATTACAGTTTTTAATACTTTCGGGTAATGTTTCTGTGTTTTTCTGTAAAACTATGAGTTCAGTCATTTTATAGTTTTTGACATTCATTTGAATTACTTTAATTTTATGGTTTGTTAGTTATGTTATGTTACTAGTAGTAAGGAGGGCCAAAGGTCATGGACTTCCTGGAAAACAAGTAAAACAGAAAAGCAAGCAAGAGGGACATGTTTATTATCTGATCTATGTGTAGTAGATAGTAATAATCATGGTTTGATATAAGATAATACCAAGCTCCAAAACCTGCACTACTAGTAGCAATAATGTGTTACCAAGGAGTTAAAACTCCTTCATAAGTAAAGTGGGGACATTATGATCTCAAACAGGGAGCACTCCTTCCCCTCTCTCTCTCTCTCTCTCTCTCTCTCTCTCTCTCTCTCGCCATCATTATGTCCAATTAGAGATATGTCGTTCTTCACTGCCTCCAAAACCGTGCAAAATAGAAAAACATATGTCACATGGCATTAACGTGGTGCTGCAGTGTTTGCTGAAATTCAGTGGAGCATCTCTGAGGTCTGCAGCCAAATGAGGTAAGAGGAAAATGGAGCCAGTGAGAGGACATGTCAGAGCTTAGTTAAAGCTTCTACTGTACAATCATTCTTTGACCACTGCCTGCAGCACTTTCACATTAAGGTGCACCATTACGCCTTTCAACTTGGTAGATGAAAAATGGTGCAAATACATAGAATTTGCTAATGGAAGTTTTGATTAGTCATACATCATATTTATTTTGCTGCTGCTCCTTTTTCCAAAACGTTTACATGTTTCATCACCGATGAGAGTAATTTCCCTCATCTATAGTGATGTCACCATGTTCCTGAATGTCAGCTATTTCATAGTACAGTACAATGTCAACATAACCAACTGTAATGATAGCCCAAACCACAAAAATAATATCTAGATGCAACAAGCTGGACTTATTTGGCTTATCTGTTATGAATGACCAATTCAATATCAAATTTAATTACCTCCTGGGAAGTGGTGATGAAGATTACATCACTTTTGGCTCTTTCACAAGTCATCAGCCAAGGTGATGTATTCAAAAGAAACCTAAGGCTACCTGTTGTTCAGGATGATGCATTATTTAGACAATTCAAGAAAAGAAGAACTGCAGCAGCAGCCAGCACATTCAGGACTATACCGGTTCAGCCTTACTTACTGCTGTGTAACGATGACTAGTTACAAACTCACTCTGTTCCTCTCTCTCTCTCTCTCTCTCTTTCTTTTTTCAGTCACCTGTCTCTCCATGTCTCTCCATGTGGTCCTTTATTCTGTTGCCATTTGTCTTTTTTTCAGTCTCTCTCTTTCTTTTATTCTTTGTGGCTGCACTCATTCATACAGGGACATTGGAGCTTGACAACGGTGGTGTAGGCAGAGCTCGCCAATTCCAGTTTAGCCATTAAAATAAGGTGAAAATGGCATTAATGTTAAGTTAGAATACACTTTATGAGTGGACAGTTGTGTGTGTACACCTTACAACAACAGTCAACAACATTCACTTTCAATTCACTTGAATTCAAACACCTCAATACCAGAGAGAGGTGGAGCAACATGTGAGCCACAATGCCCTAATTTTAATCTGAACACAATATTCCTGATTGACAAGTGCCTGGTTCAGTTTAGTTTTAGTCAGTGTTATTTATATTATGATAATCTTGTGACATATGTTTCCAAAGTAATATTTTGAAATGATTATGGATGATTTTTGAAAAGATGCAGTGGCTCAATAGATCCTAATTATTAATACTTATTAATTATACTACTATTATTAATTAGACATCTCTTTAGCTGGTTTCTCTGCCAGGCATCCATGGTAGACGTGCACACTATCTCATGCACACTCTGTCATTCTTTCTCTCTGAGTCACTGACGGTTGCCAGAGTACCAAACACTTAAACCTTCTCTTCACATTCAGCCTCTTCACAGATCACAAGACCCTGTGGTTTAAACCCACAACGCTCGCTCTCTGACTGGAAATAGAATATGTGTGCGTGCAGGCAGGCACACACTCTGTAACCCGCAGCAGACTGCCATAATACACCTCACTGTAAACTAACTGGGTGTCATACCCCTAAAGCCCTAGATTACAATACTTACTCACTAAACAACCTGGGTAAGTTTCTAAGGTAAAGGTAATTGAGCTTCATTGTAGGTCAAACCACATTGTTTGGCAGTGCAGAACTGCACTCTTGTCCAACCTTCTTAGTTCCTGTTTGGTTACCTCATTTAACCCCAAACACACACACACACACACACACACTCACACAGAATGAGTTTATTTCTAATAATGGTAATAATCACTCAGTTAATCCTTTCTATAATCTAAAATATTTGGTTTGGCTTGTGCAACACATCACAAGTCAGATGTTGTGTGCCATAATTAATTTATGTAAACTAAAATGCAAATGCATGGCCAACCTAAAAATAAACAGTTTTCATTTCCTGCATTTGCAGGGGAAACAAGAGGCAACTTTTAACACTGACACTAATGGCACTTTAAAGAACACTGTCTCATGAAGGAATATACAGGAATACATAAGGTGAGGTGGCTGCTCAGACAAGGACATGACACAGGATGCTGAAAAGGAGTTTTAATTCATTTTGACATGCCAAGAAAAATACAAATGTGACTAGTCATCTACCTGTTTGTGTTCCACATACCTTTGGCAGTTTCTTTGATTGTTTAACATTACTTGTAATAAACTGTAAATATTGGAAATAGTGGCATAAATAATTATGTGTCCGACCCAACGGTCAATGTACAGGATGCCTGTAATCCCCAAACCTTATTTGTAGAGTTTGTACTATGCAGCATGGAGGGGAAGTTTTCTGGGCCTGAATCAGACTAAATATCCTTCCTCACAATAGTCATCCCTGCTGGTAGAAACACTGAGTGAGACAACCTAAGAATAAACAGTTTTCATTTTGTGCATTTGCAGGGGAAACAAGAGGCAACTTTTAACACTGACAAACATGAACAATTAACTAATGCACCTACTGTATGTCTGAAGTATGAAATAATTGCATTAGATTATACACAGTAAAATAATCATACTTTCACACAGTTTTTTTTTTTTTTACATCTGCTTTGATGTATCAGTGTGTTTCTGATTGACATCATTTCCTGCACTAACACTCTTCTTATCATTTCTTAAAAATTTCACAGTGCGACATCAATCTAACCAGCCTGAAAATAAGAGGAAACTTTATGAACAGTGAGTACCAGCTATTATATTAACACCCCTAACATTATGAAGTCTATTGTAATCACCTGGGCGCGTTCAAATGCTCTGACTGGAATTTATGTCAGTGCAGCTCTGATGTAACTATGCAAATAACTTTGATGGTGGTTTCCTTTGCCACCACCATAAATCCTTTCTACACATTTCATCATTTCAGTTTAGCAGAAGAACACCAGCTTGCATATTAAGAGCAAAACAGCACTACCACAATATCTACATTAGCGCTTTTTTTAAAAATCTTGTTTTTACTAAGCATGCATATATTGGCAAGACTTACATGACAGGACTTTAAAGATGTGTCTGCATGCCTGAAAAGGTCATCATTAGGTCCCCTCACAGATAACATTTACTCACCAAGAAAAACAAGAACATTGAGAGATGACAGGTACCTTTTTTACGGCAATGGAATGAGGACATAGAAACAGAATGACAGGAATTTAACAGGTTGGGATGCAGGAAAGAATAGTGAAAAATAAAAATAACAGTGATCAATGTCATTATATTTTATATGTTTCTATTTTGGTCTCTGACTGTATTAGCTGTTATTTCTTTGGGAACTGATATGACATTCTTTTTTTCCCCCTGCAGGCTATAATTTGCTGACAAATGAAAGGAAAAGTAGGAAGATTACATCAATAAGCCAAAAGGCAAAAACTGAGGCACGTGCAGCCACAGCACACAAACAGTCGCATGGGCCATTCATTAGCAGTGAAACACCCTGCAAAACACTGGATCATTTTTCTTCCACACATCACTGCACACTAGCCAGCATGATGTAATTTTGATGGCAATGATCATGATTATGATGATTGTTTGGATTGAGTGTAAGGGAATTGAAGTAATGAGTGTGTTCAGTGTACTCAGCTATTGCAGAGAAGGAGAAGACTAAGCCGGTGTTATTCAGCTACCCGGTGTTGAGATTTCCCACTAATGGCACTTTAAAAAACACGGTCTTACAAAGGAATATACAGGAATACATAAGGTGAGGTGGCTGCTCAGACAAGGACATGACACAGGATGCTGAAAAAGGAGTTTTAATTCATTTTGACATGCCAAGAAAAATACAAATTATCAGCCACAGAATGTGACTAGTCATCTACCTGTTTGTGTTCCACATACCTTTGGCAGTTCCTTTGATTGTTTAACATTACTTGTAATAAACTGTAAATATTGGAAATAGTGGCGTAAATGATTATGTGTCCAACCCAAAGGTCAATGTACAGGATGTCTGTAATCCCCAAACCTTATTTGTAGAGTTTGTACTATGCAGCAGGGAGGGGATGTTTGCTGGGCCTGAATCAGACTAAATATCCTTCCTCACAATAGTCATCCCTGCTGTACAAACACCGAGTGAGACAAATCGGAGAACTACACAACAATGAAGAGAAAACGGAGTAACTCTTGAACTAATAAGCAAACTTTGATGCTAGAAGCCACTCTATCGTCATTTCCAAGCTCTTTCATGCAGAAAGAAACAGTTTAGTCTTTCTTTGAAGAAAATAATACAAGCAAACACAACAGGACCAACCAGAAAGGAAGCAACTGCACGCAGCCTTTGACTTCAGGAATTTTCATTGTTTCAAGGGAACAATTAACACCTTTCCTGGATGCTATTTTAAATACCTTTTACTAGGCTGAATGAGACCAGAACATCTGAGACCAGAATTCTCAAAAAACGTCACAGATAAGCCTTAGGGTAGAGAATACTGGTTGAACATATCATTTTTTGAATATCTCCTTTGAAATCCAAAAAATGACTGGATTTTGTGCGTCATGCTCATACTAATGCATTACTTTCCAGAGAAAACTAGATAAATCTCAGACTCTTAAAACATTAATTAGGAAATAAATCTTGGGTTCCACTGTTTGTTAATGTGATGACATTATTTTGTTTTTGATTCGAATGGTTGTATGTACAAATTTGTCCAAATGAGTGTGAGCCTGAATGACCCAGCATGAGCCTGAGCTTAGGTTAGTTGTAGACTGGTGACATGGCGGCACCATCTTGTGGATGATAGATGCAATTACATATAAATACTTCAAATATTTGACTTAATATTTTATTTTTTAATTTAATTTGACTTTTAATACATCATCATGTATGGTTGCTTTGCTTGCTTTATGACATCATGTATGGTGTAGGAGTTGATCAATTTGTATTCTGTTATAACAAATGCAGTGTCACTTTGCACAATGCCCAGTACTGTTTGTGACTTATTAACAAAGATTTCAACCAGAGGCTACTATCTACTCCTAACTAAGCAATAAGATAGTAAAACTGTCTGTCTTTCTCAGGCATTGGACATCTAAAAAGTATCTCCTAAAACTAAAGTGACAGATTTTGGTCAAAGTGAATGAAGTATAACAGTGAACAATCCGAATGAAATGCAACCCAGCATTAGTATGACGTATGATGGTCATGTTTCCAATCATAAGAACAGAGGATGCACAGTTCTTCTTTAACCACTAAGTACCAGACCAACTTCCACTTCTGTTGCATGCATTTGCTAGATTTTACTGAACAGTGGAAGTGGGAATAGCATTTCCTGTGTATAGTTTATGTCATCAGCATAAATTAGATATTTGTTGAGAAACATGTCACTAACCTTGGTTTCATGGGGGTCTTTCACAGCAGTAGCATTCCCTGTAGTAAAAATCCATGTCATGTAATAATTGTTTGAAATGACTACATCGATGCTGCAGTGCTCATTCACTGACAGTCGCTTTAAAGGGTCCTTTCCTCTTTCTCCCATCACCTGATTGTAATGTAATAAAGCCATTATGTGTCTCAGAGAAGAGTTACAGCATTTCTTCTTACAGGGAAGCTACATTATTTTAGCTGTAAACTGCTGGCCTTTTCAAACATGCACTTAAGTGCATAAAAATGGAATTGGATGAAAAAAGACTTGCTGTTTATGTTGTTTATCTTTATGTAATTATGATTATAATGAAAAAACAGTTTAAGTCTCGATGTAAAACCTAAAGTTTGTAATGTAACAGCTTCACGTGAACTCACTCAGTTAAACTAGTTAATAACTTGAAAAACTGGCTGGGTAGAGCAGTGCTTTATTGTTTTATCATGCATTTAAAAAGACAGAATGCTTCTTCATATTTGTTGATGGTTAGCAGACTGTTACCACATGACCAGAGAGTCAGAAAGGGTTGATATGGTAAAACATGTTGAAAATGGATTTGATTCGATTTATGCAGAAACACTAATAAATCAAGTAAAAGAATCTCTCTTTGTGGGTTTGCTTTAAAAAGAACTTGTACTGAAAGGATTTAAATGCATGTATGTATGTGTGTGTGTGTGTGTGTGTGTGTGTGTGTGTGTATAGAAATATTTAGCCAAAAATAGCCTCCAACACCAAAATACTCTTGCAGCTCTGACCATTAAAAGCAGGTGAAACAGGTTTGCACTCTTTAAAAATCAGTGAACAGCACTGTGGGAAAAAGGACACTTGCTGAGTGATAGAGAACACACACACTATTACATCAGGTAAACACCACTTTAAAGGTATGTTCCAGTCCAGCAGAGTAGTAGTTTCAGTTTCAGTGAATTCAGTGTTCACTTCCATACTACAACATTAATAACACACAGTCTGCGTGGCTGCCAGCCCATAATGTGTCTTTGGGGATTAACCGAGTTACTGAAATGATACTATGTTCATGCTGATGCTGCGAGTGAGGTATCAAGGGAGCTATGAAAGACCAGATAATTAACTCAGAGGCCAACCAAATAAGTCATATTCTGATAAATTATTCAGTATTTGCAGGCAGTTGAATGCACTCCCTTCTCATATTGCAGGAAACACAATGGCAACACACTAAAACATCAGCAATTCATTGCTGTCCATTTTATTACTATGCTCAGTCATTTCCATCTGGATACATGTTTTTTATTGAAAACACACTGCTGAGAGGTGACGGATTAAAGGAGGAGAGAGGACAGCCACAGCTGAACACGTGCTGGGTGATGAGAAAGAAATGTGTTTATATGAAATGAGACTCATAAATTATGCTACTGACTACATCAGAGCTCAATAATATTTTGAGCAAATAAATTGAATGCACATTTGTGCACATCTTACAAGAGTTAGAGTTAAATATGCAAAATGTACACACAGTATAGTGTGTACAAACTTTTTCCACTGCATCATAAAATACTTTGTGAAATCCATTCATAAATTTAAATCTACAAATGTTCCCCAAGCAGAGTTACAGTCCTATCCTTAGACCCTCAATTTAGATTAGAGGAAAAGAGACAGACAGACATAAAGTAGCTGTCTTGTGTAAAAAGTAGACAGAAACAACAATAGTGATGATTTGATATGGAGAGGCAGGGTGACAATACAGGTAGGACCAGAGTCACAAGATCTCCTCCCCACAATGAACACAAATACAGAAGCAGCAAAACTCAAGGATACTATTCACACAGAGGGAGACGAGACAAGAGGTGAGTGCCCTGGAGGACAAAGATCCAGATCCAAGAATGAGGCACTGGCAGCTAGAGGTGGAGAAAGATGCCCCAGGATGGCTGTCATTGTGACAAAAGACCTATGAATGAGGCTTTAAGAGACTGCATTTTCTTGTCATTTAAACATTCCTTCCTTAACATTGCTGCTGTAAACAAGTGCTGATAGAAATTTGAAAATATTCAGGCAATGTCCACCACTGTTCATTTTGCAGTTCAGGATTAATCTACTAAAAAAAAGATTTTTCTTTTTTGTTTATCCATGATCATCTGTCCTGGTATTCATTCTGTAGCAGACACAGGCATAAAGATGGCTCAGTCCCAGAGTCCTATTGACTCACTGGTATGTCTTATTGGCACAGCTAAATGGACAGGAGATGTCATGTTATTAGTTCCACCTGTGTTTTTTCGGCTTTAAAATGTATGCAGTGAAAAGGTCTATAAAACATTTAAGATATTTATCTGACAGTTTGATCTACTTTGAAAGTATTTATTAATATTTTCAATGTCCATGTGCTGCACATCCTTAAGGCCCAGTCCAGTCCAGGCCTTAACTTTCTCATAGGACACATAAGGTTTTTTTTAAACACACAAGAGCAACATATATCCAACTTAAAGTTTAGTCGATAGAATATATTCATTTATTAAGAGGGTCGTTATCATTTTTCCGCACTGAATGACAACACCAAATAAGAAGAATATATAACATATATTGCACACTTAGGGACAGAAATATAGAAAAAACTGAACTACTAAAATATATTTAAATACACTCTTGCCTGTAAAGTTGGAATAATTTTCCATTCCAAACATTCCTCTTTTTGTTCCTATTTATACACATCAGGTTAATTGTGGTTTAATTTTCACTTTGGAAGAGACTGATCAATAAAGTTTTGAGACGATACACTTTATCTGTCAAGAATGAATCACATTGTCACAATCATTTCATGAGAAGAGAGTGAAATGAAGTGAGATGCAATTATTTTTTTAATTAGTTTGTGAAATTTAGCTTTTTGTGCAGATGAGATGAATGAGTCTTTTATCTTAACCTCTATTATCTAGTCCATAGAAAGTAGCAATAAAGAAATACACTTGAGGATATCTCAATATCTCTTTTTGATGAAGACAAAGTAAGTAAATAACCTTTTGACTTCATTGTATATATTATATAAAATCTTCTACCTGTGTACTGAATGATGAATATAGTGAGAATAACAATAAATCCTACCTTTTACCACAGCACCACCTGATCATGTTGTAGTCTCTTGTTCATGTCTAATTGCAATTTTTTTCTATTCTATTTCATTTATACCTTGCAGTTATTATTTATACCATGGTCACTTGCTTTTGTAATATTATTTATATTATAGTCACTTCTCTGGCAATAATATTATTATTTGTATCATGGTCACTTTCTTTGCAATATCCCTTACAATATGGTCACTTTACATTACAATGCTCTTTTTATATATCATGCCACTTTTATCCTCAGTACTTGTCTGTTTGAAGGTTGATTGTTTTTTGTGTTTATTGTGTAGGTTATAGATATTTCTGTCTGTTTAATTTCTGTCTGTTTAATGTCTTTTTTTTGCCTTTTCTACTTTTTTTTGTATGCCACACTTTCCTCTGCTGCTGTAATAAGTAAATTTCCCTGTGATGGGATGAATAAAGTATATCGAATAACCTACGGAAAACGTGCCCCAATGCAAAAGCTGCACTCATGCATGCAAGTAAAACAGTTGCAAATTAAGGATTATAAACGCATCTGACCCGCTGAAGTGCTCTTGAACAAAACCCTGAATGTGTTTTGTGGGTCCTGACCTCTGACCTCTGACCTTAGCTTTCAAATGGGGAAAAAAAAAATATTGTCATATTGTTATGGTATTCTTTTAACACTATTACACTATGTTATTATCATCATTGTTATACCCATGTGAGTTTGTAAAACTTACAATGCCAACACCGGACAGAGAAAGGGTTAAAACTTTTTTCGTTACCATGGAGATCAAGCCAGCCATCGCCACTTGACAGGCGCATGGAACAAGAGGCGGGGAGGGGAGGGGGGCGGATGGATACGGAGGGAGCTGTTGACTGACAGCAAAAAGGGGTGGGGTTAAAACACCACACTCTACGCCCATTGGGCAGATTCCGGTCACATTACCAGTTTGGAACGCAAATGAAAAGAGTTGCTGTTACCCGCCCCTGCTCTGCTCTTTCGCTGCCGCTGGTCTGCTCCTGCTACGAGCCTGTCGGTCGGATACAGAGAGGAACCACCATCCAGAAATGGTGTAGAATATCAGGAAAAAACAGCGAGCGAGAGCGGCCAGAAAGAGGAGCAAACGCTACCGAGGGGGGCTTACGTTAACGGTAAGGCGACGTGTGGTTTTCTTCTTGGTACCAGGTGTCACGGTTGGGTCAGTTACCGTGTTTGTTTGTGTCTCTCTCTGTGTGTGTGTGTGTGTCGGAACGCGTAAGGTTAATGGGTCGCACTAGCTAACGTCTTCTCCGAGGCCCCAAAAACAGCAGCAGCAGGGCAGCAGAGCATTTGTTTCGAGCTCGCTTGCTGCCTGCTAGTAGCGTTGACGTTAGTTTAACGGCTAAGTTTAGCTCGCAGAGCCTCGTGTAGTTTAAAAACACAAGCATTTACTGTGACGAATAACAACCCGAGTAATGTTAGCTAATGTTGTAATTCACTGCCAGCTATTAGCTATGAATGAAAGTGTGGCTTGTACTCTCTGCTTCATAACTTCAAAAGTGCTGGCTAAAGTTAGCCATGTGCTTTCTTGAGGAACTTTGGTCCGGACATGCAGAGGAGGAGTTAGTTATTTTGACAAGTGCAGGTCAAGACTGTGGATAAATACGATGCTCCACTGGAGCTGGATTAGTGTGGCCATGGCCTTTCAGTGACCCCCAGTGTTGTCAAAATAAAACCATAGTGATATGTGTGTGTGTGTGTGCAGCTGTACACACTTGGGCTGCAACTAACAAGTGTCTTCATTATTGATCACCCTGTCAATTTATTTTTCTTATTTTAATCAGTTAGCCTATAAAAAAATGTGAAAAAAAATAGCATAAATCTTTGCTGACATCACAAAATCTGCCACCGTACGACTTTTTTGATTCAATTCAGTTGAGGCGCCCGCGATCAATATGAGATCCTCGTACGCCCATTTAACACGATCAGTAACCTGATGACCGAGATATCTGAGCGTAACAGCTGTCTTGATGCTGTGTTTCCCACAGGATTTTTTTTTTTCGAGACTGGTGGTGGGTGGACCTTGGACCCTCTCCTACGCTGGCATAGCATTAAAAAATAAAGGCTATGTAAGATTAGACTGGGAGTCAAAGATGCTCAGCTGAAACCGTGGAGAAATTTCTTATGGGAAAAAAAAAACTTGTTGAAAGTCCAGAATATGAGCAGTCAGCAACATGTTTGAATGGCAGTGTTCCCAGCACTGTCTGAAGAGGTCCAGACATTGTCCAGTGTTGCCCCCCCCCCACCCACTCTCACATGACTCATACAAGCGGAGATTGTGCAAGTCTTGACAGGTTCTTGCATGTTGTAAATCCTCTGTTTGGGTTAGATGAGGACGTTGCCTCGGTAGAGCATTCAGAAGGAGGAGGAGGTCTCATCTGTAGTGATGTGTTTTTGTGTTGATATTAATGCTACATGTATTTCAGCATGGCTGCAATATGAACGAGAGCAAAGAGAGAGAAACGAGAGAGAAAGTACAAAGCAGCTACACACCATGAAATTTCATCAACACGCCCACTCGCTCGCTCTGAATTCTCCAGACAATGACATGCACTATTCATACACGGGCTCACACAGACTGGCTGGATAAAGTCCGGTCCAACTCACTCCGACATGTGTCTTCTCCTCCAGGTAATGTCTAGGTTCAAGGTTGCACGTATGTGAAACAGAAACACATCCCTGCAGCCTGCTTGATCGCTGGTGTTGCCTCCCCCCCTTAACGACGTTCACACAAGGCAAACATTAAAGCGATTATGCTTCTTCTTTTTTTTCTGACTCTCAGTTAATCCCTGCTGTGAGATTTTAACAACAGACTTTTGTTGCTGTGACTGAGATTCACTTTTAACTTTTTTTTTTTTTAACTCTTAACTTGCTTCACTAACAACAAACGAGTTGTTCAGTAGCACTTCTAAAACTCTATTTATTGTTGGGAATGCTCACTTTTAATCACAGGTACAGCAACACACGATCCATCTGTTGTCATGTTGGAAACACGGCTGCAGACAACTCTCTTAAAACCTTTAAAGTATTGTTAATTAGAAAAAATGAAACGAGCAAACTGTGTGCATACTGTTACTGAGCTGCACTTCCAGAAACGTATCTTAAATCTGGTAATATGCATCGATATTTTCACTTTGCATTGATTATATTGGATTGTTCATCGTTAAATCAATACGATACAACAATCAATAGATTGTGAGACACGTACTAATTTCCCAGAACCTGAGGAATCACTCAAGTTGCTGCTTTTGTTTGACCAAATAGTCCAAAACTTAAATATATTCAGTTTACTAACAAATATTACAAAGCATCTGACTGAATAGGTTTGACTAAAATGATGTACAGACAGGCTTACCTCATACACAGGTGACTGGATCGGTACATTAGAGAAGCAGCAATGCAGAGGAACCAAAAAGCAGGGCTGCCTTACAGATTGAATATTAATCATGATTTTGGCCTCTCACAATTAAATGCACGTGGTTGACTGCTATAGTTACGTCTTTACGTCTATGCTCATCAAACTGAGTGAGCATGCACCCTGCAGCAGCAGCCTCTGCAAAGTATAAGTAGACTAGAGTAATATACAACAGTGAGTAGATCATGATCATTAATTGTGATTTGTTGTGTGGAAGTATTTTAAATTTTAGGGAAGGTAATGTTTTGTCTTTGTATAACTGATTGCAATTTCTTAGCTTCTTGGAGACGCTCTGTGAATAAAGACCAGCCTTATATTGATGCACAACATGGAAGTGAAAGCAGTGCTCTGTTTATGTAAATGCTCTAAAAGTTAATAAATAATGATAAATCAACTGAGTAAAAAGCCTGACCATTAAGCACATTTCATTCACACAAACTTGAACATGAAGAGTTAATTGCTCAGATGAGGTCTTGCTTCCAGGCACCTACGATTTGCCTATGGCACACACATTGTCGTCATATGATCTGCACTCTCAAGAGGGTCAGGTTTAACCCAGTAATTTGCTTATTTTTAGAATGAAAAGCAGCAGTGACGAAGCTCATAGATTTTCCTCAAGGCTACAGGGGTTAATTGCAAGGGGGACGCTCCCTTTATCCACTTAAAATTATGGCAAGTTGTTATTATTGTTATGATGGAATAACGGCTTGTGACTTCTTTTTAAACCCGAGAAGACACAAAGACAATTATTCCCACATCTATTCTTCTAGCTGACACCTGGTCTAATCCTGCAAGCTGTTATTCAAATGAACTGTTCTGTGCTATTTATGTGAGAGTTATGAAAATTTTGATTTGTTTATTACACGAGAGTGAGGGCCACACATCACTATCATCTTTTGCTCAGGCATATGATCATTTACATGTGGGATAGACCCAATACTCACTCATCTAGACACACAATTCACTCGCCTTCAGACAAGATCGGCAGCAGAGGAGTTTGTTGTGTTCACAGAAGTCAAAAGTTGTTGCTGTGTTACGTTACAGTAATCAATAGCATCCACTATGGACTATGGGTAAGTGTTTGTGAAAGCTTTCATCATTTCAAAGGCCTTGGTGATTGGTATTTAAGCGTACAACTTATTAGACAGTGTGTAACTCTGACCCAGTGTTGACCTTCGTATGCATTTCACAGAAGAAGCTTAGAGATTATCAGGTTGACCTTTGCTCCAGCTTCTACATAATATATATATGTATATGTTGTCACAGTCTAAGCAGGGAGTTGTGATGAAGAAAAGGTTATTTTCTGTGCTGTTCTGATTAGCGGTTCTGAAACAGAAACTCCAGTTTTGCATGTCAGGTTCATTAACTCCAGTTCAGGGTTAAACCTGCTCTCTGAACTACAGCCCTGGAGAAAGACACAATGTTTTGTTCCCAAAGAAAGCTTTGAAAAAAAATGTTTTTGATATTTTTTTTTTAATAGGTCTACATTTTCTATAAGCAAGTTTGGCTATTGGGCAAGTAAAACATCTCAGGCATTTGCCCAAAGGGCAAAGTGGCTTTGGAAAAAGGTCAATGTCAAACCCTGGATAATATTTGTGCAAATGAGACGAAAGCTTTTCATCAGGGGAAAAGAATGAAAGTTATGAGTCTCCGGTGACCCAGAGGCTCCTCTGTTATCCTCCTGGATTATATGAACTTTTGATGTCTGGTCCACTGCCCATTGATAGAAATGATATAAAAAGCAGCACATTTATCTTTGCTGCTGCTCATCTCCTCTCAAACTTGACCTATTTTTTTTCCCCCTCTTGGTGTGACTGAATCCTGAGAGTGATGCCTCAGAGACTGCTTTGATAGAACAGTCTGGATTGAAGTGTTTTGCTAATCTTGCAAGGTTTGCCAGAACTATTTAACTGTGGTATTTATAGATCACGAGGAGAATCTTTCATTTATCTGTCACTCTGCTGATCCCCCTCTGTCTCTGTTTGCTTCTCTCGTGTTTATTTTGAGAGTTCTTAACAGTGCAAGCAGTTTTTAGCTTCTTAGCAACCCGCTAGGCTCTCACTAAATGAACCTGGGGGGAAAAAAAAAAAAGAGCACTGTCTACTGGGGCGAGTCAAGTGAAAGTGTTTTGTATCTTCACAGCGTGATTCTATGTGTGCTGGTATGGTACACACACGCTCAGCACACTTAACCTGGAGAGCAGCCAGAGTCTCTTTGTGCTGGTCTACTCAGCTGTGGAAGGCAAGGTCCGTCTGAGTCAGATGGCTCAATTACGGCTACCCAACCAATCTTGCCTCAGGATCAAGAGGGTATCTCTGTCTTACATACTCTAACAAAGGCAGTGCCCTGCTCGCTCTGTTTGGACAAGACGCATCAACCATCATCAGCCTCAGGGGATGACCCCCAACATCACCGAAGAAATGCTGCTTTGTAGAGCGCAAGATGGGGATGCTGACCCTTTACTGTTGAGATTGATTGGTCAGGCCTTCTCATCCATTAGAATTTAACCAAAAAGTAGGCCATGTTGTTTTTTAGAAATCTACTAGATCGAGTACATTTTTACTTGCTCCTGTACAAATGTTTATTAGCGGTTATAAATAAAAGTAAATAACAAAGAAGGAAACTGTACATGCCTTTTAAAAATGTACCCTTTTTAGCCATCTTGCTCTAAAACTTAGTTGTCAGACCAGCACTGCACGTGCTCCCTCCTTCATTTCCATAATCGTCTCTGAACAATGTGCCCAACAGGGCAAGAGAGTCTAGGTCTACTAGCCTGATGTGGCGTTTTACTTGCCCTGGGCAACCATTGATTTTGAACCCAGCATATTGTTGTCTGTTAGGATTTGGATTGACATATTTCAATATAATGCCATATTGAACTTTGATTAAAAAAAAGCATTTTAAATATCGAACTGTTTTTAAGTTGCTTGTTTTGCCCAAAAATGTATTAAAAACTCAAATATATGCTTACATAATACTCACATTTGAGTGCTAATTTATGTTTTCTGTCAATTGACTAATTGTTGTTGCACTAGACTCAACAACCCCACAGTCAGTGTTTACTGACCTTTTTTTTGTTGACGTTTTTGCATGGGTAAATTAATACATACATTGCAGTAATAACTATCTTCTTGAAGGACGAGCTTGCATCGCCATCTGATGTAAACAAAAAGACACAAAGTATCTGCATTTTCTTAAAAATTTCAAGAACACAGCTTAAACACTGTCAAAAAAAGTTGATGACTCTGCAGACAGACATCTCTCCTGTGTGATATTAAATAGGCTGTCTTCACCAAAAAAAAAAGACTTATTTAATGAGCTCATTTCTATACATTTTGTTCTTCAGCGCCTCGTGTCATTTAACACTGTTTTACTTAAGTTTAAACATTTTTAGACAGATCGTAATGAGTGTGGAGTTGATATGCGTTCAAGAAAGCTTTTGAGTTCATTGGCTGGCAGTGACTTTGATGTAGGAATCTTAAAAACAGGGCTCACATGGTGCCTAGATCATTTATTTTTATACCGCTCCCCAGAAGAGCTTGTTAGGCGTCAGCGTTCTTGAAATTGATAATGAGCTTGGATGCCCTTTGAACAAAAGGCGTGGTTTATTTGTTTTTAAAGCCCCTTGCCGGACCACCCCTTATGCCTCAATTCAATGCCAATACTCTCTGCTTGTTGTAGTATCTCAGGGGTTCAGGGTCCTTGGCTTTCAGATGTTGAGGTCCATCATCAGGCAGCTCATTCCTATTCTCTGCCTCCTGTTTTGACCCCCATCTGCTGCACAGCTCTGTTAGCCAAGTGTGAGACTTGAGGCTTGTGTTCCTGGCTGCAACGCCAGCTAATCTATATGCTAATGAGAAGATAATAATCAATGAGGTTCATGCATGGTTGGCCCCAATCAATACCACATTGCACCAGCAAACGATTCAAATGGCTACATTTCATACAGCCAGACAGTTCGGTGGCGTGTTAATGTGGTGGGGTAGACCATGAGTATGTCATTATCCTCTGGTTTTATCTACCCTATTCCACATAAATGAATCCTCTTGTCATTAAAGAGAGGTTTGAATTCAACTGCAAAGCTATCCCATTTCACTTTATGAGGGGGGTCTCAATTTTCTACTCATATTGTTTTGCATTTAATTACCATAATTGCTATGAATAAGTGCTTTAGCGATTTCTAGCTGCAACTTGGCGTGTCATAGATTTTGATTTATATAATTAAAAAGAAATTTAGGAAGGATTTTGTCTACCAGTAACTCACATAACATGAAGTCACAGGGTAAGGAGCGACTTTATAGCTCATAGTCTCCTTTTTTTGTAGTCTTGCGTCAGTTTAGCCACTAAATCGATGATGATGTCTGTCCTGCTAGTAAGATAATAGGTTAGATGTTCAGTTTGGACATAATTCAGTACTCTGGTTCTTAGCTGAATGTTATGATGCATAATTGGGCCGTCCAGAGCTGCAGGTTGGAAATTGTGCTTTTTATGGTTTAAAACCCACGCTGTAAACCTGCTGTCTCTGAAGCACTGAAATGGAAATGTAGTCTTCAGTTTTTAGCTGTCCAGACCTGGGCTCAGCAACATAAAGAGTATGCCTGAGCTGTCATTTTAATTATATACCTCATTACCTTGGATTTGACTTTGGAAAATAAATAAATAAATAAATTAGCCGATGATTACATTCTACATTATTTTGGAGGGTCTAAAAAAATTTTTTTTTTTTAAATTCAGTATTCAGGCAGCAGCTTAGGGGGAGGGGAGAACGGAGTAAAATCATTACCATCATCTTCATTAGAGAGGATCCTGTCGTCCAATCAGCTTCCTCCTCTGCACGGGGATTCCATAGGCACCCCGTTGGCTGTCGCTAGGATACCACATAATCAGGAGGCTGGCCGCGGCCTGGTTGGTGGAGTGGGGTGTTGATGCTGGGACGACGAGCTCGCTTTGAGTTGGGGGGTAGACGAGGGGCTTGGGGTGGGGAGAGGGGGAGGGTGGGGGGTTTGAGATATTGCACAGAAACACGCTCGCTCACGCTCACTCATTCACCAACCAGCCAGCCAGCCAGCCAGCCACTCAGTTAGGCAGACAAAGAAGAGCAACATCCTGCAGGAGGACAGCACACTCCCCGGGGGATGGGGCATCATACCCCTGCATCGCGTTGGGGGGGCCGGAGGAGGTAGGAGCATCAGGGGGCTTTGTCTCAGCAGCAGAGTACCCCATCCACACACATACACAAACATACACACAAGCATACATTTCTCTGTGGATCTCATGGCTATTAAGCCATTATCATGCATCAATCGATTTGTGCAGCTGACAACTGTGTACTTGTGTATATGTTTTTTTTTTTGTTTTTTTTTCTTTTTAATGTGGGTCGTCAGAGTGTTTCTGTATGTGAACTGACGGATGGACGTTGATGGAGGCTCCAGCACTGTCTTACTATGATCTAAGCTCTGTAGAGACAGCCAGTCTGTCTGACAGTCTCTTAACAGCGCTCATCTTCCTGCAGGCTATGCAAATCCTCCAGACACAAATCTGACAGTCGGTTCTCGTGGTCTTGTAATGCCAGTTGAGTAGATCAATATGTTCTCGTGATGGGAGTGCAAAGAGCTGAAATTGTGCGGTTATGTTGTTGACTGGCTCTTTGCACTGTACAACAAGCTGCTGGCTCTGCTTTGATGTGCTCTCAAGCACATTGGCTTCACCACTTTTCATGGGTACCAGTTTGTTTGTTTATTTTACCCTTTTTTTTCCTTTTTTTTTAATCCGATTTTTTCAAAAGCGTGATTGCAGTTGTAGATGTGCAAGTGTGTTTCAGGATTTGAGTGTGGGGGGGTGATCTCCATCATACCCATTCACTGATGGATGGGTGACTCCTCTCAGAAAGACAGGGTCTGAAGGCATCATTACCAGAGGGGATTCCCTCCCCTCTCCACACACACACACACACACACACACACACACACACACACACACACACACGAGGAAGCAATGAGAAGCAGACTCTGGGATGTAGGCTAATGACTGCATACAGACAAGCAGGCTTTGGCAGCAGCGGTGCTTTGTTTACAACCAGAAAGCCACTCTGCCTGACTAGATTTAAGCGCTTTTTTTTTTTCTTTTCAATTGTGTAGACGTGAAATTTAAAATTCATGGCAGACACTGCTGAATGCAAACTTATGGTTCTTTTGTTTTGGAGAACCTACAGTCGACTGCAGCTTTTTATATTTTTGCTAGATTGAATTTCTGTTTATATTTTGGTGGATTTGGCTCGGTTTGATTTTCGTGTTGTTTAAATTGTTCTCATTTAACTGAATGACACACAATGTTTGTTAATTGAGACATGTAGGATATATTATAAATAAACCAATATCCTTATTCACAAGAGTCTAAAAGTTTCACTTGAAGCACAGTTTTGCAAACAAAAGGCAAAACTCGATTCTCATTCCGTGACTCATTTGTTTACTCAGATATTTAGGACCGTTCTGCGTTTGCCTTTCGCAGCATATGGTTTAGTAAGATTGCAGTTTGTCTGCTTTGTAGCATAAGTGGGCTATAGAGCTGTACTTTGGCCCCTAATCCGTTCAAAAGAATAATGAGGAGGAGGAGGAAATAGCTTAAGAACTGTGGCATGGCGGCAGCATTGCTCCTTATTTAATTACTTCCGTCAGACACCCTCTTACCAACCCCATTTAAAATCCACAACCCACTCACTCAGCCTTCACCCGTCCTCATTCCCTTCCAACCTACACCCCTGTAACTTCATGTGGACACCTCTAACCTCGAGGCTAGAAATTCCATCCTCCCTGTTGTGGCCTCTCTTTTCAGCTCTGTTACATCAGCTGTCATCCTGTTTGAAGCTTCCACCACACACACACACACACACACACACACACACACACACACACTCTCGACACCTCCTGTTCTATTTGAGTTCTGCTACATGAACTTTCTCCATATTTATTTTAACAAAGCTTCACCTTTTGCTTTTTTGGCTCCACCAAGAAAGGATCCTCCCACCCTCTCTCCTCCTACTCTCTCCTCATCTTATCACCTGTCATGCTGAGGCGCCCTCCATCTCATCTGCTTGAAGAGCTCCAAACCTCTTCGTCCTGTGCTAATGGATAGCAGAGCACCAGGGGACCAACCTTTTTTAAAAAGGCTTTTATGGAAGGGGTCTAAATCATTGGTTCTTTTCTCATCCTTGTTCATGACTGACAAGAAAAGAGACAGCATGAGAGACAGAGACAGTCCTTTTGTGTTAGCTCATTATTAAGCAGGTGAATGTACTCTTATTAAAGATAATTACGCTTTAACTTCTGTTAAAGTGAATGACGTGATGTTTGTATCACGCTTTGGGCCGTTTTGACAGAAGTGGATTTCGAGGGAGTTTCAGTCATATTTAGACCAGCCTCTGCTTCCTTCCCAATTAACTTTCAACAAATGTGTGTGTTCTTGTTTATGTGAAGCGCTCCAGTGTGTAAGATGTAATTTAGGGTTGCCTCTAATGTTAGCCAGCCACTGGGCCTTTTTGTGCCAAACTCACTGGATTTCATTAGCATTTTTGTGTGGTTCTGTAACCAGCTTTCTTCTACCATGCCTCACTTTTTGGTTTTGGAGAATGAAGTCAGTCAGGCACCCTGAATTTGTATTTAGTATTTATGATACGTGACTTGTGTATGAAAGTAATCGAAAGAATCATTCATTTCCCGCTCATTCTCATACTGAGTATTAGTGTAATGCTTGAAATGAATCCGTCTGCTGTCAGATGGTATTGTTCTCGTTGTCGTTAACGAAGGCAAGTCATTTTAGTCTAATTGTAGTATATAACTATAATGTGGTTTATTGTGAGGTTTAAACATAAATACCCCAAATGAAGCAATCAAATAACTAAATAAAAACAAAAGAAAAACAAGTAAAGCTTCCAAATATTTTATATCTTAACCAACAACAATAGAATGTGGAACTGTTAGTTACACCACAAAACACGCGGCTTTATGTGCTCGTGTTGGTGAGTGCTCACTGAACAAACAGAAACAGACTCATCTCTGAGTCTCAGTCGGAGACTACTTTCATAATCGATTAATCATTTCAGTCACTTTTCAAACAAGACTGCCAAACTTCCAGCTTCTTAGGTGTGGTCATTTATTGCTTTTCTTTGTCACACATAATATTAAATTGAATATGTTTGAGTTTACCTGGGCGTATAAAACAACCTCTGGAAATAGGTCACTTTGGACTGACATTTTTCACTTTTTCATAGACAAACAGTGAGAGTAATTGCTGGTTGCAGCCCTCCAGATCGTTTATCTGACTCATACTCACTTCCCTTATGATTTCTTTACTGGATTAAATGATCTCATTTCCTTGAACTCAAGGCGCTCATCAGCTGTCACGTACGGGTGTACTTCTGCTACAGTTGTTTCTTTGCTTGGCCACTGTTATTTTTCTCGTCTGAATAGAAACGTTTAGTTTTCATGGGCTTGGGTATAAAAAGCAGAAACTATGTGACTATTTTCTTCTCATTCTCTGCTCTCGCTTTTCCTCTCTTTAGGCACAGGAGAGCCATTCAGAAAAGCCGGGGGTCAAAGGTGAGAAGAGCAGAGGGCACCATGGAGAGCGAGCCGGGGGCCCCTGCCTCCACAGGCAACACCACCGGGACCACCAACTCCTCCTCCAGCACCGCAGCTGCTAGCAGTAGTAATACCTCTAACACTACTACTACTACTACTGCTACTCCTACCACTTCTTCTAGCAGCAGTAATAGTAGTAGCAGTGGTGGTAGTAGTAACACTAGCAGTACTTCCAGCAGTACTACGACAGGAAGACAGGCAGTCCCTCAGATTTCTGTTTACGGTGGGATATCTGACCGACAAACAGTGCAGGTGAGTTCCTTGGTGTTGAGATGAATTTGTTCATAGCTTGATGTATGTGCACAACCCATTCAGATCATATGCACTATCACATGCTGTCACGTTAACATACTCTCTTTTGCTGCCCTCTGTTGGTGCAAACAAAACCACATACAGGCCTCTGAGCTGAGCCTAAAATGAAATCATTGAATTAAATAAGAGGCTCCCTGAGCAATATAACAAAATACTCCACTCAAATAAATGGTCAGCACACAAGCTGTGTCCCAAGTTGAAGGAAGGAATGCTTTCAGCGCTTCAGTGCTCTTGACCCCTTGACCTGGGGATAAGCCTCTACACAGGATTAACCTCCTCCTGAATAAGAGCCGTGCAACCTTTAGTGCCGATGCCTTGACAGCAGGGTTTTTGTTTTATTCAGCCCTTCTTCTCCTGAACTCAGCCTGCTGACAGTTAAAAGGCAAACACTATTGTCACCAGGAAACCCTCTGAGCATAAAGGACCTCTAGTTATTTATGGTCAGTGAGAGTTGAATGCTTGTACGCAGTGCACCTCTGCTAATTTTACCCTCATTTCAAGAGGTGTGGGTCCGGATGGTTCTGTGACACTATGGACCACAGGTCAACATCCTCTCTGGTTACTTGGCAACAAGGCAGAGGGCACTTTCAGAGGTGAAGGGTGAGAGTCGTTTTCTAATGGCTTTGAGGTTTAGCTCTGTTATAATTAGGTAAAGGAACTATTACAGACAATTATTTTAAAGTCTGGGTTAATTTATGTCAAGTTTTTGGCATTTAGCAACACTTGCATGTATACACGTGTGTATACATTTATGTCTTCCTCTTGGACGATTAGATATGTATGTTGACTCACAGTCCATATTCTGCTACAAAAATAATACAGATAGTTACTCTACAGCCAATCAAATCCTGTTGATGCAGCCATGATAGGGACTCTTTTATATATATTATACAATTATTCACAATAAATTAGAAATGTCCCGTAAAATGACTTACCTTGTTCTGACTTCTCCTTTCTGTAACTTTACTTTGAGCTCACATGACACTGTCTTGTGAGGTGTGAAGTGTTAATTCTGTGATACTGTTGCACATAAGACTGCGATGCAGAGTGAAGATGTCATGCAGTGTCGCACACAGAAATCTGACCTTGTTTAGTGTGTGTGTGATTGAATAATGCAGGAGAGGGTTGGGTCGCATCTGACTAATTTGTGCACCCTGTCTCTCTCTGTCTGTGTATTTAGGTGTTCCAGCAGGCGTTACACAGACAGCCCAACACAGCAGCACAGTACCTTCAGCAGATGTACGCCGCTCAGCAGCAGCATCTCATGCTGCAAACCGCTGCTCTCCAGCAGCAGCACAGCCTCAGCACCGCTCAACTCCAGAGCCTGGCCGCTGTACAGCAGGTCAGCGAATGGTCATCACAAGAAGTTCTCACATTGTAAAGATAAATATGTTGTGACTGGCTTCCTGCAGGATGTGATTCATGAAATGGTAAATTTGTCTGTCTCTCGTTTTGTCTCTCCTTCTTTTGCCTTGAGATAGGCCAGTATCGCAGCTGGCCGACAAAACTCACAGAACGGCACATCATCTCCACAGTCAGGATCTACTCAAGCTACCGTAAGTTCAGTTTTAAGTGTTTGGTCTGTCTCCTAGAGTTTAAGTTATCTTTGTCCATTAGATTATCATGAAACTAAGTTCATTTTAGCACCAAGACACGCACCAGACTAGCAGCTCTGTGGGCTGTACCACTTCTCTTTTACTTGAGATTGAAATAGTAACATTCAGTCCTAACATGTCAACAAATTCTCACATATATGACGAGTTGTTTAAAAGAAGCTGGCGTATTGATACAAAGGAAGTGTATAATCTTATCATTCTGTTGATCTTCTCCCCGTAGATCAACCTGACCACCTCCCCAGCGGCAGCTCAGCTGATCAGCCGGGCTCAGAGCATTAGTTCCACCCCCACCAGTATATCCCAGCAGGCTGTTCTGCTGGGCAGCTCGTCCAGCCCCACTCTCACGGCCAGCCAGGCACAGATGTACCTGCGCGCACAGATGGTGAGACTGCACAGCCACTGGCACAATAACATTTATGCATATATGCACACTCATGTAAAAACGCACACTTCGTGAATAAATGAGCACACTCTGTCTTGGGATTGGTCTATGTGTGTTATGCATACTTGCTTACTCTGCTATAGTAAATGCTTTATTCTGCTTTTAGGTGGTCAGAATAATCTGTCTGACCCCATAGGGCTCGTTACAAACACAGAAGGGAATGTCTTGAATGTTCACGAATGCTCGGCTCAAATTTTTTAGAGGTGACAGGTATTCAGGGATGTAGCTTAAAGTCTAGATGTTTTTAAAACAGAGCCGCTGAAGGGCAAGTTTCTTTATTGGCCTATTTCGGTGCAGCTGGTAGAGGATAACTTGTCGGTTTCAATTTGCCATCAGTTGTGCAGCTGGCACACAGGCTGTTCCTGCCACCTCATTATGAGTATGTACAAAGCGTTGTCAGATACGTGCGATGCTTCTGGCAGACGGCAAAACACATTTGTCAGTTATGATTGGCCATGGTTTTTATTTCTGGTACAGTCCTTAGGTGTTAAATTAGTTCATATGAATCATATTAAACTTGACACACATATTCTTTGTTTTTTTTCCACGTACATACACCAATTAAAAGTTCAAAACACTGTAAGTATATAATTAAAACTGGTGTATTAGTATGTTACAGTATGTTACAGTATGTTAGAAATGGGATCGAAATCGCACAGTCCAAAACACAAACAGGGTCATTTAGCCTGGAATAATTCACATCTTGTGTGTACCTGAGGATTATCATGATGATCTTTTGTATTTATGTTTTTTTACTCTTTATTTTTTTGACTTTCTGTGATTGTGTGTGTGATGCTTTCCAGGCCCAGCAGAGTAATCTGGTGCAGGTGGCCAGGAGCCTCGGCCGGGCTGTTCCTCTGTCCCCGCAGCTCATCTTCACTCCAACGGCCACTGTGACGGCTGTCCAGTCAGAGAGCTCCACACAGGCTTCTTCACAGGTGGATAGTTCACACAAGATATTTTCACTAAAAGAAAAATATGAATACAAATATACATTTAAATTCAGAGGTGACCATAACTTGGAAGATTTGGAAAAAGTTGTTGCAGTAACTGGAAATCCAGTCCATCTTTACTGTTGTGATATTACCAGTATACTCTTAACAATCTTTGTTGGTTTACATTGAAAGCATCATTTTCATAAATTTCCTAATAAACACATTTCTGACCCACTTTGGAACTTTTCCTGTCAATAATTTCCCATCATTCTTTCCAAGAATCAGGTCCAGAACCTCGCCATCCGTGGCCAGCAGGTGGCGACCACGTCCTCCTCTCAGACTCAGACCCTGCAGGCTCTCAGTCTGAAGCAGAGCCCTGTACCCATCCAGCCCGCCTCACTGATCAAGAATCCCAACCAGGGCACACAAGCCTCCGCAGGAGGGAAGGCCAGCTCCTCTGACAGTTTGTCTGAAGGAGGGAAGAAGGGTGACAGCGCAGCCGTCACAGAAGTCCGAGCCATAAACATGAGCCGCAGTGTCACAGCTGTCAGTGCTCAGCCCCTGATCGCCCCAGGTGAGTGGAGTCCTGCAGCCTGAAAAGTTTGAATAATGTTTAAGTGTGCAGATCTCTTACCTATAAAACTAATAATGGCAGTGCTTACATAAGAGCCAACTATAAGAATGGTCCCATAGAAATAAACCCTCTTCCACTGGCAAATTAAATATCTGCGCAGTCATATTAATGGGAATTAGCAATACAGGTATATAAGCTTAATCAATTAATTGACTAGTAATTTTGATGACTTATGAATCTTTTTTAAGGACAAATGTCAAAAAATTTCCACTTCCACCCTCACAAATGTGAGGATTTGTGATGGTAAAGTGAATATTTTCTACAGTTTATAGGTTTTTTCTGTAGGTCAAACAAAACAAGCGATTTAAATTAAATTAAGGCACCACATGCCCCCTCAATGAATTGTAATAGGCATATGCTTATTATAGATAAATCATTAATAAATAAAAATTGTCATTTTTTGAAGTTCTAATCGGTGCTAAAGCTGAACATTCTCATCTCTCACTAAATTTGTCCACAGCGTCAAGTTTTCACAAACTAATACTTGTTTTGAATACTCAGATTTACATATTAATTTATCAGGCATTCTAGAGCTGTATTGACCAACCGGATGATAGACAATATTTCACAAATAATCTGTAGTCAGATTCAAGCAGGGTCCCTTTTTGATTATGCTAGCGGCATGGTTCGAGAGATAGCAATGTCTGTCCAGACTGAAATGTCTGTCCAACACCGATTGGCTGGGCTGCAACGAAATCGACATTCATGGTACCCAGATGACCGACTCTTATGACTTTGGAGATCCCCTGATTCTCCCTGTAGTGCCACCAGAAGATCAAACTCTTACTTTATACCCTAATTAAATTCTTAATTTATACAGTGGAAAAAGATATTTAATGACTTTGGTGATACCCTAACTTTTTCTGTAGAGCCATGGTTAAAATTCCAGTTTGTTACAATACATCTCAGTATAAAATCAATGACATCCTCATCAACCTCAGCTGTCCTTTGTGAAACTAAGGTGGTGGACATAGTAAGCATTATGCCTGCTGAACATCAGCATGTTAGCATTGCCATTGTAAGAATGTTAGGCACAGTGCTGCTCAGTGTTCGGCCTCACAGAGCTGCTAGCATGGTCGTAGATTCTCACACTGGTTACAGAGTAAATGGCGTGTATGTCAAATGTCTACTTTTTCTACCGACACCCAATATTCCATAGGAAGTTTGTTTTCATTTTTGTGGGCAGATAAATTAAACTTTGAAATTGCCTGCCAGCTGCTGCATGCTTGTTTTTGGTAACAGATGTCCAGTTTAAACCTTAAAATAGACCTGGGCCGTCAGGCAGCTGTCACACATACACTAGAAATGTGCTCTCGTGTTGATAGTAAGATTAGATGAGAAAAGAGTTTTTGCACTTTGCACTGTTAATAGCGTTCTCCGGGCTGCGAGTGTGACATGTCAAGGCCTGCATCACAAACCCGTTCACTTACAAAAGGGTTGAAACCACCCGACAGTGTGGTGGGTTGTGTCTGGAACAGTCAGGCTGCTTTGTGAATTAGGAGCTGTGAAAGACACTCTGCCACGCAAGAGTCCTTTTAAAGCACTTACTGTGTAATTGAAAATCAGCAGCTGTTTTTTTTTTTTTTTTTCCTTTTTTTAGTATGAATGGTTGCGAATATGCCAGCATACACACTGATTTAATCAAGTTAAGTCCAGTTTGTTTGCAGGATAAACCCCCTTCAGATGCAGTATGATTTTCAAGAAGGTCCTAACACCACATTTCCCAAAATAGTTCATTTGAGGAAGAACCTAAAAATATGTATATGTATGTACCATATGTGGGTGTTAATGTGGGCGCATGACTGTAAGTCTTATATAGTCTGCTGTACACTGTATTAATGCATGTCTTTTGTGTGTGTGTGTGTGTGTGTGTGTGTGTGTGTGTGTGTGTATGCTTTGGTGCTTGTGTGTTTGTGTGTGACTGGAAAGGGAGGGGTGGTGGTAGCAGGGATTATCTGAGCGTGTCAGTGCACAACTGTGTCTTGCTTTGTTGCAGTAATGGATTCACATAAAATGAAAGGGAGGATGGAAGCTGAAAATCTGGCTGCATGCTGTCTGGAAAAATTAACATGGGTTGCCATAGCAGCAGTCCATGAGGGACAGGTGTGCATATGAGATGCTGGGGAGTTAATACACTGTGGATCAGGAGAAAGAGAGGCTGCATGGCTGGCAGATTAGGTTAAAAGCTTGGATTCAACTTGACTATGACTCACTATACACTTTGATTTCCTACAGACAATCATAGAAACCAAAAAGTTTTTGTAAGGACTTGCCACTGTCTCTTGGCGCTTTTACACTACATATCACATTCACTCATACAATGACTGTAGTGGCTGCTGTGCAAGGTGCCAACTGTTCACTGAATCTCATTCACGCACCGATTGCTCAGCCTTTGGGAGAAATTTAGGGTTCAGTATCTTGCCCAAAGACACTTTGACATGCAGACTGACGACTCGCCCTACCTCCTGAGCCATAACTGTAATATTATCACACATTAAAAAAAATCCCTCCAAAAAAAATCAGTATCTGTTGCGGTGTTGCATATCCTCATTGCTTTGTCTTGCTGTTAGATCTGCACAGTCAGAGGTGTGAGACTGTGTGTAAATGCTATGGTTAAAGGAATGTAGTGCCAAATAGTAAATTGTGCGACCATGTCTGAAACCATAAAGCAAGTACTGAAATAAATCAAACACATTTTCTTTACAAGTGTGACTCAACAGAAACCAGTCTGGCTTGATCTGAGGGAGTTACAAAAATGGGAAGAGGTGTGCTTCATTTTGTTTGCTATTTTTCCCCAAGGATGGCAGATCATTTTTAGAGCAACGTCTCTGTTACAATGAACATTACAGAGAGTAAGAGTCACTTTCCCATGAGTAGAAATCAGGTTGGAAACAAATGTTGGGCCGTCTGGCTTGATGCAATAAGAGTGTGTCATCACCTTCTCTTGGCAGGAAACAGCCTGCACCTTTTACTTTTAAAAACCACAGCAGGGAACCCCCAAAAGCACCATGACGAAAAGGGGAGATATGCACACAAAGTCTGAGTCTTGGCATCATGTAGCTGCTAACCACAGTATCAGATGCCAGTTTCACTGGAAGTACCCATTTTTTAAAAATGAAAATCCAGACCTCAGCTTCATGCAAAACTTAATGACTGCTAATAATTTACTTACAGATTCAGTGTTTCACTCAAACCTATTTAGTTTACACCTGCTAAAATACTGAGGCCTGTCATTCTTCCTGAGAGCCTGCCATTGTGTTTTCCCCTTAAACATTGGGGTCTTTAAACTAATCAGGAAGTAGATATCTTATGTTCCCTTATTGCCTATTTGATTTTAGTATCTACGAACTTGATAAGTGAGGAAAGATGGCGTCAGTCCTGCTGTTGCTCTGTTATTTTAAGTCGGAATGTGTTTCATGAAAGTGCGCCAAAGCGGCAGCCAGTGAGAATGTGGAAACTCAGGGATTTTCCAGGCCCTGGTGCTACAAACCCATCAGGAACGTATACTGTCTTCAATTCCGGGACACTGCGCAACAACACGCACAAAGTAAGACACTCTCAGAGCTCAGTAGCCACTGCCGCATACTGAGGATTGTATAATTGCATCTGTATGTGTGTGGGCGTGGGGGCCTGAGTCATTCAGTCCTTAATCCCAAGACCTTGAGGGGGAATAGCGTTTAAATCAATTCCCCCGTCTTCCTATTCTTCCAAGACCTCTCTCTGTTCCTCATTAGAGGCTTGAGAAAGTTGTCAGGATTCATCGGGTGGACTGGTTGTATCCGGTGTGCACTAATTCAGAAATCCCCCTCCATCCCTCAGACTGTGGCTGGGAATCTCTTGCTACCTTATGATTCAGTGAGGTTTTGATAAAAGGTGCTACTAATAATGCCTCTATCCCTGTAGTATGTTGGTTTAGTTTCTCTCTGAGTATTTATATTACCTAACTTAATTGAAACTAATGCCAAGCTGTGAGGTTGGCCGGGCCTGTCTCCCAACACTCAGCTCAGGTGAAGTGGTGTTGCATGAGACATGTTGGTCTCAATCTGGTTCAGGTATGCCTGTATCCTTTCTTTGGTCTTGGCAACCAATAGAACCTAATATATGTTGCAGGTATAAAAGGTTTTAGGTTAATTATTTCCCTACGAGTACTTATGCCCTGACAAATATGTATGTCCATTTTGTTGTTATCGTTGAACATAATTTATCATTTATCTCACGGTCTATTAGCTTTGTCTGAAACTTTCAGTCCTATCATGTGGTCTTCATTGGCTAACAATGCTTGCTGATCTGTCAGCTCAGTAGGTGTTATAGTTCATTGTATGGCACTTCGAAGAATCAGGTCCACTTGGTAGGTTTTTAGCCATGCTAGTGCTGAGGCTGTAGAGATCTTGCTCTAGAGCAGGGGTCTCCAAACTGTTCCACAAAGGGTCAGTGTGGCTGCAGGTTTTTGTTCCAACCAACCAAGAGCACACAGTTTGACCGAACAACTCTCTGAAGACTGAGATCAGTTGATTAAATGAGTCAAGTCTGGTGTGCTGCTGTTTTGGTTGGAAGGAAAACCTGCAGCCATATCAGCCCTTTGTGGAACAGTTTGGAGACCCCTGTTATAGAGCGAAATTCAAGAGATCTAGAAATCTGTTAAAGTTTTTCCAATTGTGAATACTGCCTAGAGGATACTTGTTTGGTTTCTTGGAAGGATACCTACTTACTTGGTTTATGCCTAAATGCCATCAAAACATATTTCCACCAGCATCAGTTGTACTTTGTGCCTCTTATCAAAATAGTTGGAAATTATTTTTCTGTAAGTCAATTAATTGACTAACTTAATTTGGGATGAAAACTTGAAGACCTTGGAAATGGTATCTTGACTAAATTAGAGCTAAAAAATTAGTCTATTCATCTTGTACATCGTGGTTGCTCCTTTGAACCACATATCATCTTCATGTTTTTTAAAGAACTACTTTAAATTACAGATTGAGTGAATTTTTCAAGCAAACACCACGATACATCTAATAATCGATTATTTTTGCCACCCCTAGGCTTAGCAGCTGAGCTGGTGGATGCTATTATCCCTTGAAGTGTCTGGTTAAATTGCTTTTCAAGCATGAACCATCTTACATCTTTGATTATCATGCTGCTGGCCGTATCCATCCAGCCGAGGATCATATCCATCACCCTCTGAACATTGTAAATATTAAATGAAGCCCTTCTCTGTACGCCACAGCTAACTTAATTTTCTGTTGCTGGCTTCCACTCTGTCTCACCATGTGAAAAAGAAAACACTTTTCAGCAGATCCTGTAACGTTAAAGGGACTAATGACATGCAAACTCTGCTGGATAGAAACATCTATATATTCCACAGCAGGGTACAGACTGCGGTTAATGCCTCACAGGGAAACTTTGAAACCAGATGGAGCCTGTCCCACACAAAACATCATGAAAAGAACAGGAGGAGGAGGAGGAAGACGAGGGTGGGGGTCAGGGGGATTTTAGACAAATGCTGATGTACTTGGCAGTTTTCCATGTTTGGAGTTATTGACAAGGGGGTTCATTAACATCACCAAGCACCTCCATGTTCACACAGCTCTAGCTGAAGCTACTGTATAGTACTGCGGTGCTAATAAGGAACTAATTTCCTGTTTGGGTTTGAGTAATAAGAATGAGTTGGTTCGTTCTTTTTGTTTGTTGGATATAAAAGAGGCAGGGGGAGGGTCTTGGACGGGCTGACTCAACATTAACTCAATAAAAAGTGTCATGGACAGTTGGCTCTGCATGCTTGTTCCTGAGGCATTTCTAAGATTAGACTAGCCCCAGGCTACTTCCGCTGGACACTCTCCCACTCACACATGATCTCACAATATAAGATAGATGTGCTGTGTCTTGAACTTTGGGAAAAAGTTATGAGTCCTTTTACCCATAACAGCTCTGACAGGTGGTGACAGGCCATTTTGAAAGGTTTTGTTAGGAATGGTCAAACCAAAACTGCAACAGTGGAGCTTTCTGTGCACCTTACAACTAGCTCTTAATATCACATCCTGTCAACAAGAGGTACACAGGTGAAGGGGACGCTGTACACAAACCAAAATTCACTTTTTAGAAGCATGAACCAGATGTTGCTTTGTATTTTGGTTTGATTAAGTGGCTTAAAAGATTAAAGGTCCAGTGTGTAGGAGGATCTATAAATATAACATTTACATTACTGTTAAATCACCTAAAAATAAGAATCATGTGTTTTTGTTGCCTTAAAATGAGCCCTCTATATCGACAGATAGAGCGGCTCCTCTTCCATGGAGTCTGCCATGCCGTAGCCCTGAGCAGACAAATCAAACACTGGCTCTAGATATGGCCTTCTGCTTTTTATGTGAGTCCTGTAGCCAGAGTTTCTCCTACATGCTTGGAAGGAGAGAATGAGGCATGGAAGAGGATTCATTTGGTTGTAGGGATGTAACGATACACTCAACTCACGACTCAATCCGAGTCACGATCTTTTTAAATCAAAATGAGCTACAGACAAATTATGACCAAATAAAATTATCTTTTTATTTGTAGGAAAAAAATCTATTTACAGAAACTCTCAAACAGTTTGTTTTCTTATAAAAAGTGCAACTTACATCTTAAACAAAAAAATACATGACAAATATCTCCTTTCTTTAGAAACAATCTCACAGTAAACTGCTGTTAACTGATGTGATGTGCAGTTTTCGCTCACAAGGTGGCGTAACGTTACTTTGCTTCTCACTGTGGTGGCGGCCGATATGCTGCTGCAAGTTGCTCGTGTTGCCACTATATGTTCGCAGTCTCTTGCAATATTTACATGCTGTTTTGGTTTTGTCTGTCCATTTTCACCAGTTGTGTTTGTGTATATAAGGAAACCAAAATGCAGCCACACAGGTGATTTCAAACTGCGTCCTCTATTTCAAAGCTATTTTCTACTGTCACCATGTCTTCCCTCGCTCTGTGCTCCGAACCTACGTAGTGACGTGACTTGATGCCTGACGTTGAACAAATGAATCACCAACCAGTGACTTTTTTTTAAGATAACGTAACCTAATTCTAATTTAAAAAAAGATGAAAAAGAACATATCCTACTTCTCTGGCATTCGCCAAGAATCGCGATTAATTTTTTCTGTCAACCGATGCGAGTCGTCACGCATTTGTACCGATTTTTAATTGTGTCACGATGCATCGTTACATCCCTATTTGGTTGCAATCTACAGCTTCACTGCTAGGTAGCACTAAATCCTACACACCGGACCTTTAATGTATTAATACAATTATTGCAAAATTGTTTTCTGGTAATCAACAAATCAAAAGATTTGACTTGGTGTCAGCACCATTGAATGCAAAACACTTTGCCAATAGTAAAACCTCTTCCCCCCCCCAAAATCCCTTGTTATAACTGTATGGACGGGAAGAATATTTCAATGTACAGCTGAGCTCATACAGCATGTGAGACTTGAAAACTAAGATATATTTTTAATGCTAACTAAAATAACCTTTTTAATGTAAAATGTATTAAATGCTTTTCAATGTCAATCTGCTTCCAGAGTGAAAGATAAACACTGATGGCCTTCTGCTTTGAGTGTTTGAGTGTCAGAGAAAACTACAATTTTCTGGCTAGTGAATTTAGGACGCAACAAAAATAATAGTGGGTGGTGAACACAGCATTTAGCTATGTTTTTGTTGTTTTCATTCCAGCATACACTCAGATTCAGCCCCACTCCCTGGTTCAACAGCACAAGCAGCAGCAGCAGTTTGTGGTCCATCAGAGTCAGGGATCCCAGAGGACCGCGGGCCAGCTGCTGCAGACGGCCTCTATTCAACCATCACAGCACCCTGTCCCCGTACTGCCCAAACCGGCTCCACACCAGCCCTCCACACCAAGCCAGCAGGCCACCATCTTTCACTCCACCATCAGCCCCCATGCACTCCACTCCTCCCTTAACCACGCCAAAGCTCAGCCCGTCCAGCTCACTGCCATCAACCTACAAATACAGCCAACGGTGAGTACAGTTGCGCACATTGACGTCTTAAACAAATCTGCATTAGTTGAAACAAACCTTTGCCAGCATTAATGGTTTATTAAACGAAATTAAATGGAAGCTGGTGTAAAAGCAGGTCGGGCACAGGCCCTTATTTCTTTATCAAGTTGTGTTTACATTCAGTTTAGACAGATTGGACCATGTTTGGACAGTTACTGTCTCCCTGTCTTAGTGTCTCGTCTTAATTTGGTATCAAATACAAGTACTGTATGAAGATTTTGTACACTTATGCATGGTTCCCAAATGATGCATCTTAATGATATTGGGGATCCCCTGACTTTTCTTCTACTCCCACCATGAGGTTGACATTTATCATTTTGAGTGTATTGTCTTAACAAGTGTTGAATAAATTGCCATAAAATGGAGGGCCACCATCAGGTCGAAGCTGCAGTCTGGACAAACAATTGATTTTCTGAAAGAACATCATTTTAGAAGAGAGGTATAGGAGGGTATAACTTTCTCCCAGTAGCATATTACCTATTTTGTGTTTCCAGAATTGTACAATGAATGTAATTCATATTTTTGTCCTCTGTTTCTAATGGGTCGTAGGTTTCTGGACTTTCTGTTCCACTTATCATCCTTACTTACTGTTTTGTTCACATCCATTTTTTGAAGTGGTAACCAACAAAACAAACTACTGTTTCAACAACACCCACAGAATTCTTTCATACTCCAAAACATACATCATAAATCTTCTGAGTTTGGGATTTTTGGTGTAATATTTTCCCACTGGTGTAGATATTTTCCTAGCCTTAATGGTTTTCAGTCTTTGAGTCACTGACGTTAAAAGTTGTAACAGTCTCTGATCTGTCTTTTCAATACTGTCTCAGATGAGCTTTCTGATTTTTTTTTCTCCTAACTTTTGTTCCTTATGCACATCATAGGCCTCTCGACTGGTTCAGGACTGTAAAGATAAGCCAACGTCACTTGTGGTTAGAGAGACATGTCCAACCCCTACTACACAGCTGCAGCCACCACCACCACCACCACAACAACAACAGCAGCAGCAGCAGCAACAGCAACAGCAACCTGCACCTTCGCCATCACAACCCACCAAATCTGTAGAGCAGCCCAAGGTTGACCCAGCTACACCAGCTGCTCAACCACAAGGTAATGATTCAGCATTATTTTCCAAGCTGCTAAATGACTCTCTCTGGAGTAGTCAAACGCTTTGGTAGACAAACTCTCTAAGCAGTTAGCCACTGGAACAGGAAGACCAAAAGTACCAAATTAAAAACAGAGTTCCAACTTTTCCCCTTGGCACAGAAAGTGTACCGTTATATCGGCTCTGCTCTTCTTTAATTAACCAACTCTTGCAAGAGAAAAATCAATGAGAAAGAGAAAAATCAATGCTGATATTTACTTGTAATTCGGAACATGTTCTCATGTCTCTGCAGCACATTTAGTTTCACTTTCTTTTGTCTCTTATTGCTTTGTTGTAGCCTCTGTAATGTCCCCTGTGCTGTGGCCAAAAAAACCCATGAGTTACTCAATATTTTGTATTGTGCGAACATTTAAACCCACAAAGAAATGCCCTGAAGATCAGTCAAAATAAGTCAGTCAGTGACTATGATGAATAATTATTGAATGAATACAGTAATATAGCCAGACTCATAAGGGACATGTATTGTGATAAAGGCTGATAAACTGGTAAGTTAGTGTAGTTTATAAAGCATCAGTAGGGAGTGTTGCATCATTTTCCTCAATGACGCTTTAAGAACACTCATGACTGTCGATGTGTGAGTTGTTTATGTGGATTGTACTTAATAACTTTGCAGTTACACACCAGCTTTCGCCCATTAGACAATGTTTGTGTCATAGACTATTATGACTGTAGCTTGGAAGTTTCAAAGTTTCCCAACTTAAGACAAAGTGTGGGTCGACTTTCTATACTTTTACAGTTAAGAGCTTTTAGCTGCATATATCAAGAAAATCCCAGAAATGTCGCCTCGTCAGTACAGTGTAATTTTTATATCGCTGCATTTTCTGCTGTTGTGCACATTTTGTCAGCCAGGTAATTCAGATAAATGAAATAAATCTGGCTCTGATGAGCGATTTGTTCACTCATGGTTTGTAGCTTTGAGCTAGTGTAAGTGCATGATCGTGTAGCAGCTAAACTCTTCTTGCTGATCTCAAAGTTATTTGGTGCGTATTTTATAAATGTTGACATGGATTAGTTTCTATGGTGACATGTCTTTTTTTCCAAATGGTTGGAAATAGTGCTAATGCTGTGTTTCTTGTAAAACGAAACATTCTGCAGACCACAAATTGCTGTTTTAAGGGCAGTGAGTTGGGTGTGATGTGCCATGGAGGTGCACTGTTCACCACCAGAGCAGGAAACTATTTCTGTAATCCACTCTGATGAAGATAGGTTTCAGTTTTTTTACTTACTAAAATGTCGCATTTAAAGAAATAGCCTCCAGAGAGAAGCTGTTTTTCAGTCAAAGCGGTTTATTGAGTATACAAGGTCACCGCCTACAAAGATTATGTGCACTGAATGTCTTCAGCCTTGCTCTCCACTGCCAGATATTCAGAGACTGTCACATCTCTTTGTAGTATTTAAATGGAAGTGTACAAAGAAAGACAGCAGCCCACCAGTTCACATCTGTGCATTTAGGACTGAGGTCAAGTGCTTTTTTTTTCTTTTCATCTCTGAAGTGATGTTAAGCAAGAACGAATCATATGCAAAGGATGCATGAGCCACAAAGCAACACAACGAAGTTTCCGAACCACCTGAAAAAACACCACAAACTGCAGTCAGATGAATGCTACGATGAAGGCCGAGAAGAAGAACATTGTCTAGTGTCGATCAAGACATCCATAACAGCAAAGTTGTAAAGTGCGTCACCGTATCTATCCAGTCAAAGTGAAAGCAGTGCTGTTATTCTTGAATCTGGGTGAAGAGTTTTGGTACAGTTACCTTGATTCACTACGTGCCACGCAACACGCATGTGAAAGCAGCACTCTCCATTTAAATGTGAAAGTTTGTGAATGTGATCTCTGTTATAGATCAAAAATATCCATCACTATTATTTGTATTAGCTTATGGTGATTCCTGTTTGTTATTCTGAAGCCTGCTACAAGCAGCTATGGCTAGGCTCTGCTTGTTACTGTACAAAATCACAACTTTGTGACAATATTCACTGATTTGGGTGAAACTGGATTATATTTCATACACAATATATTTCCCTCTGATGTCCTCCAGCTGCTCAGCTTCAACTCTCAGTGATGGACAGATAGCTTTGGCCTAACCTGACTTACATAAGTAGCTAACCTCTAATTAACTATCTGCTGGGCTCAGCAGCTGGACTGGACTGGGTTCAAGCACAACTGAGACCAGCAGTGAACAACGTTACACTACCGTGGTGGTTTACAGACTTTTCCTGATGGAAAGATTGCTAAGTAGCGATCTGTCAGCCGTGGGATGCCAGGAGCCAAAACCGGCAAGAAAACCTCAGTAGGTAGTTAGTTCACTGGAAAGTAGACGCCCATGGGAGCTTTAATACATCAATGCTTTAAACCCATTATCCCTTATTTAAACTGGACTTCCTGGATATCTTTCAGCCCGCCAACTTCAGCACCTTGCATGTCTCTAAAACACGGTTTTCAGTCTGAAAGCACCACCCGAACATGTTGCAGGCAGTGTGGAGAGGGCTCCACCTTTGGAAATGAAATGAACAGATATTTATGTAGCACATAAATTAAATAAAAATAGTGTTCTCTCAGGGGTGCACAGATGAGGGACTTGGACCACGAGGCCTGATATATCTTTGTACGGCCCTGCTGGAAAAAAAAACATATGCACTCGGGTTTATTACTTTTTAAGTTGGTCGGGGGCAAAAATAAACAATTTGGCTGAGGCTGGAGACACTCTCCTTAATCCATTTAAACACGTAGCAGTGCTGCAGCAGCCTGAGCAGGAGCACAGATGACAGCGTTAGCTGCTGTGGGAGGAAACAGGGAGGCGGATCCTGGTTTAAAAGCTTTGCCTTCACGGCTGTGAAGCGGCGCTGCTGCAGATTAAACCGATCCGCGGTCTCAAACAGCAGCAGGTCGGAGCGAGGCGCATCGTCGCAACAACAAACAAGCCAAGCCGCACATGTTTTGTCTCTGAAGGCAGCGGTAAGAAAGCTTCTCTCCTTTTTAAAAACCCCGATGGCTTTTCTTTAACATGACAAAGCACTTTTTGTGTTTACTTTCGCTTTGTGGCGTTTGGTGTCGTCGTTGTGATGGTCGGAGCGATACATGATGGATTTACTGTTTGTTATTGATCGACAGTAGGTCAGCTCAGATGTTTTTATCACAGCTGGAAACTTATTCAGATCAGTGACAGACAGGTGGACATGACTGGATACTGTTTGCATATAGATGGTTTGATTTTAATATAACTTCATACATATCAGATGCATAAGTACTATAATATGTGATTTATATGAAGACAAACCACTACTTTAATTTATGTTTATAGAAGCTTTGGCTATTGCTTTATTCCTCCAGTGACATTTCAACAATTTGTTGATGTAGATTAATTTTATAATTCAAATAATAAGGTAATATACAGCCTCATCTACATTGCTGTGTATAAATAAAATCAATTTCATTTAGAGCTGCAGCTTTTACAAAAAAAAGCATAAAAATACTAATTTCATTGTCAATTCATCTGCTGCTATTTTTTATCTTTCTTCTATAAAATAGCAGAAAATACTTAAAAATGCCCATTATACATGTGTGAAACCCACAGCTATGTCTTTAAACCCCCAAATATTCAGTTTACTATCACATATGACAAGGGAAAGCAGCAAATATTTATATTTGAGAAGAACGTTTGTGGCATTTTTGATTTAAAGATTGAATCAGATGATTAATCTAAAGCTGCTGATTGTTTTCTTGATTTATTGATCCATTGTTTTGCCTATATGTCACAAAACAATGTAAAATGCTCAGTGTAATAATGAAAAACATAAATTGACATTTTCAGAATGCTGGTTTTGTCTGACCCCACAGTCCAAAAAATCCCAAAATATTAATTTCACGCTCACATACGACAAAGAAAAGCCTGAAATGATCACATTCAAGAAGCTCTAACGAGAGTCTTTGGTGTTTTTGCTTGAAAAATGGCAGAAATGATTAATCTAACACTTTTTTTTCCAGCTCTAATATCAATCCACCAGTGAGCAGCTCTCACAGAGTAAAAGCTTTCATTAACTGGATGTGTTGTATTCATTTCTCGGTCAGGAGGGGGCTCAACCAAGAGGCCGAGTGCTGCACCTGGGACCCCACCTCCAGCCATGACCTCAGGAAATGAGAGCGAGGCGCCCACCGTGACGGGCAGCACGCCGCAGAACGGAGAGAACAAACCGCCCCAGGCCATCGTCAAGCCCCAGGTCCTCACACATGTCATCGAGGGCTTTGTCATCCAGGAAGGAGCTGAGCCGTTCCCCGTGTGTGTAAGTGCCTGATCTCAGCTTTACTAGCAGCGAGACATGATAAACAACCCAGAGCCACCGCCACACTCTCCAGTGTACTCTCCCGCAGGGAGCTGTCAGCAGGCAAACACTAACCCTCTGTTACCGCTAGTAGTGACAGCTCACAGCTTGTTTGATTCAGTCATTAATTATAGTGAGGTCACACTCTGTAGCTGAAAGAGTACAGATGGATGAAGGTGTGTGTAATGAGCTGCACACTGCAGCATCTCAAGGCATAACAACCCCTCCTCTAATCTGTCATCTCCCTTCCACGTGATGTTATTACATGTTGTGTTGTTTACCTGCTGTATCTGTGTACCTGCTCACTGAAGCCTTTTGTTAAGGCGCAACATACTGTCATGTGCTTGCTGTAATTTCTTATGCTTGGGGGCTCACTGCCTCCTACTGGACATTTGGTGTAAGTGTGTATTTACGTGCATGTAGGGCTGAACAAGAGCAAGGGATTCATGTTATTATACAGCTTAAAAGAATGGAGGCTGCATCTGCAGCAAAGTTAGCTTTTACTTTATTCTATGAAATGTCAAAATGATGGAATGCCTCACTATAAACAGAAGTTTAAACATTTGAGAGGAAGAATCTGTGACTTGAGAAAAAAGAAGTCATTTTTGCTTGTTATGATGATTTAAACATCCATCCATCCATTTCCCTTCACTTATCCAGCGCTGGTGGCAGTGTCAGCAGGTTTAGCACGGCAACTCTGAGGATCAGTGAAATAATGAATCGATTAATCGGTTGTAGATACGTTTTCTGCTGATTGACTTATTGAACATTTGACCAGTCGAATGTCTTATTTCGCCAACCCTGTTTCTAGTAGTAGCTTGTTGATTATCAGAGTTAGACCAAAAATGGCTATTAAATTACAGATTCAGATTTTTGAAAGTTGCTTTACGGCCGTACTGGGCGAGGAGGAATGATTGCAGCCACCAATAATTTTGAAGGCTAGACTTGAAAAAATCTAAAACTTAAAAGTTTAATAATATTTTTTATCAGTTGACTGTTTAATCAGCACTTCTTTTAGTGCAGTGAAATATAACCTTAAAAAATGATGGTGTTATTCAACTATATTGCCAGCCACAGTAATCAGAACTATCGTTTCTTATCACTGGAGCATGTACTATTTTACTTTGCTAGATTTGTTAATGTATGTTAATCTATCCGTCACCAGGTGGAGCGTCTGCCCATTCTCATCGACAGCCCAAAGAAGCTGGATCATCAGCTCTCCTCAGACCCTGACAAAACCCCGGTCAGCAACGCGGCAAACACTGACTCTGAGCCCGAGGACATGAACCAGCCAGGTATGACAAAAAGTATTACACAAGTAGAGTCAGTTGTGTGTGTGTGTGTGTGTGTGTGTGTGTGTGTGTGTGTGTGTGTGTCGCACTGCGCAGGTGACTCATGAATCTAGGGATGCACCGATCAGATTTCTCCCGAAGGCTTGTGAAATTTTTATTCATACTGTTTATGATCGTGAACATTACAATGCACCAACCTCATAACGACAGGCACGGCCATCATTTTCTGAACACACACAGTTACTGCAGCAGCGTTATTGGTGTGACCTGACAAATGGCCCTGAACTGCTGCGAGGAAACGATGACAAGAGCTGGTGCTGCACTCGCTGTCCTCTGTGCATCGTCACAGAGAACGCTGCCGCTCTGCATGATTACATGCTTCTGGATCTTCTCACCGAACCACTTGACCTATGTGTGGATCTGTCTTTTCTCCCAGACCAAAACCAACCTGAAATGTAGCTGCAAAAGCCATTATTAAGTCCTACATACACTCAAGTGAAACACATGAAAGGTGTGGAAGTAACAGTTCACACGTGTTAGCGTGCTGCTGCAAATAAACAAAATGAAACAGAAAACTGTAATGTGGAACTGTGACATTTCTGATCGGCTTAAGACTCCTTTCAGACCAACTTAAGACTTTTTTTAAATTTTTTTATTTAAATGGATCCAGTTCATCAACACTACTCTGTCAATGCAGGGGTTTCTGATGAAACAACGCACCATCAATGGCAAATATCAGTTTATCTGCCTCAACTTTTGCTTCAGTGTGATGTCTTTCTGCAACATGCTGCATTGAATTGTCTGAGTATTACAAACCGTTGAGTAAGGTTGAGTAAGGTTAGTAAGTTGAGTAGGTTGAGTAAAGTTGAGTAAGGTTATACCTCTGGACTGATTTTAACCAGTTTATGCAAGTGTATTAAATATCCTGATTACTAAACGTCTTTCTAAAGTTTCTTATTTTGGTGATTGCGGATGTGGTCAAAATAAATTAGCAGATTTTTTTTGTGTGTGTCTGATGTTGATGCCGTTTTACTTCCTTACAGAAAAAGAGCAAGAGCCCAAGCTGACGTGTGAATACTGTGGCTGGGTCGACTTTGCCTACACGTTCAAAGGCTCTAAAAGATTCTGCTCTGTGGTTTGTGCAAAGAGGTAAGTCACCTTTTGATTTATCCACATTTAAGAAAGTTTTTCTTGTCGGTTATATTATGTGAAAATGGAAAAGCTATAATAATAGAGCTTTTTTGGACAGGTACAATGTGGGCTGCACAAAGCGGATAGGACTTTTCCGTCCGGAGAGGAGTAAACCAACGAATCGCTGGCGTAGGAGATCTCAGGGGCGCTCCAGTGTAGAGGCAAAGAAGCAGGTACAGAAACAGAGACTCACGCGTGCACTCATACACACACATACATACACACACACACACACACACACACTCACTCTCACACTCTCTCTCTCTCTCTCTCCTTCACAGTTGTAAAACATCCACATCAACATTTTACTTCTCATCACATACTGCTTTCACTGCATATTTTATGCCCAGCACTTTTCACGCCTCATGCTTTTTAATGAACTTAGGCATCATTTGTTTCAGTGCCAGATGATCTCCCTCTGTCTTTAAAGGGTCATTACGCGCTCTATCATCTTCGTCAACGTTTATTGGTGACCAGTAGGAGAAGCGAGGCTTTAGTAGTTTTCTGCCTCCTGCACACGTTATATAAATGTCAGAAGCAACTGGATTTGCAGGGGGTTTAAAGATAAGACTTATCTGAAATCTGTAATGACACAATAAAGTAATTTTTTTTTAAACAATAGAGACAAGTAGTAAAGATAATGAAAGCAGAAATTCTGCAGAAATGTATAGGCATTACGGTATACCATAATATTTTATCCTAAAAAATGACATTTCTTTGGCTGTAGAGTATTTTTTTTACATTTAATAGCTTCAGTGTTTTGAGTTATGTAATGCATTGAAGGTTGGGTCCTTCCACCTCCAGTGGGGGGTGCTTTTGTTGCATCTTTGAACCAGGAACTGAGTTTCATAATCCACATCGTACAGTATAAATCTTACTCATTACACTTTTATCTTTGCTGTATCTTAACACAATGTCCCAGAAGTGTTTTACTGATGAGCCATTCATTTCTGAGAATGCTGAGTCCTGATGTCATGCCTGCTTCTTTTCTTTTACAGAAGCTGTCCCCCTCACCTCAGCAGACTCAGGTTGGTTCTGTGTCCTCACCGCATGCCTCACAGCCCAGTCAGGAGGAGTCCAGCCCGTGTTCAGACATGTCCAGCTATGAGGAGCCACCGTCTCCCCTGTCGGCAGCCAGCTCAGGACCCCTGGCTCCTGCTCCGGCCCAGGCTCAGGTCCCTGTACACCGGCATCCAAGCAGGGCCTCAGACCAAGAGGGCTGCTCTGGTCGAGATGCACCTTCTCTCTGTCAGCGATTCTTCCCCAGTGATCCCACCAAGTGGAACGTGGAGGAAGTTTACGAGTTCATCCGTTCACTGCCAGGTCAGTGGAGTAAACACAGACTGCGGTTTTGTTCAGGGAACACACTCATAAAGCATTATATACACTATTTTGTCTTTATAACTGCTGCATGTACTTCTTTCTCTGCTGTTCATGCAGGTTGTCAAGAGATAGCAGATGAGTTTCGGTCTCAGGAGATTGATGGACAGGCTCTGCTCCTGTTAAAGGAGGACCACCTCATGAGCACCATGAACATTAAACTGGGACCTGCACTCAAGATCTTCGCACGCATCAACATGCTCAAAGACTCTTAGCAGGAAAGGGTGTTTGTGTGTTGTTCATTGATCTCAGTGTGTCTGTGTGTGTGTTTGTAAGTGTGTGAGAGAAGAGCAGAGTGTGAAACTTTGGCACAGGGCAGATGATGCATCAACATAGCACTGACAACACAGACTGACTGCACTATGGCCTCACAGCTACTGGACTGGAATCTCCCTTTAGCTGGCACGAAATATTCACCTGAACCTGCTCAACAACCATGTTGACCATGTGTGTGTCATTCACAGGACCGTCGGTGGTTATATTAGAGTTGCTCCTCCTTTTCTTGAAGCTGTTAGTCTGTGTTTACATACACTCACAGGAGTTAAGCCACAGTAACATTCGAGCCAAATTCCAGTATGGTGATGCTCACATTTTAATTGGTTTAAACTGGCAAATATATTTGATAAACATCCTAGTTGTATCCTGATGTTTGATTGAGTTAATGCTGCAGAACACATTTGCATGTGGTCAGATCTAAATCCCATCTTTTACTGTATTTTATTGGGAGTCGATTCAGGAGTTGACGCTAGAGAGATGACAGGAAATAAGGGTAGTGAGAGATGGAGAAAAACATGCATCAAAGGATGTTCCAGATTTATGGTCAGCACCTTAAACCCCTAGCCCACCAAACGGTCTCAATGTATTCTTGAAAAAAGAAAGGTGATGGATCTGTGTATCTCCTGCTGCCTGTCAAACAGCTACAAATTGCTTTTTCCTCTGGAAAAGTAGGTCGCACCCATGCAGCAGCATTGCTTTTCTTGACCTGACACAAGCAGTGTTGTGTACCTGTTTTGCATATTAAGATCTGATCATAACAAGGCAGACTAGAGATAACAGAATGCCAGATGTAGAAGGTAAAGGGCTTTTAATCAAATGTCATCATCCAGATAACACATCTAGATACAGATTCACTGATAACAGGTGCACACGGAGTGTCGGATTTGGCCCAAGGGAAAGAAATAACGTGACGTAAATAAGGCATGAGTGCAAAAGTGCACTTCATGTTCAGTTGTGCCCAGGTTGGGTCATACTGCAGAACAGTCAGTAATGAATTGAGGCATTGAGACAAACCTGAGTAAAGTCTGGATTTATTAATATTATTGTTATTATTTGAGATGTTTTTGTACAGTTTTGTTAGTGTGTGAATGGATGACAAATGGCTGTATGTATGTGTGTCTATGAACAGAAGATTGCATTCATTAATTTGCTCATTTTCATTCAGTAGATGTTCCTTTGCCTTTTCTCACAATAAGACCCGCACAGCTCTGAATACAAAGCTTGAATGCAGAGAAACCGTTTAAGCAGCTTCTTTTGTGACATTGATTTCCCTTTCATGAGGAACTCTGTCGTTTTCTCCTGTAGGTGCTGCAAATGATTTTTTTTTTTTTTTTGCCCCTTTCTCAAAATGATTTACCAAAATTATGATATTGATTTCTTGTCTCAGTTTCATAGGAGGACACTAAGTTATCCAAGGAACGATTTGGGTATGCTGCCCTGCTTTTGGCACTTATTTTCCTTTTCGTTTGCTTTAATGTTATGAGCTACTCCACCGAGTAAGAGACAGTGGCATTTTTGCAGCATTGCAAACAAGTTTATATGTACATAGCAGCAAGTGAGGAAAAAGACTGAAACTCAGTGTGAACTTGTAATTTTTTTAAGTTATCCTTGTTATTTTAAAGCAGAAATTTAATTATGTTATTTTGAAATATGCAAATGTATAAATATCATGGCCTGGGAGTTGTTTTTTCTAAGTTTTTTTTTTTTATAATGAAAATATCATATCTATTTGTGTTTTGTGGCTGTGACTTTTTTAGATAAGGCTTTGTCAAATGCTTGTATTTATCAAAACAGTTTGTTACACAACATTTTGCGATTATAAATAATTTGCAATACACTTCTGTCTTGGACCGTTTTTCCAAAGCAAAAGATCAGTCTATCATGCATCACATTGTTATGCCTTGTTTTATGTGCGTCTCCTTTTATTGAGTTCACTATTATTTGGTGTCTTCTCCAAGGCGTTTAGTTCCTAGTTTGTAGGAAACTCTAGGAAAATGGCGAGAGCAAAGCAGCATGTTGTTACATTTCTTTCAAGAACGGAGATATGACAAAACACACAATTTGTCATTGAAGTTATTGTTGATTTATTGTGTTTGTCAACTAATCTGCAAGTAATTTAAACAATAATCAAATTAGGTAAGATCCCATGTAAAGAAGTGACTATAGTTTTGAATTAAAAAAAAAAAAACATATATTTTATGCCTATATATTTTTAAATAAAAAGGAAAACGTACAGGAAGTAGGCCTATAGGAACATTTTAAGCCTAAAATAAACCAATGTAAAATTTAAAACAAATGAACATACATATTTAAATAATTAACGTGAAAACATAAATAGAAGTAACCTGACAATGTGTTTTAAGAGCTGATGCCTCCAAAGCTTTTAGAAGTTTTACAGATAAATGTATGGAGTGTGAAACTGATGCAGAGGGCAAATAATCACAAATAGTTCATAGATAATGTCTAAAAATATCTATTATTACATAGACATGAGTAGTGTTCGTGTAGGGGATCCAGACATGTGTTTGTGTTCACTGTTCATCCTGCGTGCAGTAGTTTTACCGCATGTCTGTTTCTTCTCGAAGTTCCTGGTCTATAAGAAGCAGGACATTTCCAGCTGTGTGTCACAGACAATGGATCACTTCCACAAACACACCGACCGCTTTCCATTTTGTTCAGATGAACTACAATGACGGCGCAAACAAGGAACAGGTACGGTGTGTTTGTTTTCAAACACGGGGACTCGCTGCAGTGTTTGGAGCAGTCAGAGAGGGGCGGGGCGGAAACACACAGTACTGACACGCTCACTGTTTTGATTTGAGAACGGACCAAACCAAATGAAACCGTCGTCCTTTTTTGTTTTCAGTCTATAAATGAATACAGGTTAACTATCAAACACGTATATATGTGTGTTTTGTTTCACCATACAGTCGCTCACGCAAGTTTATATAAGTTAAAACTATTACAGGTCTGTCATTTTTTAAAAACTGCCCCCATATCGCGACAGGAGTGGTTCAGCCCAGGTTTAAACTTGAACGGTAGATACACGAGCTGTTAACTACAGTGCAGCTCGTGCTTCAGTCACAAAGTTTGAACTTTTCATCGAAACACCAACAGCAGGTGAGTTATCCTGTTATTTTAATTATTATTTTAGCTAACTATCTTAACTACTGAAGGTTGCATCATTGGTGGAAAGTAACTATACAGTAGCTACTCTAAAAGTACTCTGAGGTACTTTACCTTACCAGTATATTGTACTTTTACTCCACCACTTTTTATTGCTTATTTACTATATGAATTATTTTGCCAATTTAAAATCCTCAACACGATTGAATGTTTGGTTTGTTCAAGAGATTTATGCAGAAAAACATTAATTTGTAAAGTTTTTATAGTAGTTTTATTTTGGGAAGTTAATAACTTAAGAGGGTAGTAAATTAAACTGATGTTTTGTTGATTTAAAATAAACCCTTTTTCACAGCAGCCATTTTGACATGAAATAGTAAAACTAGTATAGTATAATAGTAAACTAACTTTATTTAAATTCATATTTATATTTATATATATGTATATTCTGCAAACATGAAGTCCAAAGTGCTTCACAGAGCAAATAAAAAAAACAGAAAGACAACAATGACTAGAAAATAGCAAAATAGATAATACATGAATAAATATAGGTCATACAATGCAATAATAAATAAAAACCAATAAGAGAAATGAAAATAAGTATCAGAAGAATTGCTTAAAATGTAAGTAGTAAGGTAAATACAGGTGTTTACTAATTAAGGTACCTTAATTAGTGTCATTGACAACACCTGTGTTTACTGTTACATGACAAAATAGCTGCTGTGGTAAACACGTGCATACAAAAACATAATGCACTTTTTCTGATATGAGCCTTTTCACACTCCTCTGTGGGGGCTGTAGTTCAGGTGATATGGAGGATGACCCAGTCCAGTCAAAGTGTCTTTGGGCAGTATAGAGTGAATGACTGCTGAATGGGTTTATTATCATTATTATCATAATTATAATATGTTTATGGCTGCAACTAACAATTATTTTCATTGTCCTTGTTATAATTTCCCTCACCACAGTGAGATGTAGAATTCTTATTTTCTTCGACCCAACAGTCCAAAACCCAGAGGTGTCCAGTTTACTGTCATATGGAGCAGCGAGTCTTCATCTCTCCAAAGCTAAAACTATCATGATTTGTTTGGCAAATGACTAAAACGATGAATCGGTTATCAAAATAATCGCCGATTAATTTTCTGTCGATTGGGTAATTGCTTAATGTACGAATAATTGCAGCGCTTTCATTTCATTTGTATTGCGCGCATTGTCCTAACAAGAAACAAAATGACCAATTTCGCCAAGCTCTGTTGAGTTGATTGTTTACGGAGTAATTTAAATGTCTAGACTGTTGCTGAAATGCCAAATCAAAGAGACGACGCCGCTGATGATTCCCCCGCTGACCTTCCTTCTCTGGAAAAACTTGACTCTCCTACGGGTATGAAGCTTTATTACGCCAGTTATTGTTTTCAGGCACGTTCAGGGAGCATTAGTAATTGAATTATTACCACCATGGCAGTTTTAATTATCTGTGGGTGTGTGTCCTGTCTGTGGTGTCAGGGAGCCCACCCACTGCCTCATTATCCAGTCTGATGGAGCTGGAAAATTGTGTTTCCAACCTGAGCCTTGCGCATGAGATAGTGGTGAACAGAGACTTCTGCTTCCAACCGAAGAGTCCTCCTACAGACAGGCAAGAGAAACACTCCACCAAATCTAAAGTGACCTTAGTTTATTTTCTAAATAAATTGAAAGTTTAGTCTCCTTTGAGCTGTTCTTTAAACTCTTTTTCCTCCTGTAGCCTTGAGGGCAGAGTGACGGAGATTGTTCACCGGGCATTTTGGGACAGTCTTCAAGAGCAGCTGAACAGTGATCCGCCAAACTACAATCATGCTGTCATTCTGCTCCAGGAAGTCAAGACTGTAAGTGTGTATGGTGTCGAATCAGAAGCATTAGTAGCAGAGGAAGAGGGTCTACTGAGACCACTGACCCCATTCATTCTCACACGCTTTGAAGATCAAAACAGAGTGTATACACTACGGACAAATGACACAGAAACATAAGCACGTGGACAACGACTGTGTCAGACTTCATTAGAGATTTACTGGAAAATAAAAAGAAAACAAAAATTAGGTTGGCAATAATATGTCGAGGTGAAACAATATTTTCATTCATACTTATAAACCGCATGAAAGAACATGTCTACATTGCAAATGATTAAAAGGAAAGTTGGGACATACACTTAAACTTACACTTATTCCTTTAATTATTTATTAGATTGTATACCTGTGAGGGAATTTTCTGTTCTAGGATGCCACATATAGAGGTCACTGCAGGGATAGTGTTAAATCTTATTAACACTATTATTATGTTATTATGAGGACACTGAATATCTCCTTGAGATACAGAGCAGTTTTATATTTGTGTCTAGAAAAGCAGACACCATACTGATCATTACTATGGTAACCGAGGTCAGAGGATAGGCCTGTCTCACTCTGCAGACACAACAAATAACAATGGAGGACCACTATGGGTATAGACTCATGACCAGTTGGCACGTACATTATACTGTAGATGTATTGAGTGTGGCCATAGATGGACATAGAGTAGTTGTGGCACTATGCTGAGGGCATACAGATGAGCCAGAGAGGACAGCTTTGTATGAATTGAGGCGCCATCATGCCATGACATGTGTATTGATAAATCCTCCATTCTCTAAAAAAACCTTCAGAAGTCGTCTTGGACTCTCTCTCTCTCCACCGACCGAACTGACCATTGATAAATAGAAGTCTCTATAACAAAACTGATGTCTGAGAGTTCAAAAACTCAGATGAAGACATATCGACCTAAATAACAGACAGAATGGTGTGTTATAGCAACACACCATTTTTAAATTACTTCAAACATCTCTTTGGCATTGCCACATTGATCGTCTTGTGTATCAATACCAAAATATCTGTTTTAAGATAAAACAGCCAAAAATATCAGCCTGTTGATTTATAAGTTGAGCTCTGTTCAGGTTTTTGTGCAGGTTCTAATATTAATATGAATTAACGTATTAAGTTAAGCAGCTAGAACAACAGAAAACTAAACTTCCTTCTATTTCCTGTTAGATGATTCAGTCCCTGCTGCTGCCCGGTCACGTCAGACTGAGAGCTCAGCTGGACGAGGTGCTGGACATGGAGCTGATCCAGCAGGAGGTCGATAATGGAGCTCTGGATCTCCACAGACTGGCGGGATACATTATCAACACCATGGCATCTCTATGTGCACCCGTGCGTGACCCACAGATCAGGGCACTGCGGGACCTCGAGGATCCCGTGGACCTTCTGAGGTGAGGGGCAGGTTAACAGCAACTTTACAGACAGGATTGTGTCTTAATAAATATATACTGTATACATGAGCAAACTCAGGTTATCTGACCTATGTTTACACAACTCCAGAGTTTGTAGCCAACTATATTTCTGTTCTTCCTGTAAAACACTGCTATATAAATAAAATTTGCTGTGTCCTCAGGGAGATCTTTCGTGTCTTGGGCTTGATGAAGACCGACATGGTGAACTTCACCATCCAGAGCCTGAGGCCTCACCTCATGCAGCAGGCCGTGCAGTACGAGAGGGCCAAATTCCAGCAGATTCTGGACAAGCAGCCAGGTGAGGAAGGGTGTTTGAATCTCTAACCTGACGGCGACAGTGTGAGTGACGGATGATGAAGGTGACTTTGTGACTGTAATATTTATAGTCACTGCATATTTCACTTTTCAATTAAAACAGATTTTGACCTTTGTCAGTCTATAGCATCATCCTGCCATTTTTCAGCTTCTCATAGATTGGCTGCCCAGCTCGTCACCCAGTCGGTGAACTCTATTCTGTCTAAGTGCTGCTGGCTAATCAGAGTCATTGGCAGAGTGTCAGGGTCCTCAGTGCTGACATAGTCATGTTATCTGCTGTACTAAATATCCCAGTCTTCTTTGAATGTTCTCCAAAATGTATTTTGTAGGCACATTAATGTTTGGTTGATAAGTAAGATAGGATTTTCTCCTCACATCAGCAATATTTTAGTTTTTAGCAGCAGGTATAGGTGTAAATATTTAATCTTAGTACAGACACTGTTCATTATGCTTTGAGACTAAAGCAAATATGCTGCAAACACAATTTAATTCCCTAAACGTAGACACTGGTGACCACTCTATTTGAAGAAAATATGCCTACATCCATGTCTGCATCACTGGAAACTCCTTGTGAATCCTTGGCATTGCAGTAGATGTTAATCATATTATTTTACTGTTTTTCTTCAGCTTCTCTGGACAATACCACTGCATGGCTTCAGGCAGCAGCATCAGAAGAGGTGGCGGCCGTCACTGCTCGGTCTGAGTCTTCCAGTCCTGACAGTCGAGGTCCTGTCAGCGCCACCGCTGTCCTTAACCGGGCCTACATGAGCCTGCTACACTGGGAGCCACAAGACCAAAAATATCCCGAGGTCAACTGCAGACTTCAAAATTACATCACACGGCACTTTGGCTTTCATTTGAGTGATATTTTATTGATTACCAGGGAATATTCAGTCTCTCTACACACTCCCCCTCACCCTGCTGCATGTGCAGCATGTGACAACACATTAGAGCTCATGTAGCATTATAGAACTCCCAACCTGCTTTGCCTGACGTAACCGCACAGCCCTGTCGGATGAACTGAAGTAACTCTTCATCATCACACGTTGCAAATGTGTTCATTTGAACAGTTTAAATGTACAAGTAGATATTGTTAGTTCACAGTTATGTCTGTTTCATCTGTTTATCAGCTCTTCGAACTGTTTATTTATTTTTTCTAGGATCTATTTAGCAGTTAGGCTACTATTTCAAAACTCTGTTCATTACTATGACTATTAGCCATTTACCATTTATCTATTACGCTACCAATTTCACCTTTCACATCTCTGTTCATTACGTTTAGCATCTATTTTAGCCATTTATACAGCTAGTATGTCCTACAGGCTACTTTGATCTATTCTTAATCTATTATTTTTTTTAACTCTTTCAGTACTTTATCTGTTACTTTTAGGTAACTGCAACATGTAATGTTTAGTTGGCTATTTCTGTTTTTTGAGCTACCCTGTGATCTTTCCATATACCTCATAGCAATTGCAAAAGTCCCCCCTCATGTGCAAGTACTGGCTGGCTGGAAATCATTATTGTAGAATATCCAGTGCAGCTTTTTGTATCCAAAACCCAAAATGTTTAATCCAGATGTGATTTTCTTTGAAAAGCCTCATATTTATGCTGAAAATTCCCTGTGATTAACCATCTGACACGTAATCCTGACCTGACCTCTGCACACAGACGGTGCTGATGGACCGAGCCCGTCTGGACGCTCTGGGCCAGCGGCTCCAGATGCTGGTCCTGGAGGCATCGGTGCTGCTCCTGACCAACGCTCAGTGTGGGGGCTCTGTTTTCTCTCTGCAGGGGTGTGTAGGTAAACTCAGGCAGACCATCGCTGCCCTGCTGGAGGGCAGTCACGCCAGGTAAGAGGAGGATTTGGTGATGCATGTACTGGCTGTCGTAGGGAACAGGTATTGTATGAGATGGCAACCAATGGAGGTGACAGGAGGCAACTTGCCTGTCAGGATGGATCCAGCTAACCTCATTCTTTCTGTTCTCGAGAAGCCCTGTCATGATTATTGGATAAATGTGGAACAGCAGCTCGTGCTAATCAAGGCCTGCTCACACTCTGATCCAAGCTGCAATAAAATAGCACAGGCCATTTCTCGCTTAATCACCTTTTATTAAAATGTCATTTTATTTAATCTAAACCTCTTTGGAGATCTAGATGTTATTAAAGACTCTTATTTATTAACTTCCACGAGTCCCTTTGCTCACCACTCTTTATAAACAGATGAATTTATGGGCCTGTGGGCTGAGCACATCTAATGAAGCCTGCTGGTAATTTGTCTAATGCTGGTTTCTGGTTCTTCAGGGAAGCTGATCTTAAGGGTGCGCTGCTGGGGCTCGGGGAGACAGTACTGCAGCAAGTGACCGAAGCTCTGAGGGCCCAGGGAGGAGCAGCACTGCCTCGGGAGAGCCTGGATCTGCTGAAAGGACAAATATCTGAGCTGTGGAAGCAGAACCACCCTGTCCGCACACTCATAGGTCAGGCTGGGCGCAAGAGGATAAATGATTAATTGAAGCACAAATAGGCAGGAAATAGTATAAATTTGCCATGAACGTGCCATGTTTATATTGCTATAGGTTAGTGGGGGTTATGTTTTACTTCCTTTAAAGTGTAGTTTAGAAAATGCTGACCTTTATTCTGATAAAATAACTCATTCAAAGCTATTGGAAATACAGTGCAGTACATTTTAGTCTGTTAAAATCTGACAGTTTCTCATGACAAAGAAAAGCTGGAAATCTTCACATTTGAGAAGCTAAAATCACATTATTCATATTTTTAATTATGAAAATGAAAATCCAGACTTTTTAAGTTGCTAAAAACCTGCAAAGGCTTATTAAAAATTCATTTAGATTAATATATGGTAATATGTTTTAATCTATAGAGAGCTGACATGTTGGGTATGCACCATTTTCAATCAACAGGAGAAACATGCATTATAATGTCATTTAGTTTGACTTATCTCCGTCCACATGCACGTTCTTAAACTTTGATGTGTGCTGCTGTAGAGAGCTGACTGCTTCTTCCCTCCACCCCCTCATCGCTCTCTCTCGATCACACAGGAGAAAGGGTGCAGGTCTTCCTTCAGGCCATGCTGCAGGGCAGCCCCACTAAAAGGAGTCCAGAGCTGCCCGCTCCCCTCAGGCTGGTGAGTGCAGAGCTAGCCGAGATGGGGACAGCCTTTGGGCGAATCGTCCACTTCAACCGAACAGTCTTCGGTCCCTTCTATGCACCCATCCTCAGAAAACTGCTGTTCCCACCAGCAGAAGCCGAGACTGGGGACGATTCACGCTAAGCTGAGGGCAACCAAACAACCTCTAGTGACCTTAACATAAGCTGCAATTTGGCATTGAGTGTGTTGCTTTAATGTAAATACAGTGAACGTCAAAGTTTAATAGAAAAAAACATTTAGTTTGCACAAGAAAAAAAATTGTATATTATTCTATATTTTTTTAGGTAAACAAAACAAGTCTAAATCAAAGCATGAGGCAGGTGCTGAATCATTACATTACATTATGAAAAGCTAATAGATTGTGTGAAACAAAATGAGTAATAGTTTTGCCCTTGACAGGAGTAACAAATAGTCTGTAGTGTTTTAATGGGAAAACTCAGTATGAGTCATAACAAGAGACTGATTGTGATTCTGAAATGGTTTTGAGTTGGCTGGAAAACATATTTGTTGGTTTTCACACCCTCAGGAAAAGCATTAAGTACCAAAGATTATGCTAATAGTTTGTAAATAATATTCCAGTTTTAAAATGTAGCAGTTTTTTTTGTTTGTTTGTTTGTTTTTTATGCTGACAGATGTTTGTATATAACTTACCAAAGACAGTGTGGACTTCTTTTCTTTGCACCTTTATATAAACCAAAAATATACTCTTTGTTATACACCTATGTTGGTGGGTAGTTTTTCAAACAGTTGCCTTTTGTAAATAAATACCAAATTAATTGTCATTATTTTACAAGTACACCCTTCACATGCCATTTTTTCATACGGTTGGGATACCTGTGCCACAGCCGAGCAAGCGACTCTGAAAGGAACTGTGCTCATAACGCAGGCACCATGCAAGCTTTAATGTATTGTTTCTATAGTTCCAGGAAGCCACTGGTGTCCATTTATTGCCAGTACAAAATGATTTAGCAGACTCTTGCTTATGTAGTATAATTGAGCATGAAATTTATGTTAACTTTTTTCACTGTAACGTAAGTTTCTCTAAAGAACTCTTGACGCTGGCTACAGAACAAGTCAGTCTCCACAAGCCCCCATATTAAAATGTCTAACTTCACAGCAGAAATAAACAGCATAGTACGAAAAAATGTCTTTATAGTTGTCCTTCATGACAACTGTACAGAGTGAATTTCTATGTAACTCACATATTCAAATAATATCAAGGCACACATCAAATAATGTAACTTTTGCAGATGTTCACTGATTATACAACATAACATTTAAAAAGTCAAAGTTACATTCTTCAAGCAAGAGTCAGCTGGCCTTTTTTTTTTTCATCTCGTAAGGAAATAAATACACACCAATGGATACTTGGAGCAATAGTCAAAATACATAAACGATCCTAAAATGTATCATTTGCAGAATGGTTAGCATAAGGGAAGTGCATTCATAAAATGGGCTAAAACATGCAAAACCTCTGATACGGTCCCCTTAACTTTGACCGTCTTTGGTACAGCTCCGAACAGAATAGGTGGAAAAACTGTCACAGAGGTGAGTGAGACAAATCAAAAAAACTTGTGGTCTTTTAACAATTCCTGCTCTTTATCTAGCAATATGAATAAAACATTTAGTCCACTAGACCAACTTGATTTACTAACCCAAGTAGCCAGATATATTAAATCTCCTTGCCCATTTAGTTTGTTAGAAAAATATCAGATATAATGTATGAAGAGTAACATTATCATAAATAAATGTAATATACAGTACCAGTCAAAAGTTTGGACACAGCTTCTCATTTAATGGCTTCTCTTTATTTTTTTATTACTTTCTACATTATAGCTCAACACTGAAGAAATCGGCATTATGAAGTAACACATATGGAATATGTGGTAAATAAAAAGGGATTAACAAAGCAAAATATGTTTTATAGTTTAGATTATTCAAATGTTTTGCTTTGATGACGGCTTCGAACACGCTTGGCATCAATCAGCTTCATGAGGTAGTCACCTGGAATGGTTTAACAGGTGTGCCTTGTTATAATCTGTGGAATTTCCTGCCTTAATTTTTTAAGACCATCAGTTGTGTGTCAGAGGTAGTGTTGGCATACAATAAATAGCCCTATTCAACTACTGTAGTAATCCATATTATGGCAAGAACAGCTCAGCTAAGAAAAGAGAGAAAGAACATTTCAGTGTAATTACAAAAACCACCAAACACTATGATGGAACTCATGAGGACCACCAAAGGAAAGGAAGACCAAGAGTTACCTCTGCTGCAGAGGAAGTTTGTTACAGTTACCAGCTTCAGAAATCACCAATTAACAGCACCTCAGATTGGAGCCCACATAAATGCTTCACAGGGTTCAAGTAGCGGAGTCCAAATCTGAGCATTTTGGTTCCAACTGTGTCTATGAGACAGAGAACATGAACAGATGGTATCTGCATGTGTGGTTCCCACTGTGAAGCATGGAGGAGGAAGTGTGATTGCATGGGGGCGCTTTGCTGGTGACAATATTAGCTATTTATTCAAAATTCATGGCACGTTTAAGCAACATGGCTACCATAGCATTCTGCAGCAACATGGCATCCCATGTGGTTTGTAGTGAAGTGCTATCCCAGACAACTGGCCTCCACAATCACCAGACATAAACCAAATTGAGATGATTTGGGATGAATTGGACCCCAAGGAAGAGGAGGTCCAGCATATATGGAACTGTTTTAAAATACTAATTTAAAAAAAAATTATATGTTTTTTTGTGTTTACCACACAATTCTTCATAGTTTCAATGTCTTCTGAGTTAATCTACATGTAGAAAATAATAAACTAAACCACTGAATGAGAAGGTGTGTTCAATGTATTTTATTTTCAAGTAGCGTTTTCTTAATGTTGTACAGATCAAGCAATGACATATTTGATTTTCCTGCCACCAGTTTAGGTTGGTTCAGGAGAGCCACAACTGGGGAAAAATCATTTTTCATCTAAAAGAGTTTTTGAGGTTTATGCAAATCTGTGTTCAATCTAGGTTTTCAAAGACCACCAGGCACAAAATCAGATACTCAGCTCTGTGACTTGACTGTAATATAACACATGATAGGAACAAACTGGGGCTAATCGTTGGTTGAGATTAGATGTTGTACCACCCACTAATCTCTATAGCAGGGGAAACACTCATAGTAAAATGATAAAATAATCATCAGGTTGCCATATTTGTCACTTTAAATTGTAAACAGCTTGGGGGCGTGGGGTTCTGATAACCATGAAACAAAATCAATGCTGACAACAGACCTGAGAGGGATTCTTTTGTCATTGTATTATTTAATTTCATTAATATAATATTGCTTTGAAATTTGAAACAGTGTCACATTTTCTTTGACAAACCATACTCTGTCCACAAACATGGGCAAAGCATTGTATGCTGGTACAGTTTTTTTTTTCTTTACATTTTGTTACATTTCTGTTAACCCTTAATAATTCCCAGTTACTATCTCCAATAGACCTGAATCAATAAGAAATGCTCATTAATGGTCTATATCATTAATGGTCTACAGTGCTTTAAACATTACAGTACCTACATGACAAGATCATAAAGTCACATGGAGGCCAGGAAATAGACTTGACCTTTCTGACTGGCCTCTCTCAAGACAGGAGTGATACACGAGTCCTGTTCAGCCAGTGATGTAGGATAACAGGTTACCTTTCCTCTGCGTGTTGGGATTCATATCAGGGGCAGTGGAGGAGCAGGGGATATACAGAGTGAGATCTAAATGTCAGAGTAGCGCTGGTTTGGCCCTGCACATTGCATGAGGCTTACCTCTCGTTTTCTCTCTCTCTACATCTTTTCCACTGCTCTGCCCACTAACTCAACACACGCAAAACACACTCACATCGGCTGCTCCCCTTCAACTCACAGCTTGGTATCCGGAAACTTGAACGCTGGGGTGAGCTACACAAGGAAAACACCAATGTTAAAAAAGACCGGTACATGCACAGCCATATCATGCCACCAAAACTTGCTTTAAATAGCTGCTGCTCATTAAAGTGTAATGCTTTTACATTATGCATTCATACTAGAGCAGGTTGTCTTGGTGACACACAAAATGGAAGAACATACGTGACAAAAATGTTGGAGGAATGGCGACAATGGAAACGTGAAGGGATGAAGATGATTCGCTGTACTGGTGTGTAACGAAGAGAGGAAACATAAAAAGCAAATGGAAGAGGAGTGAGAGAAGACGAGACACTGCTACAGTACATACAAAGACTGCTCAGGCCAAGTGCATCAAAGGGTACAAAACACAAAAAACACTGCCAACATGCATCGTCAGTGGAAGCTAACGGTCAGAACAGAGTGGCAATGACACAGCCACGGGTACCGCACACAGACCAGCTACATCTCAACAGTCAGTCTGCAGCCACACTGTCTTCTGGAGAGGAGCTCAAACGCTCACTTCTCCTGCAGCACACAGAAACAAGGACGGTGGACGAGTGATGTAACGGTAACAGTCCAAACTCCCATGAGGACAGACAGAAACAAGGCATACATCACGCACAGTAGGTAGTGCACACAGGGGAGAACCCACAGATATGTGTCGACTCCACAACGAGCATTTTTGAGTCACAGTGCAGGAGGGAAATTCATTTTTTTTTTCCTTTTAAAAAAACAAAACAAATCTGTGTCACGTTCTCAGCATAACAAATCCATTCGTATTAACACGACACCAGAGCAGCACTTAGATTTGGCTCTTTTTAATGTGTGGAATTAAATCGTTTCACCACCAATGTGGCACACTTTGCATGTGCTGTACCTAATTCTAAATTGGCGTGAAAGAGCAGGGATACCTACCCGTGTAATCGCGATAATAAGATGCTATGTTGGGAAATGTGCGCCAAATTGTGCATCAATACACTCGAGTCAAATGAAACCATGTCGAGGATGTTTTCGTTTAGATAACCAAAATTGTGAAAGGTGGAACCAATATGCTTGTGTATTTCTTTAAAAGTTTTTTTTTTTTTTTTTGCCTCTGGTAATGTTGGGGATCCTTCGTGATCCCTCCTTAATCTCTCTTGCCCAAACATTTCAGTCAGCCCCCGTCTATCAAAAAGTATTACAAATGCACTAATTGTCCTATTTGCACCATAAGAAAAGAAAAGAAGGTATTAAAAGGGATAGTGCCATGTTTTAACACAGTGTTTTCTTTTAAATTGACAAGAAGAAGATGCTGTGATTTGCAGCCTCTCATTGCTACCATGAATGCTGAGAGACTGCAGACAGGGCAGTACAAGGCCAGAGCAAAGACTCTCATCTGGATAAAACTGTACCATCATAAGAACGACGTCATCCCAGCCAGTCACAGTCAATTTAACACACTAGGAAATCAGAAGTGTTGTCTTTTTTTAAGTCTTTAAGAAGCAGGAGAAGGAGGCGTGCAGTTGTTGGGTGGTGGCGGTAGTATTCAGGGGAAAGTTGGGGGATTTAGTTGATTAAATATAACCGAAACGAAGTAAGGCTGTTGTCCCCAGTAAAGCGTAGGAAAGTTGTCCTCCTGTGTATGTGTGTTGGTGTATGAGGGTTCAGTTCTTGGTCCGTTTGAGTTCAGACATCAGCGATAGATTTACGACCGATCCATCGTAATATTATGAGTATTGTACAAATGCGTACAAATGGTTTGCTGCATGTTGCTGTTTTGTCTTTCACTGATTAATTGTCCGTCTTGCATCCCATGCTAGCAAAGCAGCCTCCTCATAGTGCCTCACAGTGGTAGATGCCTGGTAAGACAGGACAAGCTAAAGATGGAGAAAGAAAAAAAAAATAACTGTCTTCAGGCAAAACAACCAAACAATCAAATAATTCAGTAAATTAACAATAAAGAAGAAAAAGAAGAAGAAAAAAACTTGTATTCTTATTTGACTTTTTACAGACTGCAGAATCTAAATTTTTGATCTGTGAAATATCAAAAGGGTCTGTTAAAGGAAAGGTTCAACACTTTCCTGCCAAGAGTTGGTCGATACTTATACCACTCGCTAGTCTGTACAGTAAACATGAAACTACTACCGCCAGTCAGCTAACTTGACTTCACACAAAGACTGGAAACAGGTGGAAACAGCCAGCCTAGCTCTGCCCAGAAGTAAAAAAAAAAAAAATCTAAAACCAAAGTGTATGTTTTACACCAGGTTAAGAGTACTTCTTGGTCGGGATCGGTTACCCAGGAACCATCACTGACTCCTGGAAGTTACATCAGGCCAGTGTGGATGTATTGATACAGACAAAAACAAAAAATGAAGTGAAGAATATTTTTCTCTCTCTTTCTTTTCAAGAAGCCTTTAACAGGGAGAATAATAAAGATGCAGCCTCTGGGAGCTCCCCATGAAACTATGATTTGTGTTTTTTACACTTCTGTTTCTGTACATTATAAACAAATAAGATTTAATGTGTTAGCTTCTAGAGGATAGTGTTTTCCCCCCAGTTCCAGTCTTTATGCTAGACTAAATTAGCCGGCTGTAGCTTCATATTTACTGTACAGATTTCAGATTTGTGTCAATGTTTTCATCTAACTCTCGGCAAGAAAGCAAATTAGCACATTTCCCAAGAAGCTGAGCTTTTCCTTTAACAGTTTAACACAATGGCCCCCTTTGGTATTACACACAACTTTGTCGTTTACTCAATATTACAAACTTAACCTTTTCTGGAAATGAAACTAGAGACTACAGAGCAAACTAAAAATGAACATGCATGTTTTGCCTGTGGAGAATCAACTTTTTAAAAAACAAAAATGGCCTGAAAGAGGAAAAGTAATAAAGATGCAACCTCTGGGAGCTATCTGGGATTTGTAGGCAGATGCAAGTTGTCAGGAGGAGGAGGAGGATGAGGAGGAAGAGGCAGTTTGGTTGAGAGAGCAGGGCCACTGTAAAATGACATCAGTCCAAGATCATCCGTTCCAGGGCTCCGCCATTGGATGCAGCAGCAACAGGTGAGGCAGGCTGCCGGGGGGGTGTGTCGGGGAGAGCCGCAGGAGTGTTTGTCATGATAGGTAAAGAGGTTGATGTGGGTCGCTGGGCAGGGCAAAGGAGGGTGCAGGAGTAGGCAGCCCTGAGGGATGCTATACCATCACAGTGAGAAGGCACGGGGCTCGCATGTATAAATGTGTGTGTGTAAGAGATAAATAAAGAACCAGATGCAGGGGGGAGAGGAAAGTACGGGGGAGTGTAGAGGGGGCGGCTGTGGGGATCCGGCCTCAGAATATGGTGGTCTCGTACTTGGTGCTGACAGGGCGCCTGTTGGTTTCCCGCTGGTCCAAGAGCCAGGTGGTGCTGCCCAGGGACTGCATGTCTGCGTCCATCTCCAGGGGATCAATCTGCCGGGGGGGAAGGAGGGAGGAGGGACGAGAGGAGTGGCGTGAGACGGGGCGGCAGTGGAGGCCATTGCGCCACACTGACAAGTCCTCTGCTCACACACGTGCATGTGGATTAGAGGTACAGTCCAGTGATCATATCATAATCACAGACACTCAGGGCTCAATCCACAACATGGATGATGTCTGACAGAAAATAGACTCTGTAAGCCGCAGCAGTGAACCAAAGCTATGACCCTCTGTGAGTTAAAGACATATACTGATTAGAAGTTCAAAAGCAACATGTGCTCTACGCCACCAAACATGAGTGCTACTGTCATATTATAAGCAGTCAAAACACATATGCTGGTTGATATTTTACTTAAGTAGGGCTTTGAAAATGGCTAAAAAATGTCAAGTTAGGCATCTGAAATTTAAAAGTCCCCTGCGTGTGAATGACATCTTCAGTGTCTTAAAAAGATAGATTATTAAAAAAAAAAAAATGAGAAGGGGAGCTTAAAACCATCCAACAGAGACAACTTCAACCATCTTGTTTACAACCCCTCACAGGCCCAATTAAACCAATACTCCTCATAGAAGCTTACACAGAGAAGTTAAATCACATCAGGAAACTCTCTCTCTCCTCTCCTCTCTTCTTCTGAATGTGTTTTAACCACAGAGCTTTGACTAACTTCATCACAAATCCTTAAATGTTAGATGAAGATGAGGGATGGGAAAGCAAAGGGATGAGAAGAACGTTCATGGTTGAATCATTAAGAACCACAAAACAAGGAGGCAAAGTGCGCCGCGGCACCGCCGCCCACCCCCTTGCAACGACAACCAAAAACAAAGAGGGGAGAGGGATTGGTGTGTAAGCTGATGTGTGGTGATTACAGGTTGAATAGAGGAAAGGAAAGAGAAGGACCTGGACTCCAGGGCTAACAGAGTGCAACGGGAGGAAGGAAGGACGGTGGGTAGTACACGTGTGACAGTGACAGCAGCGGCATTCGAGCAGAGGGGCACCCTGGGAAGCAGGAGGACCAAGAAGACAAGAACAAAGACATGTTAAAAAAAACGAGAGAATAAGAGGGACAGAGCAAAGAAATCCAGGAACACTTCATCACCTGTAGGCAAATTATTTGCAAAAAGCTTCCCCCTGAACAGGGATTGTCCAATCATAGTTAAGCAACCGTAGCGGGTCTGTCAAGCTTTGGATTTCTACACAGGTCGAAGTGGTGTGCACGGGGCTGTAGTTAGGGTTGGGTCGGTTTCTGGTTTTACCGGTCCGGTAACACTTTAAGTGGCCAGTCGCTACAATACGCTCAGCTCAGTGGTAATGCAGAGTTAGTGGTGTCTTCCCGATAAGTTGTTAAACAGTCGTGACATTCATCACATCTGTGTGCTATGTTTGAGAGACGGAGCAGAAGTACAAAGCCGTGTGTGACACCATGTGGTGAAATTCACTTTTAACGTTTTGGTCCGGTCTTTGGCATAATATCAAGCTGGTTTTCATCGACCCAAGCCTAGCTGTAGTAAGGATGGGGACTTGGGAGGGGTAGTGTCTTTTTTAGTCTTTCAAAAACCAAAAACAGAAGAGCAAACAAGTAGTAAATAACGTAATGTAAGTAACACATAATAAACAATAAATCTAGTAATCCCAGGTTACATTTCGAAAAGTAGCTCACAACTTCCAAATCCACTGGAATACTTTTCAGCGGTGTGAAAGCTGGTCTTGAATGCTACAGAGCCCTTACGCTCCAGCAACCACTGCCAAAGTTACCCGAGATTTACAAGATTTACGTTTGCCAAACACTTTGGTAAAGCCCCACCATAACAGCTTTTTGTCTTATTGTACTGTTTGACAAGTATGTGAGCTAAACAGCCAAACGAGGGTTGTATAAGTGACAGTTTGATCTTATATTATTCCTTATCATAATTATAATGCGAGGACTAACGAGCGTAACACTGCAATACAAGAAGAATGGTTTATCTCCGCTTCTTCTGCATGGACCGTCAACTAGTGACTTTCATCTCAGCATGCATCCACGAGGTGCATATCCGAGACGCGTTTTTGTTTTAAAAGAAGTCTGTCGGACATGTTAAAAAGTCGACCAGAGCCAGCATCATTTCCTCAGCTGGCTACAGCTGATAAAATCTGTCTTTTCAGCTGGAAAAAAATCGACTGTCCACGGTGAGAAATGAGAAGCCTGCTTTTATTTACTTCTGTCTGAAATGCAAGGATGCATTGTTTCAAGTATAAAGAAGAAATAAAAGAATCCTAAGTGGTAAATCTGTCACTGTTGGCTTGGCAGGTGTACCGACAGTAACTAAAGGTGGGTGGGGCTATTCTCTCTCTCTCTGTTGGGAAAGTTTCAAAAATAGTTTACCTGTCACAGTTTCTTTTTGAACCAACTCAATATAGTTACATTCACATAGCAGTATAAAAAAACCATTAAAACAAATTGCAGTAGATAGGAGTAACCCCCCTCGCCTCCCCTTCTCATTTAAAACTTAAACAACCAGCCAGACTCATTATGCAGCTCTGTGATTACTCCATATATTATCCTTACAGGCAGGTAGTAAAACAAAGTGATTTGTGTCTCTGCATAAGCATGTGGTCTAGAAGCGTGTGTGTGCTCCCGGCTGTGCGGCTCTCTCAGGTGACAGTGATCACTGAGTGCTCATTATATGCAGCCTGAGAGGTCAATGCATCAAAGCGTAGCTCAGGCTATACGTGGACATTTCAGCAACACACTCAATCAATACGGAGGAAGCAAAGGATGGGTCCAAACCAGCAGGGCTGAGCCCTTCAGAAAAATCCCAGAGGAAATCATAAACCCGCCTGTAAGCAACAAATAAAACCATTCATTCATCATGTTTTGCATATGCGTAAAAAAAAAAAAAATCTCCCCTGATCTGAATGACTCAGAGTTGTTGAGGGGGAGGGTGGTCGAGATGAAAATATTAGCAAAGTAATGACTCATCACTTTCTACCACACACGCAGTAAATCTGCCTTTGTAGGCGGCTCATTGGGGATTCAGTGGCAGGTAAAAAGTCGGTCACGAGGTCTGTGTAGTTTTTCTGAATTATGATTGCACAACAGTGTGTTTCTGCAAAGTAGAGCAAATCCAACACTCACACTCACAGATACACGTGTTCAAGACAGGGTTTTTTTTTTTTGGACAGTTAGAGGGTGGTACTCACTGCTGATCTCCGCGTGCTGCTCCACGACTGAGATACAGGACGGCTGGCTTTAGTCTCTATGACCTCTGAGGCCAGTGATGTAGGTGGGACATATTGTCTCGCCCTCGACTGGATTGCCATCTGATAAGCCACCTCAAACGCCTGTCCCAGTGTTAGGATGATCTCGTAGGTCTGCGTCTGTGTAAATGAAACAAACAGTAGACACTTAAGGTCTTTGGTAATAAAAAACAACTTATTCACAGTGGTTGTCTTTTGGTTTTACATGAAGTTTTGTAACTAGGTTCAGGAACAAAGACCATGCCTTTCCATTCACTCTATGTCTCCATCAAACACAGGAACCATGGTGGCTCTAATCCAAAGAGCAACAAAGAGACAATTTCCCCACTAAATGTCTCAACCCTCCCAGTTCCCTTCTGTCTTTCCGCTGTCAGTCGACACCGGTCGATCTCCAAAGTCCTTCATCCCTCGACTCACGTGCCTTACCCTCCATCCAACTACCCTTCATCCTTCTACCATCATCCCTTCATCACTTTATCCCTCCGACAGTACATCATCTCGGTTCACCTTTATCCACCTATATGCAATAAACCTGTCTAGATTTTAATCCATATTGGTGTGGTCTTTTTAGTAAAAATAGATTTAAACCTGAATTGATAGAGTACATGGGACCTCTGCTTGCTTGCATGACAACCCATTTCATTTCCTGACCTTTAGTGAAAGCCCAACACTTTCACAAAATCTACTTTAAGTATAATTTTGGATAACTTCTGACTCTTTCAATGTTTACAGAGAATCATTGGCTTTTGAAATGCTTGTTTTCAACAGTTTGGTGTGCAAAACACACAAAAGCCCCACTCTTCATGTTGTTAAGATAATTACGTTGTATAATTATCTGCTGGCTCTTGTTTGAATACCATGCAGATCCTCAGAGAGCAGCAGTTTTTACACGACATTCTGCACATGGAGCACTTGTGATAAATACGAATAAGTGAGGTTTGGCACTGTGAAAATTTGATCATTACAGTTCAGTTAAAATGACTTTCATGCAGTTAACTGACACACCACAGTGCTCTATCTGCCAAAGATAAAAGACCGTCTCCGACCTTTGCAGAAACGGAGATACAAATTGCGACATAATCTGTTCCTGTACATGGAAATGCCATGCATAGCAGGGGTGGAGCTTCAATCAAGGCACTGGATGAGCCAATCAAGGAAATGATGTCCACAAGATGATGCATGCAGTTTTAGCCACAGGAAACCAGAGATCCCACAAAAGGACACTTTGTTTTTTCTAAATTATTCATGGTGAATTGACAAAAAGTTCAAGTGTCAAGAAAGATTTAGCAGTTTCCTTGTATAGACAGTCATATTTCAATTAAATCAAGAAAAAGACTGAACACAAGACGAGTTTTATTACTCACCACTTCCACAGTGCTGAAGACATGACAGAAGTGGTGGCCACTCTTCAGATCCTTGGTAATATAAGCAAAAGTGCAGAGGTCATCTGGGTCCTGAGCGGCGCACGAGATGTTCCTGATCTCATGCTCCGCAACTATAGTCTAATGCAGAAAGGAAGGAAGTGAGCGCTCACTGGAAATCAACCACTAATGGAGGCTGAATGGAGTCGACTGCAATGTTTGCATGGACAGATCGATACACATAGAGACAAACAAATATACTTTCCCTTCACCTTTGTGGCTGCATCAATGAACTTGACCCCCCTATAGGTAATGGACAGTATGACAACCGGACCCTTTCGTGAATCCTTTGATTTCTACAATGGACACAATAAGAAGAGTGAGAGGCAAGTACAAGCTAACACATGCACATGAAATTACAGAAATATTATTGCACTAAGATGTTCTCAGTTGTACTTTTCTTCTGCAACTCTGTTATTTTCATGTCTGAAAGCACTGCAAATTTAAAAAACTGTTCCATTTCAGTAATACTTACCCTAATTTTAGCACAGGCATCTTGTGTGGACTCAATCCCTCGTAGATCCCTGATTATCATTGATCCTAGGTACTAGGAGAAAGAATCAGAACACACCAGGGTTGGATTAATTCAGAATACATGTCAGTTCATTACAACAGTGCATGCTTTCTAAGATGCCGAAGACCGTAAAAAGGGACTTACAGTTGCCTCGTACCCGCAGGAATCCAGGATGAGTTTCTCAGGCTGGTGATGCCAGGCGGACACCGTGGCATAGGTAGCAGAGTGGCTCGGCGGCCGGAGGTTTAAACGAGAGTCTTTGTGTCGTTCACTCTGTCTGTCCTGAACGGTGAACGCAACCAAAAGAGGAAACACAACTAACATTTGTGACATGATTCAAAGTAAATACTTGCCGTCACATCGACTCCAAGTACACTTTTTTGTCTCAGTCAAGGTGGTGAGGTAAAAGATATCTGACTACTGAAGGCAACAGAATACCTTAATATAAGTTGCTTTATCTGCTGACATGCTCATAAATATTCATATTCTTCAGCCCTTAGATCAATGTGGGATCTGCTCAGCTCTCATAAATCTCTCGTCAGAGTAAAATATACTAATGACAAACTCCACTAAGCGTCTAGGAAAATGATACGTATTGATTTCACATATCATCGATTCTGAGTGGTGTGGTTGTGCAGCATTTCCTTTATGTATGGACGCTCCTCTGTGTTTCGTCTTTGGCCCTCAGTGAGTCAGAAATCCGGGATGACATCTTGACTGTGTTTGCTTTGTGGTTTGACCTTTAGCAAATGATAAAATCTGATCACTGGGTTATTCTTCGTTCATCTTCTTAAAGTGGAACCCAGGAAATTCAGGGAAGCGCATAAGAACTGAATCTATGTCAGTGGATGAAGAGGCTGTATTGGATTTAATTAAGGTTTACTCTGGAGACAAATGATCTTACTGTCAGACCAAAGTGCTTCTAGTAAAACTTAGATTACTGAAAAACTTCGGCGTGCTACAGTGGTTCAGGCATAAGTTTGAAAAATAGAGGGTATGGCAGCTGATAATTCAGTTTTGCAATTCATTATTCACTGAAACTTTCATCCAAATTAATGATTCTATGTAAATGTTAATTTAAAACTAACAACAGTTCACCAAATGAGGAATTTAACTTTTTGTTTGACGTGTTTGAAGAGTTTTGTTTGATATAATGCAAAAGCTTAGGACAGTTTAACTTTGTTTTTTATACATTTTGCATATTGTGATATGCATCAATTTTGATCAGTCTTATGACTTCATCCTTAATGGAGGGTTAGCTAAGCTAAGTTAATATAATAGATCACTGCTCCACTGCAAGCAGGACTATCACACACACCTTCCACTCACCTGCGCACCCCTGTTTTCCATTGGCTCAGCCACCGTTTAAGCCCCAGATCTCTGCACACTCTCTGCCAGATTGTTAGGTTGTGTTTCCATGTGCTTCTTGTTTTGTCTTTAGTCTCTGTACCTCATTTTGTTTACCTGCGATCCTGTTTTCTGCAAACCTGTAGCAGAATTTGCTTCTCCCTGTCTGACCTGCCTGTTGAACCTTCTGCCTTAATATTGGATTTTTGGATTTGTTTGCATGTGCTACTCTCCGCCTGCCTGTACCTGAACTGAGAATTTAGGTAGATCAAGAACTGTACCCTACCATCTATCTCTTGCATATAGTTCTACCCCCCAATCTGTTACAATTCAACCGGCAACTGAGTATATTACAGTATATTTTCTGAAAAATCAATTGAGAAATTGTGGATAAAGGGATAAAACATCAGCTAGGAATGCATCTTTTTGGCTAATCTAGCAAATTAAATACCTTGAAATCATGGTGATGCAAAAATAAATTAGTCCTGCTCACTGATTTCCAACATTGTCCACAAAAGTCTAATCCATCCAGAGATATCAAAGAGATAGCAAGACCCTGTGACACATCTAACTTTGTACAGCATCCCTCTACATTTTTCAGCTAGTCCTTCATTAAGAGTAAATTTGGTGGTTTCCTAGAAAATGATAAAAGTGAAAGAACTCACTACAGAGCGTGGTCTCTCACTATACGAACGCAGAGAAACACTACAGTCTTGTTCAACTCCTCTCCGCCTCCGGTCCGACTCAGTCAAGGGCAGGAGCATGTCCATGGAGCGACTGGTGTAGGGGTCCATCTGACTGAGGGGAGATGTAGTCTGGGACAGGAGGTCATGGAACTGCCACACACAAAGAAACAAACAAACACAATCACACAAAAGAGTACAAACACATCACAAACACACAGCACAGATTATTGATTCGATAACGCCGTCTACACGGGCTGGTTTCCCTGATCTACATCCAAGCTTAATCCTCAACAAAGAGGCATCTTCCACAGAGATTCTCAATTCTTTTTAGCCCGGTTTAATCTGCCTGGGAAATCAGCCCTGAGTATTTAACTGTTGTGAACATAATGATATTGAAGGATCTCATTCCAAAATTAGATATCTGCTGCAGACAAAAACGCACATGATCCATTTTCTCACGAAAATGATGTTGGCATAGAAATAAATCCTGCCGTGCAACGCTGGTTAACTTCCTTCTTAAGCTCTGTTTTAATTGTTGCTCAATAAGAAAAATAGAGTGTAATCGTCTATCTCTATTTCAATATTGAACAGCTCCAAACAAATGTGTTTTGAATAAAAAAATATGTATCTTTTACAGACATCATAACATGGGTTATATTAAAGGAATATGCAAAACTACTATACTAATTTGGGCATATTTGAACACACCCAATCCATTAGCCAAATTAACATTGACAGCACGTTTCTGCATCTCGATGGTTAAATAGTGGCACTAACTATGCTGCTGTTTGATTCGCACTCATGGCGCCATAAGGTGCTTTAGATAAAAACAGCATTCTCAGGCTGTGCTGTCTTCTTTCTTCTATTCTAGGCAGTGGAGACATCAAGCCAGTTCCATCTAATGAAGAGCTAGTAATGAAGATGATACTGTAACTGCGAACTGTTTCTACATCAACATTCTTACCATGATTGGGGACAGACGACGGGACTTAGTCGGAGCCTCTTCATAGGGTCTCTCTGCTAGAGAGGCAATGATCCTCTTCCTGTGGCCCAGGGCACCAATCTTAATAACCTAGAGAGTCAAGCGTCAGGGCCACAATATAAAGCAGACTTTCGAGTGCACTGTCACATCAATATCTCAAACTGAAGAATTTATCTCGACTAAGCTAATAGAGATATCCCAAATACACTGACACAGAGTTAGTGGCATGCACCCATCACTGGCAGGCATCCACGGGCAAACAGAAATGACTCTCGTCAATAATTCAGCCTCAATCTGTTTTGCCGTAAGCTTAAAGTACAGCACTGTCTCCTTCCCGGGACACTCTATAATTCACAATCCATTTTTGACATTGTGCTTAAATAAGAAGAATTTGGCGATTTATGTGTCGATGGCAGGTAACATGCAAATAACAGAGGGATTTTTCAAATAACTGCCTCAGACACGTTTATCCACAGTATCCATGTCTACAAATGTAGTACATATCAGCTTGTGCGGCTAAAACCCTCAGAGGAGAAACCATAGGTTAATTTTATGTAGTCAAAACTCATTATCTTAATACTGCATATTTGCATAATTGGCTATTAACATTCATGCTCATCCAGTAAAGGTGGATGTTGAGTGATTAATGTTACATTTGCAATTATGTTGCTGGTACAAAATATTCCATAACAGGCTCATACAGTTCTTTGTCTGAAGGCTTCAATTATTTATCTAGTGAGAGGAAGTGGCGAGTGTTCCTCTGAATTTCTGGTTTTCCTTATTCTCATGCACAAAATCCCAGTGAGACCAGTATGCATGAGGTGTGCGAAAGAAGAGAAGATTTAAATAGTAATAAAGAGCCTTGGGATTATATAGGAATGTAAACCAGCTCGTACATCAAACTGATGGTTGAAACCATTTGCCGTAAGATGCTGAGGAGGATGTAGGAAATGTAATGGGTGAAGAGTTCTGCCAAAATGCTCAGAGGCAGTTCAGCTACTCTACACACTGAAAGTAATGTGCCCCGCTCTCACACCCATCTTTCTGTGCTGCATCGCAGTCTGCTGGACACCATCCCTCATACACACTGCATATACAGTATGTTTGGCTGCTGCTTTCCCGCTGCTGCTGCAGCTGTTGCTGTTTTCTGCCATTTTGCCACCGCTGTCTTTGTGTTTATCACAACTAACCACGCATAGAAATGCAGCCATGTGTGGGGAGGAAAAATATGATGGCTGTAAACAAACTTATCCACAGCTCGTGCTCGTGCCTTCTGTGATTGCTTATCAGCTATATCAGATCATCTGTTTGGATTGTCTGGTTGCGTGTCATGTAATGTCTACACGATTGGTTATTACTGATGCATAAAAACTTGAAATTGAATCTTGTAATAGCATCTGATGAGAAAAGAAGCTCAAGCGTGAAGTGAAGCCAATGCAGGAGTACCAAAAACTAAAGTCCACTTGAGGCTGGCTACAGAACAAGTCAATCTCCATAAGCCATATTAAAATGTCCAACTTCACAGCAGAAATAAACATGTTTACAGCCTGGTACAAAAAACAGTGTTGGTCTCTTTAGCTAATTACCTCATTCACGACAACCTTACTGAGTCTGAATATATATATATATATATATATCTCACCCATTTAAATTATATTAACGTTATGAATAATTAACAGCGTAGCCTTGATTGACAGGTGGGTCCTGTTATAAGTGGTTCTGAGCACTTGGTGTCATTCACCCCGCCACAGATCCACCGACAATCCACATCTTTGCCGATTTTAAGATTACCCAGGAGGCAGAAGAGGCAAGACATGACGTTGACCAAAGCCACCACATTTTGAGCTGCAAAACAGCTCTCCAGAAACCTGTGGGCAACGTCATGGAAATGACATCCATTCTTTATACTGTCAATAGAGAAGCTGTAGCATTACTAACATGATGCTAGATCATGGTGCTTTGGCAAATACAGTTGGAATTACTCAGTCAATCTGTGTTCAGTGTGAGGTTAAGTATTAACTATTGTTCAAGTTAAGTCAATACAGCATATCAAAGGGCTATGGTTTCCTGTAATTTAGTGGTTCTCAATAATTTTGGCTTATGACTCCTACAAAGCAAACAGTGGCTACTTGTGACTCCTCATCGCTGGCTGTGAAAGCAACTAAAAAAGTGATTTTTCCTTCTCAGAAGGGTTCATATGAATCATTTTTAGAAGCCAGGTGAAGTGAAAGTATTCTACAATAAATTAAAGATTAGAGGAAAGTCAGGAAAAAGTAATTTCGGAGCAGAGGATATGATTTTTCTTTCTTACCCCATTAGTCATCTTGCAAACGCTTTTAGATTTATTTCAGATAGAAGACACCTACACAAATCAGCTCCTGCACATATGTTCAACCAAATGGCTACATATGCTTCTCTATAACCTCCACAGATTTTATCCTAAAATAAATTAGTCCACCTTTGTAATTATCATCAAGTGTTACACTGTTCCCATAAAGTTAAACCAAACTAGACACTTCCCTGTCATCAGTCACTATATTGCTCTTTAATTTGCATTTTATCTGTTAGTTATCTACTAATTACTGTGGTGTTGCTGTTGTGGTTTTATGCAAATGCTCCCATCATAAAACACTTCTCTTTAATTACAGCATTGAATTTTTAAGTGCTTCTTAACCTCCAAAACAATCAATAAATAAATCTTGTGATCAAGAAGATTATTATGTGAGAACTGGTCCAAAATGTCCTGACATGAGCCCATCAACAGTCACTGCTCACCTATCACCTGAATGAGGGCAAAACAGTGCTGGATAAAATGTTAAGAGATGGTTTCTTACATTGACAATCTCCAGCTCCCACAGGTTCTTAACACACTCCAGTGTGCGGTAGCCACTTGAAAGAAAGTTGGGCAGATATTCATGCAGGCCAAGGCCATCCAGCCAGGAGGCAAGAGATGTGCTGCCATCACAGCCCAGTGCTTTTACCTACAGTGAAGGAAAAGACACGTGTAAGGGAACAAGTACTGCAGCTTTTTGTTCAGAGAAAATGTCTTAAAATATGAATGTGCAGCTAATATTCTTGTTTTCTACCTCACTAAAGCTAGACACATGCTGTTTTTGACTTTTCATCTCATTTGTTCAGTACCTTGATTTATGACCAAATACCTGCAAAACTAATGCCAGATGTTAACATGGCTACATTCATAGCCTTGGACACATTTTGTCTGAATAAATGGTTTACTTACTTTGCCAGACTTTTTTTTCCAGCCTTTACATAATGCAGTATAATGTAGATCAATCCTCAATATCCCATTCTCCAGTACAAAGATACAGTTTCCTTTAAAACTATAATGCATTTCAGGTTAGTACTTAAATACAGTTAGTGATAGAATGCAATGTGTAGTTATGTCACTGTTTTTACCTTGATATACTTTTGACATGTTTTTCCATTTATCAGATTCTACTTTGGCTCTGATGAACCACTGTTCCGGTAAACAGCATGGCTATTCTATCTATTTCTATTCCGAGACGTTGTCCATCACTGTCTTTCCTGAGTGCCGAGGTTAACCCATGATATTAAGTACCTTGGGCAAGCTGCGTGCCGCATGGAGGATTTTCTTTCTGTGTCCTGGGTCAGTGATCCCAATGTCTCTGAGATCCTGGTCCTCCATCACGTTACTTCCCTACATGTGCAGAAAAGTAAGAGACACACACGAATAAACACATTCACACACAGCCATACTCATACACACATGCATGCAAACATATAACCACATACACACAAGCATGTACAGATGCACAGACAATACACAACATGGATATACAACAGTACAATGCATGAAAGTAAATCACTAATCCATTATATTATATTAGTCCATCCATCCACATGAAAGACACTTCCAACATATGACAAACAGCTTTATAAGAACATAAGTCAATAAAAGTATTATGATTGAGTGTGCCTGAAAGAGCACACTATATACTATTCACCGCGCTTATTATTATTCTTACGCCCTTTTTTGGCACGCTACTCCACCACACGAGCGCGCGCACACACACACACACACACAGACAAGACACAAGTCTTTCAAAATAAGAGCCCATTAAAAAGGCAATGATGACACAGCTTGTTGTATTAATACTGAATACTGAATCTGAGCAGTGTCAATAATAATGTATGGGGGCGACGGGGCCAGATTCAGGCACACTCAAAATTTATTTTGAAATTTTTCTAGTTTGTTTTACTCTGTATATACCAGAGAAAAACTAGCTGTGCAAACACATACTTGCTGATGACATACACACATGCACGCACACGCAGAATATGCACATCACTGACACAAGCAGTAACAGCAGAGTGGGAGGACAATGAAGTCAAATAAATTGTGCATGCCAAGAGTAATCAATCTGATCTAGTGCGACTCAGAGGGAACAAAGCCTTTATAACTACAGCAGCATCGAGATCACTGTGCTGTTGTGTTTCATTGAGAGGAAACTAAAATATTTCACACCAGTTTGTAACAATTACTTCATTTAGGACATAGAAACAATGGTTTTCCACCTCCTGAAATCTTGACTGACAAGCAGATTCTTGTCTGTTTCATGTAGCTGTTCATATTTGCACCTCCAGCTGCTCTGTCATCTTATTCCGGTTTATAGGCAGGAATAAAGATACAAGGAGAACCTTGAAAATGTGGAGCTAAGCGTTTTTCCCTGTGGACTGCTGCAGATTGATTCTTCCTGGCCAAGAATGTTAAAATGTTCTGTAGTCTTTAGTCAATCTGCTCTTACTGGATTGGTTTCAGTGCACAATGCAGCAGCATTCACAGGACTGTATCAGGGTTGCAGTTCAGAGATTACTCACTGATTACTAGAAAAAAAGGTCAAAATGAAGCCGGGTCTGATCTAAGGGAGACTCAAAATAGATCCTCCACTTTTTATTAACACAGTTTGAAGTTTGATGATGCCTCAGGAGACTCTGCAAACTTATTATTTCATGCTGCATTTGAAACATGTGACGGGAATGTATCGTTCAGTTCTTACATAGCTTATGAGCTATGGTAGCTTGATTTAATCTGATACGACTTGCAGATGTAGCCATGGTAGAAGTCCTTCATCTCCCTAAATGCACTCAGTTAATGCAACAGTGAATTAGAATTGCTCTATTGCTATGTGCCACAGAGGAATTGTTTGGAAAGATCAAATTTTGTTGGGTTTTTTTTTTTTTTTTTTTTTTTTTTCAAAGCCCCAGCAGGCATGACAATAATCTGGCAAAGAAAGAAGACTTCATTTGTGTTACAATATGTATGCTCAGTTCTACATTATAACATTTGAGAAAGAGGAGGGCTGTAGAGTCTGATGCAATATTAATGTAAATGCATGATGGGTAACTTCTAAGATGTTTTGCACTGGGGGATTTGCCTCACTGCCACAATAGTTTGGACCATAATGCCTGAATTTTATTTGACTGACAATGAATCCCACAAACCAATTCTGACGTTCAAGTTCAGTCAGATTGATCACATCTGAAACAAGTCTGGCAGAATGGAAAAGGGCACAATATTAAACATTCACAATGTCTGCCCGACTACTCTGACCTTTCCCTTGTTTGCAACCTCCACATCCTTGTAAATATCCATGGGTAATTTGCCTTGTGAAGCTAATGATTTATCTCCTTGATGCATCAAGTCCAGCAGACACATCTGTCTGACTAATGACCCATAGTCCTCATCACATTATATCCCGGAAATCTTGATCATCATGGTATCTTCAGACGCAATAAGACACGAGGGTTGTTTTTGTCTTCTTTTTAATTGCTGCTCGATATCTGCACTGCACACTAGTGTTGGGTTTCTGTGATGCGTTTAATACTTGGCTAGCTATTTCTTTAACATCTTTGGTTATGTAGACCTTTTTCACAGCAGCCGTTTTGACATGAAATAGTAGATAAACACAGGTGTTACTAATGATGCTAGATAAGGTTCCAGTCCATTCCGGTCAAACAGAGTCAGGGTGCTGCTGTGGCGCAGGTTAGCTCACTGGAAAGTCTCCACTGCACTAAATGGTGCAGAAGATTAATTAGTATCATTGGAAACACCTGCGTTGACCCTCCCATTGCACGTCAAAATGGCTGCTGTGAAAAAAGGACTATTGTGGCAACGTTGCAAATCACTTGGTCGACGGATTCATGCCAATGTTGGATTTACAACATTTTTGCATCAATTTAATTAAGTGCTTTTATTTGTCAGGTGTTATTAGTGGGAAACTAGCATTCCAACTGTATTTATAAACCATTAATTAATTAAAGTTCAAGAGAATAATACTATATCATTATCGCAATATAAATAAATGACAAATATCATAATAAAGGATTTTATCCATATTAAAGCCCAAGTGACATTTGAGTCTTTTTCCGGAGTCAATATTTGGATATTAGTTTGTGTAAGAAAACATATTTTTGACGAGCATCCTCATCATAGGGTGTCCAGGTAGTCTTGCGGTTACATACCATTTATTATGTAAGCAACATCATCGATTCATTTCTAGCCTGTGGTCTTTGCTTCATCGATCTCCTTTCATTTCCTCTCACATCTGTCGACTCCCCAAATAAAAAAGGCATAAAACACGCCCAAAATAATATAAAAAAAACCTTTAAGTGACTCTTTTTTTCAAAAATGTAAAATGAAACATGTCACTGCTCTCTGATGGACAGAGTATGTGTGTTTTCCTATTTTTCTGCAATGTCTTCTTACTGTCCAACATGTACTTAACATAACACCAATATATCTGCGATAAGATAACATCTGCTGATATATCAGCCTAGACGACTTATCGATGTAGCTGTAATCCATATCAAACATCCCCACTGTATTCCATTTACAATGACTATATATCATGACTGCACATACAACTGCTTTACGCTTATTGTGATCTGAGCTTTAAGCTCAAATATGCACAGCACCTCATAGTAGGAGTCAACGCACGTTTGTGAGGACTCCTGTTATGTTGTGATGTCATGCCTTACCAGTAAGAAAAACAGATCAGAGAGCAGCAGCAGTGCTAAACTGGAACACTGCATGAATACTACCACTTCCCTTCTGAGCTTACCAGTCTCACTTAACTGAGCTCAGCTGTGACAAACTGATGTAACATATAGCCTATAGTGCTAATGCAGCTCTGTGGTCTGAGAAATGTCCGTGTTTACCCTTTGGGCCTAGTTATTTGCAGCGTACAGCCGTGTTACTCAGAGAAACATGAGGAAGGGATTGAAAACGTTTTCTACAACCATTGCCATCAGATGCAATATCAAGTTTCCTTACAATGTTCTTTAAAGGAAACACAATAAAGCTTTTAGTCAGATCGTGGACGTGCTTCGAGCTGCTGTTCAATGAATTTATCAATATCTAATCTGGCAAAGGCGATTAAAAAATGAAAAACACTCAAACCCAAAATGTGTCGATGCTTTCCAGAAATACTGATCGTGTTAGTGACATTTGATTATTTACTTACTAGTGAAATAATACATTTGCACCCAGAACATGCAAACATGTTATAATTTAATTTGTATATAAATACCATATATCGTGTACTGTGTATAGATACAGCATTAGGGCATGCTGCTGCAGTGTGATCATACATTGTGCAGTTATCATAAGGCCAACAAGCAGAGTGTAATGGGTAGAGAGTCAGTGAGATTTGGAGAGCAAAGTGTTTTAAGAATAAACTATAGTGTGTTCAGATTGAGGATTGTTTGTCAGGATTCATCAACACAGGGGTCAAGTCCAGTGACTGTAAATTAGAAGATTCAATACAGAGGGGGAGGAGGTTGCTCCAGAATTGTACAGTAAATAAGATAGCATGATTGGTAAGGCTGAGAAAAAGTTAATGGGTTTTGGCTGTCATTTGTCTTGCCATTGGTGACAGGCCATATTCCGTAAAGAGATTCAGTGTCAGGCCATAAATCTCAGCAGGGTCATGCATTGCACAGAGGTGAAGAGGGCTTAGGAAGAAGGGAAGGAAGAGAAAGGGGTGCAGGGGTTAGTGGGAATAGAACTACTGAGAGACAAGCAGAAGGCGAGAGAGCAGAGTGGTGACATGAAAAGACAAATGCAGCTTGGTTGACACAGGAAGAGACAGTGATGTAAAGTGGAACGGACCCCTGAGATGACGTGCTTCAGGTGACTCACCATGAATCGTAGGTCGTCGAAGCCATTGAGCAGGAACTTGCTCTCGTACTGCGGCAGCCCCACGTGCTCCAGCCATTCTCCCACCGGCTGGTCCAGGGCTTTACCACAGGCCCCATCTGCCGAGAGAGGGAAGCGCTTCAGCAGTGAGAAGCCGTTCAGCCGGTAGCAGCGGCACTCAGAGGACGACACATGGCATTGCCACATCATTCTCGGCCAGCAGAGGCAGAGCCGAGTGCAGCAGCACCAGGCAGGGTGAGGGGGAGACAGGGTCCAGGCCGGGGGTGAGGGGCTCCCAAGGTAAAGGCGGGGGCCCAGCTAACTCAAACACAGAAGGAGGGTAGGAGGTGCTGCAAGGCCCAGCTCAAGCCCTGCAGGGGACTGACTATGCTAATATACACCCACTGGTGTTAGTGTGACTGACTGGAAATGTCAGGCGAGGGTGGAGGTAGTGCAGGGAAGAAAGCCCATCTGAAGCTTGGTATCGTTAGTTATGTTGGACTGAGCCACTATGGCATCTTCCAACAAACAGGGTTCACTAAACATTCCTTTAGTGAGCAGATGAGCGAGTGTAAAAGCAAGTGCCTAGCTAGTCCAAGAACATAACAATACTGAACACTACACGTCAAGAGACTAAATAATTGTCAGGCTGAGGCAAAATGGAAATATTCATCACTAAATCAAACATTTTCATACATCACACATTATTTACTTTGCTAAAACTATCCCCAGAAATAACTCCATCACGGTGTAACACAGAAATATTCAGTTCCCCCAAAAATAAATTTGTCAGGGTTTTCACCACATACTTGTAAAGCTCTGGCTGAGTCCCATGGCTTCATTGGTCAACCTCTTTGAGAGCTAGGACACGGCTCATACAATGAAGGTAGCAGCATTCTAAAGTACTGTTGAGGTACTCGTGTTATTTTTTTTAATTTTCTTTTTTTTTTTTTTTGATCAAGGAATACACATTTGCTTAAATGATATATATATATTTTTTTGTCCTTACTCCAAAGCCACAAGGAGTACGGTCAGGTAGACATATTGTAAATCCTGCATCAAAAAAAAAAAAAGAAATGTTGGCTTAGGATTTCCACAGTGTGCTGATTCCAAACTCCTCAATTCATAATCAAATCCAAGTATAGACTCCTTGATAAAGCTCCAGGTAAGCTGTCTGCCAGTGGAAAAAGGCTCAGTGTCCTTGGTGGTGCCAGTGTTCCCTGTGCTGCCCAGCATTCACACTCTTTCAGCAGGCTGCTGGCTGCGAGGCTCCGCCGGAGAACGTGCCTCTCATCTCTCTCAAAGCGGTAAATCCAGGTTGAGATCCCACGGATGGCAGGTGAGTCTTTTTGACTCTGAAGCGAGGATCACTGCAGGACCACAGTGCAGGTTAAGCTAGCTCCTTCCTGGTAGGCAGGCAGGCAGGCGCACCCCCCTCACTCTTACCCCAAGCCCACCTGGTTCTTCTCCTCGCTGGGTACAGCTAGCAGCCTCTATGCTCAGGGCAGAGGTTTGCTGCATCCCCTGCCTGTCTGAGACATGCAGGAAGCGCAGATGCAGTCACAGCAGCTGCTCCTGACACACACACACACACACACACACACACACACACACACGCTAACCCCTCACTGCTCACAGGGCATAACGTCCTGACGCCGGGCTACTTCTTCTACACAGGAGATCACAGATCAGCCTCAGCCTCAGCCACTGCTGCTGCTGCTGCTGCCACGTCCTTCCAACATCCACGACAGGCAAACAGACTCAGTGATCATCCCCCCTTCTTATCCGAGCAAATCCCTCAAGCTCTTCTTTCCAACTCTCTCTCTCCCCCCCACCTCCTCGTTCTCGTCTCTCTCTGCTTTCTTTCTCTTGCTCTCGATCTCATAGCCCCATTCCCACACTGTGTGATCGCACTGCAGGGCTGCCGTATGCTGCCTGATGAAGTGGGGTGCTGCTCCACGTAACCACCTCTCTCTCTCTCTCTCTCTCTCTCTCTCTCCCTCTCTCTCCCTCACTCTCCCACTATATCAATTCCCCTCCCTCTGCCTCTCGCTCTCTCTCTCCCTTCCTGGCTTGCACTCTCCCTCACTCTCTGTCTCGCTCGCTGCCTCTCAAACACACAGACAGATGCAAACACACACACTTTCTCTCTCTCTCTCTCTCTCTCTCTCTCTCGTCTTCATCATCTGTCTCTCTACCTCTTCCCCCTTTCTGTCTCTCCCCCCCTTTTCCTTTCTTACACAAACGCACACACACTCGCTCTTCTCTGTCCGTCTGTCTCCCTCTAACCTTACCCCACCTCTCTCTCTCTCTCTCTCTCTCTCGCTCTCTCTTTCCCCGCTGCACTGATTAGAATTGCACAGAGCCACTCTGATCTTGCCAGTGCAAAAAGGACACCACCATCAGAGGCAAGGAACAAGCACCGAGCGCCTCAAATCACAGTCCTTTCTGCAAAGAATGACTAGAATGTAAAAGGATGACAGAGAGTCGATGCTTTTCATCTGCAGGAGCAATGCCCTTTCTTTTTTTTTTAAGGCTAACATGGTATATTGAAACAAAGAGCCTCCTCAAGCTTCTGCTTATTAGCAGATGGCTTTAATTCATTTACATCTTACTTTGATGATAGGACAAGGGGGGGCAGCATTGATTCAAGTCAGCAGAAGTCTCTAATGCACTCGTACAGGAGAGGGAGAATGGGAGACACGCTTCCAAGTCCTGTCTCTTATCCATCTCTCCCGGTCATACGGCATGACAGAAAAGAGGCAAATTCCATTATGTACTTCCAGATGCTGCTGTCACATCATCCACTCTTACTGCACAACAGAGGCTACTTACAGGAAAAAAAGCCCAGATAAACAACTGAGATGATATTAAATTTAGATATATTTGGAGTTACACAAAGCGCCACTGCAACAGTCTACGCAGAGAGTGGTAGACTTTAGCACCCCACCACCTATGTAGGGTTTCTCACTGCGTCCATCATTGGCGTTATCTGGGTACGGCTGCAGGCAGAACGTAATTATGCAGGCTTTCAAGCTGCTCGCAATCACCTCACACATTCCCAGATGGGTAGTCAGCCAGTCAGGAAGGCAGTCAGGGCGAGGGGGGAAGCGGTGCCAACAGAGGGAGGCAAAGTGAAGGGCTATTGATTGAACCTCCTCCGTAATTGGCCGCCTGTACCCCTGTTGCTCTAGCGTTAACGATCAGGTAAAAGGCCGAGTCTGGTCTCCGTGACCCGTCAGTTATCCCCGAGAACTAATGCTCATCATTCATTATCGGGAAGAGAAGCCGCTGTCAGATTTGCTCTGACCGAGGAGGAAAAATGATGGAAGGAGGAAGGGAGAGAGAGAGATAGAGAGAGAGAGAAAATGAACAGGAGACAGATAAGAGAGGAAAAGAGCTAATAAAGGAGGAGGCGATGAAACATATGGCCAAGATAAGATGGTAATAGGAAGTAAGAAGGATTGAAGTGGACTAATTATGATTCACTATGAGATCCCACACCTCCCTCCTCCTTCTTTACTCTTTTCCTCTTGAGCCTCACACCAAAGTCAACTCTTACGCCGCAATATCCAGACAAAGACTGTTAAAAATACCAGCCACCCCATCCAATTACTTCCATTCATTTGGGACAGCAACACCTCCCACAGTAGTAGGACCTAATTACTGACTGACAGAGTATCCAATGCTACTCTGTGGGGGGGAAGTGGGTCACTGTCTTATCCCCTGTTAAACAGGGCAAGCTGTCAAATCTATCCAAGTGTATTTCTGTCACAGAAAGGTTTGCTCGGTCTAGACTTGGTTCTAAGGAGCGCCCAGAAAGACCTGTTTACAGTAGAGAAGGTAGAGGTTGTGCCTAGATAAAGCTGTGCCTCTTTATCAGAGCAGGAGAAAAGCACTAGCTCCTTGTCAACACACCCAAGCACTGGAGAAAATGAGCCGCAAAGCTGAATTAATTCAGGGAAAACTGAAGGCGGACTCTTTTTCCCTTTGAACGTCACAGTGTGCCTGTACACAAACCGAAGGCACACACATGCCTCCCGTGTGCTGTAAGGCAAGCTCTCTCTCTTTTTAAGCTCATTTACTCTGTGCTCTCTTGGCACACAATCGGGGCACTCGTGATGGGCACACAACACAAACAACCTCATCCTTGAGCATGCAGGATGGGACAAAATTGCAGGGTTTGTTTCCGTAGCCACACGAATATCTGATGCTCAGAAATCTGCTTCCTGAAGATAAACAGGCCAGCACCTGATATGAGAGAGACAATAGATGAGGAAAAGGTGGATGGAATTAAAAAACCTACAAGAACAGGGATAGTGGATGAGGTTTTCCTCGTTCTATCACAGTGAAAAGATATAGGTGGAATGAATGAGTAACCATTTAGTGCAGTCCCCCTTATCGCCTTCTCTTCTCCCCTCCTTCTCCTGGTGATGAATCTGAAGGGTACCTGTTTGTTCCCTTTCATTGCATCATGGAAAAAGACCTCTTTACTAAGTGACATTCAAAAACGGCAACAAAATCATCCTTGCAACCTCCAGAACTACTTGTGCACAATCTCCGATTCAAATCGGAGCAGCAACTGCATGACTCAGCTGAATCTGGGACAGAATACTGTTCTTCTAACAAGGCCTATAAATAGCACACACACCTATACGTGTAGAAGAAAGAAAGAAACAAACAACATATTTCCTCTTATGTAATGTGGAATGAGCTTGGATCTTAATTGTTAGGATAGCAATTATTGTAAGGACACGTGTGTGCAGGAAGTCAAGTTGTAATTAAAATCATAAATTCACGTTGCGATGGAGAGCAGCTTGAGGCCTTCATCTCCTTTAGGCCCAGAACAAGCGTTTTCATAAGAATCGCGTGATGGTTAAAGACACCCTGAAAGAAACTGATATAGGATGAAGATGATGAAGGTGGTTATTGGGGTCATTGTTGGTGAACTGGTTAAATTGTTATTTCATATTTATTTTACTTTTTATTTTATCTGCAATTTGAATTATTTATTTACTTCCCTTTTTTATAAACACATTTTCATATTTTAACTGTTTCTAATGTCATACAACTCAATTTCCCCCCAAAATTTGGACACTGTAAAATATAAATTAAAAACAGAATGCATCAAATTCAATTTTATTTATATAGTGCCAGATCATAACAAAGGTTATCTCATCACACTTTCCATATTCAGCAGGTGTAGACTGTATTCTTTGTAATATCATTTACAGAAACCCAACAATTATCACCATGAGCAAGCACTTGGTGACAGTGGCAATTAAAAACTTCCTTTTTTCTTTTTTTTTGAAGATATCATTTGGCCTTTTTGAGCTTTATTTTGACAGACCCAGCTTGAAGAGTGACAGGAATGTGGGGAGAGAGAGATAGGGAATGACATGCATCAAAGGGCCGCATGTCGGATTCGAACCCTGAGTCGCTGCAGCAAGGACTGAGCCTTTGAACATGGGGCGGATGCTCTACCAACTGAGCTAAACGACATACATATCTTGTCTTTGTACTGTATTTTTATCGAATATTGGTGGAATATAAATTGTGAATGGTTGCATTGTGCTTTCATTTATGTTTTACACAGCGTCTTTTTTGGAATTGGTGTTGTATAAATAAATTGGAGGATATACTAAAAGAAATCAACCTTCTTCACATCCCTAATCAAAAGTTTCCCTTCTTGATGAGTAAAAATAAAATGAAACATGAAATATGAAAGAAGAGATTTGGTTAAATTAGTGGTGGCACTGGTCACACTGGCACATGACGGGTTGTAGCAGTAAATCTCTTAAAGGTCCAGTGTGTAAAATTTGGGGCTTCTATTTTCAGAATAAGGCAGACATGGAAATTGATATTCATAAATGTTTTCATATGTATAAATCACCTGCAAATAAGAATATTTTTTCTTTTATATCTACAGTGGGAGTGGGTCCTCTTCCATGGAGGCCGGCATGTTCAAACATCATGTTTCTACAGTAGCCTGGAACAGACAAACTAAATACTGACTCTAGACAGGGCCAAGTGTCAAGTGTTGTTTCTCCTTTACACTAGGTAGGTGAGGGTGATGTGAGGAGATTGCAAAGTAGGAATTACACAACTAAATGCAACTAAATCCAACACACTGGACCTTTAATGTCATTTATTTATAAATTTTCTCCATCCTTTCTTCATCACAACCATTTTTTGCTTCTGTTCTGTCTTTCAGCGTTGGTGGTATTACACCTTGCTGTGGTCAGCAGATTGTTAATCCATGAAACACGCCGCGCATAATAATGACATTTTTTTATCTATGCTGAGACTTTTTAAAAAAGGCAGTCATTTGCAAACCCACAGAAGCAGTTACACAATACTGTATGATGAAACCACCTTATGGCAGAGTATCTAATGGAGGTAGGTTTACCCTGTAACAGCTCGGGAGTGTTATCTAAACAAACTGAGCCGATGCCAGCTGGCTTCTCCCTCTGCACTGCCTGAAGGACACTTGATGAAGCGTGCTATCAATTCAAGCCCTATTGAGGTATACAGTAACTCCAGAAAAAAATATGACAGTGAGAGGAATTCAGAATTAGATTCCCCATAAAGTAGAAACCTTGTATATAAGAAAGAACAACAATGATGTGCCAAACAAATGTCAGCTTCAGTCTCTGTGACTTCCAACAAAACTGTCCTACAGCTCTACTGAAGCTCTTAGAAAAGCTGCTCACATATACTGTATAATCATTTACAGGGTGTAAAAAATTTCCCATCCAGTAACCTCTACGGGACGATCATCAACGTAGCACCAAGGGCAATTAAGATCTTTATAAATGGTTAATGAATAAGACTCACTTAATACCCAAGACCCAGTTGTCATTTTGCATTACCCGACCAATAAATTACACACCACATGGCCATGTCTGAAAAAAAGTCCTTTCTGCTTGAATTAAAATTTCTGTCATCATAGGAACAGAATAAAACATTACCTGAGCTCGGTGTAGGCTGTTTCTTTTTGGACGTTTCAATGCCTGCTCCAATCAAGTTCATGAGCTTCTCAATCTGTGGAAAAGAACAAACAGGAAATATGAAAATAATCGCAGTATCGTCAACTACTACTGAACACTGAGCAGTGTGGTTCCTATGATGAAATTCTTCCTGTACACGAATATTTTCAATTAATTCAAAACCTGCAACTCCAACCCTCCATCATCCAACCATAGCCAAACCAATTACAAAACTAAAGTAGCACTGTGTGAGGAGTTAAGACAGAGAGTTGCTACTGCTGGGAGTATTGGGAAGGAGGCGGCCTGCTTTGCAGTGATGGATTACAAGCAACAGTCCAACGTGAACAGCAATTCAACGACTAACCCACCACTCAGCGAAAACACAGCGGGATGATAAGGTGAATTACAATCTAGAGGCTTTTGAGACTCCAAATTATTGCGGCCTGTAGCCAAGCAGCCAAACGGCAAACAAACTCACCCTACAGAGATTCAGATCTTTTGCTGACTGTTTCTTTGTGAGTGTTTGATTGCCCTCTCAGACCAGTATTATTTAGGCTTCACAGAATAAGGCAACAGGCTTACTGCAAGGTTAAGTGAACACAATGCTGCACGCAGGAGATTACAGAGCAACTCGGAGAAGAGTTGTTTAGGGGCTTAGAGCCAAAACTGTTTATTTAAATAGTCTCCGACTTTCCAGGAGAGCCAAAATACGTTTCCAGGTTGTTTGCCTTTGTTTATTTAGCTGGGTAACTGAACAGTAACTCAAGCTTTGATAAAGTGCTTTGGTGCACGATGCAGGATCTCATCAAATATAAGCAGGACAAGTTATGAACATTGTCAGGTTTTTTAAAAAATGTTTTTATTCAGAGCACAGTTTATTAAATAGTCAGATATTTTAGGCTGTCCTGTCGAGTTAGATGAGAAGAGCAATACCACTCACATATCTGTCCATTAAATATGAAGACACAGCCAGCAGCTCATTAGTTTAGCGCAGACTGGAAACAGAGGGAAACACCCTTCATATCCTGGCAGTCCTGCCTCTGCTGCCTCCCGGGTAATCTAAGTATCGGCAAAGACGTGGATCATCGACGGACCTGAGGAGGGCTGAATGAAGGCTGGGTGCTCAAACAAGCCATCTGTAAGGGCACCCACCTGTCAGTCAAGTCGGCCACACTGTTATTTATGCATAACTTGTGTCCTCCATGTGTGGAAATTAGCTATAGAGACCAAAATGTCGCAGTCTGTTTGCTAGTATGCCAACCATAACAGCTGTTTGATATTGACAGATTTGAGAGTAGCAGCAATCTTCCCATCTGACTTTCATAGGAATAGTTTCTAAAATGTCAAACTATTCCTTTACAAAAAACAAATGGAAACAGAATAAGACAGTCAGTGTAAGATGTGTTGTTATCCTATTGTGTTCCTGTCTCTGTCACCCGTTATTAAACACTCACATTTACAAGGATTGGTTTTGCATTTCATTGATTTCATTCAGCTCGACTGGAAAAGACATTTCATTTAGAAGTGTGGAATACATCCCATATAAATATACACGGTAGTGCATTTATGAGTCATGATATTCCAACTAAAGCAAACAGTCTGGGCCTTATACTGCATATCTGAATAATAATCACTGATAGCTGAGTAAGTGTAAGCAATTTGTCTCCAGAACACCACACTACTTGCTGACACTTCATACTTCAAGGGCAACAGGACCTTATGCACAGAACAAATGCACCGTTCACCCCATTATAAAGAGAATAGACCATACATATTAATAGCATTGAATATAATTTGAATATTGGAGAGAAGAGTATATCTCCAAGTACATGTTTTGACAATTCAAGAAAATGACATAGAAAATGGTGAGGTCACCTCATTTTCTATGAGCAAACTTTTGCAAATCATGCTGGGAACTAAATTTAGAATCATTCGAGTTTGTTCACAATCAGCAATGAAGATTTTTGCCAGTCTGAAAAGCTGATTCTGCTTTCACTAGTGACACCAGAGACACAGTCAGGCTTATTTGATGTAATATTTAGTGTTTGAAAAAGCCTTATGCACTTCGCTAGTGGCATCAACACTGTGGAAAAGCCTTGATTCATTTGGAAGTCAGGCACGTGGGACGCATGGCATATGCCTCCAGCAATACAGACCTCACATTACTCTTTAAATTAACCCAGTTACATTCTATATCATACTGTACACACACACACACACACACACACACACACACACACACACAAAATAAGGACTACATTACATCTAAGCTTAAGTGCACCTCACCTTTAAAACCTGTCACCAAAATGCTGCTTCTAAGGAAACCGGCGTCATCGTAGTTAAAGTGCTCAAATATTACATAACACCATGCAGACTCATCCACTGCATGAATAGATGTTTGGTCCTGAATATATCGTATTTATGTTATTCAAAAGAGACATTTGTTGTCAAATATATATCAACTTTATACTTTACATGAAGGTTTCCATGTGAGCTCAGGTGAATATTTTTAATACTAGTATTTCCATCTCAGCTATACCTGTGTATCTGTGAGCATCGCAGGAGGCTGGACCCAATACCAGCCAACATTGCCACTGCACCACTGTGCCTCCCCATTCATGTTTTTCATGGATGTATAAACAGAACTGGATATACAGCGAGGCGATCCAATGCCCCAGTCACTTTCCTTTTTCAGTATAACTTTATTATAATCCTGACAGCCGTCATGTTACTCATGCTTAATACATTTGTTTGCTATGTCAGAGAGACTTCCCGTCTAGCGTTTTCAGTGCGTTTCTCACCAATGCTTTTATTGTGAAACATTTGCAGGTATGTATTGAGTGGTACAGCAGTCCAACCCTAGTTTAGAAGGAATTTTTCAACCATAAAAATATTAAAGAAATGGTTTGATATTTTAGAAAATATGTAGAAAATAGTAAGATTTGTACCACTCTCATATCGTGGAAATGGAAAAACAAAGTTGCCTGGAGATGGTTAGTTTAGCTTAGCATAAATCCTGCAAACTCAAACCAAGCCTAGCTTTATACTAATCTTGTCATGGTTTTGAGTGTCTTACTTGGTGTTTCCTGCTTCCTTTTGTAATTAATAATAATAATAATAATTTTGTAACTTCCTCCCTTTATTGCATTTCCCAACACTTAAGATACACTTTGTCTCGCTAAGTCATTAAAGTCTCCTTTTTTTTGTTAACCTTCACATCTGCATTTGGGTCTTCTTCTTAAACTAAATGTGACAAAGCTAGGCTGGTTATATCTTTATATATAACAGTGGTATAAATCTTCTTATATAACTCAGAAAGAAAGCTGATAAACACACCAACGGGTATCTTTTATCTTATACTCCCAATTGATATCAACAATGGTAGGCTAAGTGACAGAAGCACCTCTCTGTATAATGTAATACAGTCCAAGAGCACCACAATGAGAGATTGAGTGTACATGGGTTAAGTAATGAGTTGTCCTTATTGGACATGTATTAAAAGAGAAAGGTGCACTTACCCTCACCTGAAAGTCAGCTCTCAATGGAAATATATTTGACACAAAGAGCACTTTACAGATAATGTATCAGAACAGGGTGGAAATAATCAGAAGATCTATTCACACAGAGATGTAATTGATAGCACACGAGGGCTTCATAACCACACTGTGTCATGAAATCAGTGGTGCAACACTGAGTGATAGCACCACATCCTGAAGTGATTTGCAAGTTAATATGCGCTGATCTGCTCCTGAATTCCTGCGCACACTGCAAAAAGGATCCTTTTTATTTCACCTTTTTCATGCTCAAGAAGAAAGATCTGACATAAGGTAAAAATGTTTTTGCTTTTGTTCGATATAAGTTAAATGGTTTTTGTGTTCAGTTCATGTCTTTGGAACTTTCCTTATTCTGCATTGTGTCTACATATTATGACAAATATACATGAACATACAAAGGAAACATATAATACTTTGACACATTTTATGAATTCTAAGATAAATCTAAATAACTGACCAAAGGCAAAGTTTATATTTCTTGGAATGCACCTCCCTTTACACAAGGAGGGGTTAATCCAGCAGTTTTATGTTCTCTGTTTCATCCAGAAGCCTCAAACCAGCTCTTCTAAAGATTTAACATAAGAGATCAAGAGTAGAGCACAAGCCCTTGGTGGTCTGATAATATGACACTAGGTAAAATACAAAAAACTGAGGTTAAGGACTTCAGCAGTGTGATTTAAGTAAGTAAGTAAGTAAGTAAGTAAGTATTTACTAAATATCTTCAGGCAAATTTCCAAGCTGGAAAACCCAAAACACATAAAGTTGGGCCTAACCTAAATTACTACTCATCAATTGCTGCACTTTTTTTTTTCAGGTAATCAAACTAGAACAGATCAGCTGACAGCTGACTCGACTCCGTGTTGCTCTCACATGTTCAAGACTCTGTTTGGTACTTTTAAGTGAGCTCCATACTGGCCCAGAGTCAGACAGTTTTATGCTGAGTCAGTCAGCCTCACCCAATACCTGTCCTCATTATGTGCATCACTGCCCCTGAAATATATACAGTATACGTAAGTGGCGCTGTTCCAAGAGAGAAAAGTTAGAATCTTGAAATAATGAAGTAAGCAAAGAAACTGAATATTCAAATGTAATTAGAATTAATTGGACATTTTCCCAAATGGAGCAAAAAATGCAGGATGAAGACAAAGTTGTTGCATAAATCAGCCAATAGTGATTTTTTTTTTGGACTTGAACCTGTTTTGGATCCATCTTGAGTTACATTGTCATTATTTTTCATCATTTATGTTATGATATTAGCTTTATGTAGATATACTGATGTCAATGTATATGTCATTTGAGAGGTTACAACAATACGTAGTACAAAAATGTTGTAAAAGATACAGACGCATGGCAAATGATAAATCCAAATATATGCAGATGCTTACACGCAGGTGCACTGCATGGTGCAACTAAGCAATTAACATCCAATCTGTGGCCGACAGCGCACATTCGATGAGCATCATGCTCGTGCATTAGTGTAATATGTGAGGAAAAACAGAAGAGCAACTTCCTCAAGTGACTGACAATGTCAATGCAGGACATTATCAGACTGTGTCAGCAGGAACCGTCCACACACGATTACATAGAGAGGAAATTATCGTCAGGCTGCAGTGCATAAACTCCTCATTACAAAGATGAATGCATATGTGAGAGTTCAGTGGCATAAAAACCAACGAGCGCATGCCAAGAAACTGATACAGGCCTGAATGTTTGACCTCTACAGTGAGGGGATCCGGTGGCTCTTTTGTGCTGTAGGGGGCATTTTTCTGGCATGTTTTGGGTCCTCTACGAGGGGACAAGTGGACCCAAGAGAATCACTGCAAATCAATACAAAGCTATTCAGTGTGATCATCCTTATTCCATGATGATGTAATAGTTCTACCCTGATGGGAGCGATCACTTCCAGGATGTAAATGCTTAAGGGGTCACTGAATGGTTTGATGAGTATGAAAATTATGTGAATCCCCTGATCGCTCTAGCCAGTCAGCAAAGCGTATAATGTACTGTTGTCTTTGCTTATAAATGACAAAGGGCACAGAGAACATTAAAATTGTGGAAATGGTGCAAACATAATTAAACTGTATAATAATTGCATGACATTAATCAATTCCAGCAGTCACTATCAACAAAACTGACTTACAGTACTTACAGCCTAAATGCCACCTCTATCATAATTAATCACCGTCAGCTGTAGGCTTTGAAGAACAGAACCATAAAGCAGAGCAATAAATTAGCAAATATAACAGGAGCTTATGTAGAAACCATAGCTACGTCCCAGTTCCACATTAAACACTCATTTCTATACAGCACAATACTCTCTGCATGACTTTATCATTTTGGACTAACTGTATGAGACATAAGCTGTCAATCACACTGCGACTGTGCAACATAACTGCCAATTAAACACAGGGAGAAAGCAAACTGTTTACTCTCTGTTCCTGAAGCTGCCTCGCCAGATTGTCAAGCTGTGAGCGGCTTCTTGATTTCATTTTTGGATTACATTGTGGGACAATAATGATCAACAGATCAATGAAAAAAAAGAAAAAAAAACATTTGTTGTTTGACCATACTTATCTATGCTAACACTTTTCAAACATGGAAAAGACTTTATACATTAAAGGACCAGTGTGTGGGATTTAGTAGCACCTAGAAGTGAAGTTGCAGATTGCAACTGAATACTCTCCCACGCCTCACCATCTTCTTCCAAGCATGTAGGAAAAACTCAGGCTATGAAATTCATATAAATTCATAGAGGTCTTATTTAGACCAGTTGTAGTCTGTCTGTTCTGAGCTACTGTAGAAAAATAGCAGTTCAAAATGGCAGATTGGAAGGAACCCGTCTTACTGTAGACATAAAGGGCTAATTTTTAGACAACGAAAACACAATGATTCATATATTGAGGTTATTATACACTAATGAAAACATACTAATGAATATTGTATTCAAGGCTTTGTGGCATACTACTTAAATTCATGTTGTAGGTGTTTTCAATTGAGTGTAGGATCTTTACAAGCAGGCTAATAAGAGATAATGTGGAATAATCTTAAAGCAACATTGCATTACTTAGTAATGCCAGTATCATGCCAGTACCGGAGCTGGGCAAACAAACAATGTAAGCAGGCTCAGTATTTGTGCTTCGTGTTGTTGGACTTGCTTGATGTTTGGCTCTTTAGTTGTCGAGTTGGTAGTTTTCTATCATTATATAATATAATCATAAAAAATACATGTGTACAGCTGTCCATATTTACCACAGTGGTATTATACTCATTCATTTTAGTGCCCCCAGTTTCACTTTGTACACAATGTTGCTTTAAACAACATGCTTTTGAGCTGGAGAGTACAATATTGTCCACTGAGCCAAAGTCTCCTGCACATAAATGATGGCAATGAGCCCAAAGCAGAACAGATAATGGAAATGATGGCTGGATATGAGAAACAAACTAAAAAGGCTGCATGCCTCACTGGCACTGGTCTGGAAACAGGATTACCGCCTCAGTATCATTGTCAATAAAGACAGATGGGCCAGTAGCTCTACACTATACAAGACCCAGATCACATAATTCTATCCAGCAGCGCTCATAATTTGGATTGATTTATATTTATTTGACAGCTTTGAAACCACACAGCAGAAATAAAGTTACTAAGAATGATAACAGTAAAGTCACGCTGGCCTTCATGGTGAGATTTATTCATTTCTTTGGATAAAATATATATATTTTAAAGCTTTCTGTATTGATTTTTGTCAGCGACATGATAGTAATCACCAGACTGGACCTTCTTATATCAGCTGATGTTTTGTTAACGACTACATGAAAAAAATGTAAATGTAAGATTATAGCAGTATGCCTTTACTTGATTTATGTACATTTTATGATGTACGTTGTCAGGTAGTGCTGGTAGGACTTAATGTCAGGTAGTGTCAGATTATCATAAATTAAATTCATCTGTCACAAAATAAGACATATCAGCTCTATACCAACCTCCGTGGCTGTGAAGTGAAGCCAACGCAAAAACTGCAGCTCCTCAAACGGCCACTTGAGCCTGGCTTCAGAACGAGTCAGTGTCCATAAGCCCTCACAACAAAATGTCTAACTTCACAGCAGAAATAAACAACAAACACAAAGAACTATTTTTGGTACGTTTTGGAGGAAAGTAAGGCTGCCTTGATTATATTTCATCACACATGTATATCTGCTACGCAAAACGGCTTAATTATGATTAGGAAAAGCTGATAGTCATGGTTAAATAATTAAACGCCTACTACTATGAAATGGTACATGAAGCCAAGATAGCAGTGTTAAAGGAAAATGCTTTATACAACCACCTAACCCTGCTTCAATATCTTGTTTGTTTTGTTAAAAAATATAGATATAAAATATAAATGTTATTACAAAACTTGGAAGCCCCCATAGTAGTCTCTTCAAATTAAAATTCCTTGTCAAACGACATCTTTTGAAGAATTCTAGCTCTTGCATGTGTGGAATAACGATGTTAGGCAGCAGGTTGGATGTTGGAAGTGTTACACCTGTTAAGATGTTTTCCAGGCAATGTGGCAGGTGAAACAGGACCGTGCCTCCACACACTCGACCCCCACCAACACCCTCACCGCTACTCTCATATTCATGTACCACATCTGTCTAACCAGATCTTGGGATGTGTTCACTCTGCCGTGACTCTCGATATGAATTATAAAAGCTTACACATACATACATTCCCTCTTTATCAGCTGGATTTACCAACATGAAATGATTTTATACGCTCATTGTCATTGTCAATTCAAATTCATAAATATTAAAAACTAACTTTGGTTTAAAAATCATAATAAGAGTATATCTGCTATCAGAATATCCATTTATAAATCGTTATTTTGGAAAAGGAAAGGTGTATGAACAAATTAAAAAAGATTAGAGTAGACTGAAAATAACAAAATATGGTTATTTTCATTATGTATCCCATTCTACATGTGTTATGTAAATCCACAGCTGTTAGCACCATACAGTATAAGCACACAGACTGTATGCACTTAAAAGCTTGCATGTGCAATGACCTGAGGAATACCACTGGGAAATTTAGAGTACACACACGAATGAAGCCACTCAAGCATCTGTAACATGTGGCTCTGTTAACTTTTGCCTTTTGAGTATTGAACACATGTGGTGACGATGTCAATCATTTTAATCATACATGTCATTTCTAATTATAGCACAGTGTGGAATGTGGGCACTTAAAGCAACATTATGTTGTTTTTATACCTCAAAATAACAGATCCACTCTTATTTTGATGCTGCACATATTTGTAACAGAGCGAACAGTGTCTTTGTCATTCTCATTATGCAGCCTGTATGCCTGTTCTTGCACTATGTAACACACACCGCCAACTACATGACTGATCTTGTTGAAAAAATGCCGCTCTGCCTCATCTCCCTGTAATTTACAGAGTTTATGTCATAGACAGTGTAAAGAAAGGACGGTGCATTTGTGATGTCACCCATAGGTTTTGAAATAGCCGTTGTAAAGCTCAGAGTGTGGCAGTGAAACAATCTTGTCTTCCAGGTAATCTAAAAATGGGCAAAGATGTGGAGCATTGCCACCTGTAACGACACCTACCGGTCAATCAAAGTGACAACTTTAAGCCTTAATATAATTTGAACAGGTGAGTTAAATAGTTTTTTGTACCGGGCTGTAAACATGTTTATTTCTGCGGTGAAATTGGATATTTTAATATGGGGCCTTATGGAAACTGACTTGTTTTCTAGCCAGCCTCAAGTGGCCATTTGGAAGTTGCTGCTTTGTTTAAGGTGACCACTAAGCACCAGGGGAAGCTACATGAACTCCTCTTTCTTTTTGTTTTGTTTTTTGTTGTTGTTTAGTGTCTTGTCATCTACGTGTTCTCTTCCTGTTTCATCAGCTGTTGTAACTATGACAATCATAGACGCATTTGGTGGTTGCCAACCCAAATGGTTGCCAGTTACTAGGGTCACTCGTTGAAGTGAAACACATGCTTTCGTCAGCTTGTCCCTGCAGCTCATATTTTGATTTTTCCCACTCCAACTGACAAACATGGTGACAAAGGAATAGCTCAATCAATTGCTAAATTATGTTTTATTGTGTTTAATTTGATTTTTTTCACTATTATAATATATACTTTATGAAGCTTTACACATCTTTTAGAACAACCTTATTTATATGTCACGTTGCCTAAAAAATCACCCAGATGTGGTCATACAGCAGCTTTCCAAAAACAAATGGCTCACTTAACTAACAAATGTCAAGTGACTGTCACCTATTTCAAGATATTTCTTGCCAGCAGGCTATGCGACCTGATCATACATTACAACAGTAACACAGTTTGAGTGTCAGATGCTCCTGTTAGATGTCAAAAGAATGATTTACTCATCCAACGAAAGCTGACAGGACAGGTAGAGGACATCACCATAAATCTGAACCATCGGACAGGCACTCACCATTCAGGTGCAGCCACCTATTACAGGTCTGAGAATGAATATACTGCTTGCCTTTGAGGTTTTCCACTGAGTGCTTTCCCTTTATTAAACGTTGTATTTAATTAAAGAAGGCTTAACGTGAGTTAAAGTTACCCATTGTAGTGCCTCATATTCACAGATTATTAACACCAGACACACTTAAATACACAGTCTTGACCATTTTTAGTAGTTCAGAAGCAAAAAAAAGAAATTCAGCAATACACTGACTGATTCTTCTCTTTGTTTAAGTAAAAATGGTAATAGAAATAACAAGTACTTTTACACAATGGGAGCCCTAAAACACACAGTTGCCAGACATAATATAATTGGAAAATGTACACGTACAACTGAAACCACCAGTGGGGTTCAACGGTTATAGTTTATATTATAACTTCCTTTGAATAACACCAACATCCAGCAATGCCAGCATTTGTATTCAGTACTTTTGCTATCTGTGTGCACATGTACTGAAATATGTTTTTGTATATGACCTGAAGCCCAGCCTCCCTCTGAGCCTGTGTCGCTTTAATGTTTGGTGGTAGTTGATCACTTCATGAGATATACTCACAAGGCCCTCGCCACACACACACACCCACATATCCTCAACCCAAATAAATCCCTTGAAATCTCGAAGAGAAACAGACACTTGGGAGCAGCTGCAAAACAGGATGCCCTTGAGAACAGGACACCCCACCCAACATGGCCTGAATAAACAGTTGTGTCAGAGAGCAAGAGGGGTGGAGCAGAGAGCACGCACTGGACAGGGAGAGATGACAAAGAGAGGGCTGCACAAAGCCAAGTAAAAGTTCGAGATGTCTAAGTACTCTGAAGTGACTGCCCTTGCTGTAAGATTGAAAAGGTACATGCTTCACAGCATACTGTAAAACTCCACATCCTGTTTATGTGACCATAAATCTGGGAAGGGCTGTCTTCAAGACTACTTAAATGAGGACCAACACAAATCTGAGCAGCCCGCTGTAAAATCACTTTGATCGCTTCTAATTTGGTCATTTAAACTTTACTGAAACTTTTCTGTGGTAAAAACAGGAAACAATTAAAAAAGGGAAATGGACTCCCACCAAAAAAAAAAAAAATCTAAGTACAAAAATGTGAGTTGATATTCTTTGTACTTTTGTACAGTATTTATTTATTTTCAGAAACTATTCATGCATCAGGAGCGCTTGCTTTTTATTCCAGGAAACAACATTAATTTTCCCTAAAGTTTCATTATTTACTAAAATTGTCATCTAAATGATATACCAAAACAGTGGCACAAACACAGTATGGTTAAACTGTGATTTATATGAAAACCATGAAAATATAATAATTATTCAACACATTTGTGCATAAAACTAAACATCTAAGATGAGACACACTTAAAATTAGGCCACCACACCATTACCACCATGACAGCTCATCTAAAGAACACTGTTGTGTCTTTTCAGCACTTGGCAGGTAAGGGCTGACTTAAAACCAACATAGCTACAATCTGAATTTTAGACCCAAGAATTTATGGATTTGCCACAAACCAAACTAAAAATGTCATTATTTACTCTTTAACTGTGAGTAAGGTTTATCATTCATTAATTATCATCATCATCATTGGTCTAAATATTGCCTCAAAGCTATTTCTGCAATGCTGAGTATGTAATTCAGAGTCAAAACACCCACAAGGCTGTGCAGGATAACAGAAACAACAACAGTACTACTACTACTTGGCAAACTCTAAACTTGAAAGAAGGGTGCCAGGAAAAATATCTTCTTGAATATATATTTTCAGAATATTACTTTGGATTTTATGACAGTTCGGGTCCGAAATTATGTTGTTCTGTAATTCACTTTCTCAAGAATAACTCTTTTTGCAGATAAAACAGAGACGAGTCTAGGTACAGAGGATAGATCAGAGATATGAGGCTGACTTGTGTTTTACAAGAGAAAAGGCAATACCAAAGGCTTTTCATTGCTAGTCAGGATATAATTTGGTTATAATAAAGATATTCCACTACGCCACAACTTAATTATATAATAATGTCTTATACATTTTGATTATGATAGGGTTGAAGTACCCAGCAGAAAGTGTCAGACATGCTCTCGTATCTCTTTTGTCTCTAAGCTGAATACAATAATCATATAATATATTATCACCCATCAGCCATTGGCCTCATTATTCTCTCACTTTTTTAGTGTGTTTGGTAAGAAATGAAATGATCAGGGTCTTTGCAGTGTTTCAGGGTTGTGCTGCACTGACGCTCCAAAGTGTTCAAAAATCACAAGTTAAAGCTTTTGGGGATAATGAGTGGGAGGGGAGGGTGGGTGGGGGGTTCCTCGCAGTGGGCTGGAAGTAGATGGCGCAAGACGGAGCAAAGGAGCCAGAGGAGTGCAGGAGGAGACAGTATAAGCGTGGGTCGGCCCCCTGAGACATGTACTGAGCGGATGTGGAATGACAGCACAAGCCCAATTAGTCTTGGATGCCAGGGCTGCTACAGGGAGGTCGGTGCAAGTGATCAAGCCATTCATGCATTCAAGCACTCACCCACAGGCATTCTACACCAACAGTCTGGGTAAAGTTACTACAGTCTATCACTGCTCCTGCTGGACTCTCTTGTACTGTTCTCCCTCTCTTCCTTCCTGCCTTCCTTCCATACTTCCTTCCCTTCTTTCACTCTCCTGAAATGTCCTGCTTCGCCCCATCCCGTTTCTTTCTTTCTTTCCCTCACTAATCCTCACTTGAATCTTACACATTCACACTCCCTGACACACTCTCTCTTGAGGACATTAACACACTCTATTTGAAAGCCCAGTGCCACTCCTTCTGTCCTCTACATCCTCCCACTTGTTTCCCATCCCCAGAGCTCGAGTATTACCTCATCCCACTCAGAGGCAAAGGAAGACATGCGCTCCATGGACGGCTGCCCAGAGCTGCAGTTAGACACGGATCCACTGCGGCCAGCCAGACCTCCATTCTCCTCCTCTTCGCCGAGTGGTGATGCCAACAAGTCAGAGTCCGACTTGGACAAGCTTCGAACGAGCCCCAGGTCTGTAGGTCTGACTTTGGCTGTGGACTCAGACGAAACTTTATCCGAGTGTTTATTGTCAGCCTTTGGGTTCTGGGTCACCTTGGTGGGGTTGTCATCCGGAGTGCACTCTGCCATTGTTTTTGAGCTGCCAAGTGCAGCTTACGGTCCTCACAGTTTCCTGAAGTATTCTGACTTGTTTAGTATGTCCAGAGAGTGATCCAGGAACTTCTGGTTGAGGAAGGCAGCACTGAAAGACACAGCAAATAAAGTATAAGTGCTGTAGACATGTAGAAATTTGTCTGCACACCAAATGGCTCCAACTCATATAAAATGCTGCTGTTTGGAGGGAAAGGGGGCATCTAAGTGAGAGACTTGTTGTGCACAGAAACAATCATCAAGGTCCACCCACTAGTTGTATCCTGTTGCCCTCCCCTTAGCGATAGCTGCCTCAGAGAGACCCCCTCCTTCATCCTGTCAACTGTGACTTTTTTTTTTGGACAATCCTACACTTTCTCCTCTCCCCATAGTCTGCCTGTCTCATCTGGTCACGTATCCAATGTGGTTATACAACCCTTCTCAAGAGAGAATATTCCCAGTTGAGTCAGAAATAGAAAAACTACATGACATTACTGCATTAGATTAATAAAGAAGCTCATGTGTGGTGCATGTTTTCATCTATGTGTGACAAAGCAAAAGTGCATACCAGACATGCATACTACACATGGATACATTCAAATGCATCTATAGTAAGATAAAGTTTGATTTCTGATGGTTAAAAACTTAAACTCAAATCAGCTCAAATCATTCCTGCATCCTCTTACCTGCTGACTGTCCCCGTGTCTCCGTGGTTTTGTGTCCGTCCTCCTCTGAGGTTGTTTCCAGACTCTTTCGGGAGGATTGGCTCTGTCCTGTACTGAGAATCAGTGGACGGGAGAATCCCAAAGCCTGGTCTTATTCAGACTGACAGCTGGGGTAATCAGGTTACTGACGCACTGGGTGGCTGCTCCATTTTAGAAAAGGGAGACTCAGGGTTCCTCTTTTTCTGTCTAAGTGTGTATGTGTGAGTTCAGCTTAGTTTTGTTATTGTTGGGCGTAACTAGCATCCATCTATTTATCTATCCATCGGCCCAACCATGTCAATGACCTAAAGCACAGCAGAAAATTCAGGATGTTCCTCTGGATGTTATTTTTTATTTGTATCCTGCCTGACTCGAGGAGCTTTATCTCTAATAGACTTTCATGCACATATTTTACAGTCACAAATCTAGTCTAGGCCAAAAGTGGTAACATTTCATTGTGGCAAAACACTGATTTTGATGCCAAAATCATTACATTACATTGATTTTCTCCACTTTCCTCTGATATATTTGAAGTAAAATATTGTACTGATATCATTAACCAAACCATAAATGCCGCAAGTGTTTTTATTGTGTTCTTAAACTTGGACGTATAAGCGAAAAACGGTCAAAAAATGATATGGGAGAAATGTAGAACGGGTCTCACACATCACTCTATGCTATTCATGGCTCTTTTTAAAAAGGGAGCTGATACTGACAAAGGGGTCTCTTGTGAGGCATTCTTAGTATTCACAGGCAAGCGGAGCCTCTGTGCCCTGTGCCCTCAATCAGCCAAGTTCCTTGCATGCTCACCTCTTCCCTATGGGCAGCGCTGGTATGTGCATGACAGAAAAGATAACATCCTTTGCTCGCCAAGGAGGGTTCACACAGCCACACACTGCTTAGCTGGCAATAACAAAAGCCACATCTAATGAAGTGTGTTGAATTGCACATCTAATGATCTCTATGACTGTGATGAGGATGAAACAGTTTATCCACATCTTCTGTGCCATTTTAAACAATAGAGGCTCCAGAATAAGACATGTTTCAAGATAATGATGTCTTCACGGCATATTAGAGCGACTAAAATAAAACATGCATCCCCTCCTTCAGCTGGCTGGCTGGCTGCTAAGCCTTGGGCAAAAGACAGTGGTGACTCACGAACACTCTTCTCAAACAAAGACATGCACACTGTGCAAGTCACAGAGAGACCGTGCGTACAGTAAACACACACTGAAGTGCAATGTTTTCATGTGTGCATGCCGTTTGTGTTCGTGCTCCCTAACACACGGATGCCTTTTCAGGATTTTCTGTGAGTGCTCGCGATGTTCTTTCCACCTGCTCTATGTGTCCCCAGGTCCGCAATTGACATTTTTAATAACACTGCGCAAGTTCTAATGTCACTTTTCTCACCACTCCAACCTATAAATCATTATCCGTCTCTGCAATTTGTGCCCCGCAGTTCCCACTTGATCAGCTGGTATCACGGAAATGGAGAATGAGGCCACTGGGTAAAGATCCAATAAAGTTAATCAACCTAGGAAGCTATTACCTTCAGATAGGCTGTTTGGCTTCAAAACAAATCTGCAAATAGGCAACAAAACTCCACGAGCCTCCCATGAACACCATAAAATGTGCTGTACTATTCTCTGTTTGCCTAGAAATGGCAGTTTCATTCTCCAAAATCTCCATAGTGCTTTGTTTTGCTTGTGTCTTCTTTGAGAGGACGTTAACCCGAGAGTCACGGTCAAGAATGCTCTGACGCTAACCTTTAAGGTCAACTGTTCCTCGAGGCAGCAGGGATGCCATTTATCCAAGCTTTCATTTTCAGAGCCCCAAAATGTGGAAATTCATACTGTTGACTGAAAAAGCAGAAGCAGAAGTCCAAGAAATAATAACGTACTAGATCAAGTTACACTTAGAAGTCCAGACCAACATCAGATATAGTAGATATTGATATAGTATTGAAATAACACAAACTAAAATTTAATATACAGGCAGCAGCAACAGTTTTTTTTTTTCTTGGAGGTATCGAGCACAGGTGTCTCACTTTGAAACAACATTTTTCAGTATTGCTTTATTGTAAAAGATGTTTCAAAGTTGAGGGATGAAATAAATCACTTCAACAGATTCAACAGCAAAACTACCTGCTGTTGGCTCAGAATGGCTACAGATGCGGCTACTGTAAAAGCTTTCCAACAGACACGAACAGAGCTGACCCCTCAGCAGGAAAATGGGAGGGCAAGTGTGCACGGCTGAGTGAAGACGTAGCACTAAATATCCATCAGTGTTAGAGAGGTGGAAGCTAGACAGACAGACTGGAGGGTGGAGATACGGTATTTTCTCAGCCTCTATCCATGTTTAGTTCGGCCACCTCACTATCTTCACAGTTGTGGTGTTGAAATGAGTCCTCTTTGTCGGAGGCCAAAACTTTTAAAGGGTGGTCTAGGGCCTGGGACCTGTCTCAAGCACTACAACGCTGTTATTGACTGGATCATGTCAACATCTTCGATAACTGAGGTGGCCACACCTCACCAGCTGGAGCCAGAAACAGGGGACCACACACGCCTAACTCTGCATACACAATAAATGCTACAAGTAAAGTTATACATGGAGAGTCTGTGGCAGCCATAACAGCATTTTTTAAGAACCTCTTTTGCAGATTAACTCTTTAAGGTTTACATAGCTTCATTTTATTACAGAAGATTTGGCTGACATCTCTTCCTAAGTAGCCAAAGCTTCTTCTCCTCTTTGCCACATTCACTTTTTGATGGTATTTGTGAAGGGCGGTTGCGAGGAGTAACAGCCATTAACATTAACAACAAATTCTAATTAGAAATTTATTGGGTTAAGCCTGGGGCAACTTGACTTGTTTGTAGATCTGTGAAGACGTTTCACCTCTTATCCAAGAAACCTTTCCAGTTCTGAACTGAAGAAGAGAGAGGCGAAGCGTCTTCATGGTTCTACAAACAAGTTCAGCAATGATTAATAATGTTAATAAATCAGACGATGTTAAGGGAATTTAGTGGTTTCCAAATAGTTGTGGTCTTGAAATAAGTTCTCTTTGTCTGAGGCCGAGACCAAAATGAGACCAACAGTTTTAATGAGTGGTTATAGGACCCGGACCCATCTGAAGCATTACAACACTATATCAAGATTTTTACAGACATTCAGTCCTGTGATGATGAACTTAGCACCACAGAGAGGTTCAAATTTGTGGTTTTGAATGAACTTTTGAAAAGATTTCGCAAGACAACTTCGTAAGACAACTTTTGGTGCACCCTTGACTTTCTATCTAGCACCATCAACAGGTCAAAATTTAAATGTGTGCAATACTTTATTTATGATAGCGTATTTGCAAAACTAATCATATCCCGTCCACATTCCTATCTGCTTCAGCTGTACTCATAGACTGCATAACAAAAAAAGGACATAGTCTCCTTGAAGTCACCCTCCTACATTTGTCAAAAAAAAAGTCCAAATAAAAGCGCATGGTACAGAAAGACAAAGTACGCCTCCTCCTGCTTTTCCCTCTACTGTTGATTTCCTTGATTGCCTTCAGGGCTGCAGACCAAATTAGGACGTTAATCAGCAGCATGGGACACACCTGGGCCCGGTGTGCTCCACACACTTTTTGTTTTTTTAGCTCTTCTTGTTTGCTTTTCTTTGTTTTAACAGCACAACATCTTTACGGTACATATTCACTGATTGATACATATTTATCCGTTTTTTTTTTGTTTCTGATTAATTTGTTGCACTCATGAGCCAGCCTGTATCAAGCTCAAAGTTTGGACGGCTCTGGTTGTCTCCGGCATGGCAGTGCCAGACTCGACTGGCTCTCCGCTAATCCAATAGGATCAGCGGATGGATCGTGGGTGGCGCTGAGGCAGGTTGAATGAAGCCTGGTTGCTGAAACCAGCTGCCTGTGATGGTACCCACCTGTCAATTAATTATCATTATGAAATTTTGCAACAGAATTTAAAGGTTCATCTAGAAATTCACCCCCAGTGACCCCGAAAATACACAGCATGCGGAACGGCTGCAGAACGGCTCCGCTCCAGAATGGCTGCGTACCGAGCATCGCGAGAACGCACGAGATCTTGTGAATTCACGCATAATCGCACATTATTGCCGGCTGTAGTCTCTTTGACACCTGCAATGACATTCCACGCCACATCTTTTTTTCTGGTTGACCTTATAAAAAGGATGTGAGGTGTCATAAATGATAACACCTGAAAACCCCTCACCTGTTGGCTTCAGGTCGGCCCCGCCCATTATGACGTGTTCTTGTAATGACACTCGATCCGCGGTGAACGCTGTGCTGAATTTATGCGACGTGCTCCGGCGTCAGTGAAAAATAGAAGCTCTGCTTATGTGTTGCGGAGGGCTGCCGGACGCAGCAGTTGTTCCGGAGCTGTGACGCAGCGGGGACGGAGACTGTGTGAGCTGACACATTGACTAACATTGAAATGTATCGACTCCGTCGCCATGGCGGAGCTGTTCTGAAACCGTTCCGCATGCTGTGTATTTTAGCCTTAAAGCTGTAAACGTGTTTATTTTCTGCTATTTTAACATGGGCACATATGAAGATGGTTAACATGGTAAAAATACCTACAATCAATCGATACAATTAAACAATTCATGAGCACGTTAGCATGTTGTTAGGCTTTAGCTCAAAGCACCGCTATGCCTGAGTGCAGCCTCACAGAGCTGCTAGCATGCCGTGGACTCTTTTGTTAAGTTGTAATCGTGCTATACTAGCAATAAAAATTTGAATATGATGGCTTGAAGAAGTGGTGACAGCCAGCAGAGGTCTTTAAACAAGATGCATTGTTGTGACAATGTAAAATGGGGTGCAATCAATCACGAGCGACACATTCCAGCGGTGAATTCTCACCTTCAAAAACTGGTTATCACTGATGTTATTACACCATTTATATGGCATCGTTTTCAAAAGTAAAAAAACATTTCTTTGGTCTGGTACGATAAGGGATTGCTCATTCTTTTCTATCATGCTGCGTGGCATCATGTGCCACAACAACTGCTGCCGGCCACACAAGGATAAAGATAAATTTAAGAGATAAATTCAGCATGCTGGAAAGATCAGAATCGAAGCGTACCGTGGAATCTAACTGTAGTTCCTTCATTTGTAAGTAAGACGAGAAACGATGGTATGATATCCCGTGTGTTCACCTGCAGTGTATTCATGTATGTATGAATGCGTGCACATGTGTTTATGTGTGTGCGTGTATGTGTATGTATGTATGCATGGGGGGGGCTAATGTTTGTGTTGGAGCCAGAGGCACGCAGAGCTTCCTGTGTTAGGCAATGCTCTTTGTGAAAACAATGGGTGCAGCTTCATGTTTCTGAATTTCCCATCAGGGAGGTGTTGATGACAATGGCCACTGACAGATTAAACACAGAAAAACAAAAATGTTCAGTTTAATCTAATTTTAACATTCCACTGCGTCTTATCAAACGGAGAAAACGAAGGAGGGCATTTAGAGAGCAGAAAGGACAAAGAGATGAGAGAGTGAGAGGGCAGGTAAATGGTCGGACACAGCCTTTACTCTGACATCAAGATGTAGGGGAAAGCGGTTTCCGAAGCTATAACACTGTACACTCACCCCTTAATTAATCCACAGATAATGCTGACGGTTCACAGCCAGGTCACTTTCATTGTAACACCACCATTATAGCTGCCCTTGGCAAGCTCCATATCCAGCGAGTACTTGAAATGTACTGTATGTCTTAATGATAATAACGATATTGGCAGTCATGAATCAATCAGACATGCTCAATATATTCAGCCGTGAGTGAAGAAATTTATTCTCAGGGAAGTGATGGTGTAAGACAATCCACTTCCATTATTAAACAGCTCACACAGAACTTTAAGATAGATTAAGAACACACATTGAGAATAAAGACATTAATCACTGTTGATAGTGGAGAGGAAATTTATAAAAAGAGAGTTTGCACATACTCAGGGTACCAAACACGATAGGAACGTCTCTCTACTATCACATTCTTGCACAAACCCGACCTAATGTGTCAAATCTATTCAAAAGAGTCATTCTTCTATGTGAAAAAGTTTATTGCTATGGCTAAATCTGTCTTAATCTTTAGAGACATGATGCATAGCCAAAGGCTTTTAGCCTTTTTAACTTCAGAACATCAAAGAATTTGAATCCTTACTTAAAAATAGACTCTGCCCTTGACTCTAAATTGAGCACATTTTTAGAAGCAATTTTACTTGTTGCCGGAGTAAAAAGGCAAGACAGCACTCTCGTATTCAGTCCTAGTTTTGGATTCACCTGCCCGTTCTTATTTTTAGAAAGAAGAACTGTTTTTATATGAAATGTGTTCATTCTCTGTCTCGGAAGTCCTCAGAAAGGCATGACCTGACAACGTGACCACACTAACAGCAATAAAAAGTCAGTAAATTCTCTTAATGTGATTAAAAATGTGGTTAGGTTTTGTTTTAGGGACTTGAATATGTTAATTTAATAGAGAGCTGACTCAAATCTTTGGCAAAAGAGAGAAGCAAGCAAAGAAAGAACAATGCCCAACAATGAAAAGCAGTCTCAGTATACTTATAATAGTACACCTGATAAAGATGGGTTTTCGCTGCGTCCTCCACCATTACATGCACAGATGAGATGGTAACAGATGATGGGTTTTTCAGTGCCACCATGGGCACATATTGACTGACAGGGAAGGGAACAACAGACGTTTCTGTAGGGCAGATAAAGCAGAGGAACACTTGATTGCAAAGACAGTTTCCCAATAGAAACAATTTGAGATACTTTAGGCAAAGAAATGGAGAAGAAGTGAAACTTCTTTCTGTTTGCTGGTAAACTTCCATGATCATTATGGATAAAACTGCAGATTTTGCATATCCGTTCTGGATTCATCATGTTGTGTGTTCGTGTAGAAGTAGAAAGGCCTGAACTGGGTTTTTTTCATGCTGCTCCCGATGAGAACAAAGACAGAGGAAAGAGGATCCGTCCTTCTGGAGCTACAATTTTTACATTTTCAGCAGAAGGCACGTTGAAGAGTTCATAGGGTTGTTATAACACACACACAAAGTTTGTGTGCCTGAATTTGACATATTTTAAGGCTGATTATCATACTCAAAAAATGTAGATCCTGCACTCTGGCTTTGGGTAAAATACAACATCCACCCATCCATTTTCTGTACCCTCTTATCCCTATCAGGGTTATGGGGGGGTTGAAATGTTTTGTCACAGTTTCTCCTTCAAGCTACAAAGGAGAGGGTGAGATGTGCAGCTACTTTAGATGCCACTGAATTTCACACAATAACTGAAATACACAAACTTGAATCATTTTTTGTCAGTCGTCTTCGAAACAGCTTCATTTGCATGTTACTGAGGACATCAGCTGTGTAACTGTTCTTGATTTTTTTTTCCCCCCAACGGCAAAACTGGAAAGTGGGTTAATGGAGATTAGTAATTTAGTCATTTTGTGGTGTATTGTGTGTACTTATTATATCCATTAAATTAGAATACAGTATATAGTAGTATAATAAAGTAATGAAATAAACCTGCTTATCCAGCTCTGTGCCTACAGCTGATGAAAGGCAGCTTGGAGCAAAGGGTGGCCGAAAAGCCAGATGCAACCGAGAAAAAGAATTGCTAAGGACAGTGAGACAATGAGGAAAAAGTAGTATAGGAGCCAAAATGTGTGTCAAGTTGTGGAGTTGTTTATTTGTTTAGGTCACACATTTTCTAGACCACCTTTACTTCAGGTAATTGGCACAGGGGGTGTGGTTGTGGTTTCACCTTACTTTTACCTGTGCACTTGGTGGCAGGAGTTGGACAAACAGGGTGACAGGCTCCAATATTTTCTGTCTCATCACTTAATATTTTCTCATTTCATCTCATTAGTTATTATCCCATCTCATTACGTTTTGTTTAATTAAGTTTTGCCACATTATGCCAATTCAAGTTTGTTGTTACTCTTTAGTTAATAAATGTGACTTTGGATTTCTTCTTTGGATTGTTAAAAAGTGTGTTTTTTTAATTTACCCAATAAATGCAAAAGCAAGATAAACCAATTCATTTAATAACTAGGCCTACATAAGAGATTGTAAGTCAAGGAAACATACTCAACATCAATAGAACATTAACTAAACAAGATGTCAACTGAACAAACTTAACTGGCTCCTTTTATTATGAAGGGTAAACAAGATGGACACCTACTGCAACTACAACCAATGCAAGGCAAGTTTTGCCCAATGAGTTTGCTTCAGGATTTGAGTCCTGAGCACTCAGCTACACCTTCTGCTCCACCTGGAAGGGACCTTCCCAACTTTGTAGGTAGTTAACTTAGATTTATTTCAAGCGTCAAGTATTGTCAAGTATTTCAATCAATCTGGATGTGAACCACGGAAATACAACTGTTTTTTTATATAGGAAGGTTTTGATGGACTCCACTGCCCCTCCACAATCATATTTTATTTTTATTAAAACAGATGTTAAAGGCACTTTTGACACATATTTGGAATCACTATTTTTTTGCTTTATAAGGCTCACAACAAAAAACATTAAACAATGTTTATTTTAAAATGACTAGTTTCTAAGAGTAGTGTTTCCTTTACACAAACAGAAAACCTTCAAGCTAAACTGGGTCAGGACATAATTGCAACAAATCAATGAAAGGTAGCCTACAAAAAAAACTATAATGATTCCCAGTAAACTAGGACAACATTACATGAATACAAAGACAGAATTATAATCAGAATTATATAAAATACTCTTTGTCATGGCCGGGGACACTCTTAAGAGGCAGACATTTACTTTTATATGCATGTATGGATGAGAACCATATGTTTGAGGTGATGAGGATCCTGATAAAGAATTCAAGTCCTTTAGTTGGAGGTAAGGTTATATTAAAAATTCATTAAGTTATTCCAAATTTAGACTTTCAGAATTGGGAAAACAGAAACAAACAAAAACAGAATATGAAAATCACCTTACTCATCACCTTAAGTGGACTTTTCACCCACTTCACAAAAATGATCTTTTACTATCAGAGTTGTTGATGTTGCCTGAGGAATATGTTATTTAAATCAGGTACACAATCATTGATTTAACTAATAAAATGTGTTTTATTCATTTGAAATCACTGGATTACTGTGATATTATAGCTACGGAATATCACATGCATAGTACAGCTTTCATATTTAGAGAAAACACAAGGACACTGCATCACATGAGGCTAATTGACTCAGGGTGACATTTTGATGTTTCTGTAAAACAAATATAATTTAATGGACAAAAACCTTCATCAGCAGATGGATTTTGCCCAGTCGTGATGTTTATTTTTTCTGAGCACTCACGTAACTTACATATAGTTCATCCTTGACCACAGAGCCCCGCTGAGGAAGATCATGTGATATGATTAAAAGCCCCGGTTTCCGAGGTCAAGGAATGACTTTGGCTGCGTCCTGGTGCCCTGGGGGTTTGAAGCGATGACCTTGTAAAACAGCCACCGTGGTTTTATTTGCGGATCTTGGTCGCACATCACTGTTAACTCTCTAATAATAAATAATAAAAATGCTTAATAAGGTCAAAGATTATTGTGGATTAAAACTCAAATGTATGAATAACATATCTGTAACTCATTTTCATGTCTCATTTCACACCAGTGTGTCAGTAAATAGTAAATTGTTTTCCTGTCCTTTTGACTTTATGCGAAGCGCAAAATAGTCTGGATGCAAATGCTGACAGATGAATATTTAACGTGGTTATTTATAAAACATGGCAATGCACAACACAGCAGAGCAGGTGAAGGAGAATCACTGTCAGTGTCCACAGAGCGCACAGCTGGCCGGTGGCAGGCCACCACAAAGACAGTTTGTACCGAAGTGGGGCAGCTAACAATGTTATGTGAGCTCAAAATGTTCACCCAGCAGCAGTAACTAATTCTTCCAGTCACAATTTTATCCGATGGCATGTTGCTCAAGGACATTTTGGCAGGACACATGGGCTGTTTAGTAACTGAACACTTGCAGTAGAGGGAAACTAACTACTCCTCGTGTGCCATTCCAGTATGTGCCGACAGTAAATCAATCCTGGAGGGCGAAGAAATAATAATTTCATCTTTCTTCCTGGTCACTTAGAAGGCCCACTAATCAAATTAGCCATAATTTAATCTAATTTTATGTCATTCATTTGCTAACCAGCCAGGCGTTGCATTTCAGCATCTCCGTGGAAGAGGATAATTCATCTGTGATCATCATGTTCACTTTAAGTGTTGCAATGCAAAGTTTGAAAAAGAAAAAAATGTATATCTGTGTTTTGTATGGCAGGTTAGTGAGAGATTAGATGCAAGCTTTGCTTTGTTTTCTCAGACACTGTGTTGTACTACATCTGTATCAGCCCGCAGGCCCATGGGAGCCCCTGCTGGCCAACACAACCACTGTTCGAAACAAGCAGATTCAAGAGGCTCTCCCTAAGGCCTAGGAAAATGGATATTGATCTGGAGCCATGACTAAATGGATTAAATTACAGAGTAGTGTTGGTAGCAGGGCATCAGAGAGAATGAGACGAGAGGGTGGAGATAGAACAGAGAGGGAGGGAGAGACAAAAGGGAAGAGGAAACAGAGAAACAAGGAGTATTGAAAGAATCTCGCCTTTGCCTTGCAGACCACTTTCTTTTTCTCTTTTCATCAATAGCCCACCCAGCAGCCCTGTGCAATCATTCCACACTCCCAAGCAGCATCATCCAGGTCTTTATGCAGTTATGAGCCAATTGGCTTTAGAGGAATCAGCAGTCGAAGGATTATCACTTCCCATTCAACCAAGGCTGTTGAGTAGTAAGGATGCCAACTGCATGCTGGGAGCACAAGATGATGCATGATCATGAATGCAGAGCCCAAACGATCCTTCAGAGAGCGTAAATCTGTGCGGATCAGGTCGGCCAGCAGTCGCAGTCAAACCTGTTTGGTATAAACAGTTAATCAATCAGCAGTCCTCCTGAAGCCTCTCTCCTTCACGGCCTTGCTGATGGGTCCGGGGGCTGAAGAGAATCGCTCTTTGAGAGCCTCTCCTGTGAGCCCTGAGAGTTAGAGATATTCGGGACGGTCATGCGTTCACTTGTATGACAGGAATATCAAAGAGGTGAACGTGATCTGCACTGTAAAAAACGAAAAAGTCGAGCCGATTCCAAGGCAAGAAAATTCAATAAAATGTTAAATTAAACAACTGAAATGATTTCTGAAGGTGTTCAGTCCATGTATGAACAAATCTTTAAACTGAACTGAATCTTCTTTGTTAGTGGATTAGTAGCTCCTCACTGGACTGACAGCAAATGAGAATGTTAAACAATAGATAAACAATCATTTCAAAATCAGATTTACCATATAAACACTGACTCATGTTTGGAAGGGATCTCTTGTTACAATTTAAAGTCCAAGTAAAGGAAATTATGAGATTTCTTCAAGAATACATTAAATATGTTGGAAGATAGTTGCTGAAAACATGTGAAAAGACTTTGAACGATATATTACTGAAATGTGGAGTTAGAGGTTCAAACAGTTTTTCACCAGCTTTCAGTCCAGGATCTTTGGGCGGTCCTAAAAGGTGGCTCGATGACATACCCCTGCACCCCTAGCAGAGAGATAGATTAATTAATCTCATCTGACACGTTTCCATCGCTTCAAAATTGCTGCTTGACCGCTCCCACAAGTGTTATAGTAGAATACTAATTTTCACCTGATTTTGACACCTAATTTCATAAACTTGTCAATATTTTTAATCATTCAAATTTGGCTGAGTGGTTAGGAGAACTTTCTTCTTTGGTTTGACAAACTCAGAACACATTTATTCTTACTTTACATGGACTCATGAGAACAAAATCCACAGTCCACGTTCTGCAAACTCTAACATTTAGTAACACGGAGAGAGAAAATCAAAAGACATCCACTTCCACTCCATTCAGCTTCAGATAAACCTCTGAAAGGAAAGTATGAACAGGAGGAATGATTACAGCAAAACCTGTTTAAATTCATATAACAGTGAGGGAATTTTCTATTCCAGCGTGCCACATATAGGGGTTTACACAGTCAAACATGTCTTGGAGTCACTATAGATAGTGTTCAATCTAAATTGTTATGTGGACACTACCTGGAGATAGAGAGCAGCTGTATGTTTGTGTTTAGTAAAGCGGATGCCATTCTGTTCATTACTATGAGAGGATGGAGCTCTCTCACTCCCAGGACACAACAAACACCAAAGTCTTCATGCTGTAGATGCATCGAGTAAGACCGTTTATGAAAACAGAGTAGTTGTAGCACTATCCTGAGGGCATATAGATGAGTCAGAGAGGACAGTTTCTTCAGAACTGAGGCGGCATCATGGAATGACAAGTGTACTGATAAATCCTCCATTCTCGCCATGCTTCACTAAACCTAAGACAACTTAGACTCTTGTGCATTTTCTCTCCACTGAAGAGAATTCTCCACAAAAATGATCACCTGAATCTAGTTTTAACAAAGACTTGGAAAACATGCTAACCATCCTTTAACCTTGAAAACGGGGCTTGTGTTGGCCTTTTGTACCAAACTAAACCTGAAAACTTGGACAAGCAACAGACTGAACGAAATACTGCACTGGACAATCTGAATAAATGCTTTACTTTGTGCCATCTATATTACGGTGATGTGTTTACTTAATGTGTATATTGAACGCTGCTTCACTTAGCTTAAAAAAAAAAAGCAAAGACACCACACACTCCATAACTTCAACTGAACTTCAACTGAAATTATTCAAATTGGCAAAGTGCTTGGAGTAGCTTCAAATTGTCACTCATAGCTGTGACTCAGATCTGTAATTTACTCACTTAAAATTTTCTGGTTGTTCAATCAACTTGATTTTTTTTTAAATTATGTTCAGTTGTCACTTAAATAAAAGGTGACTGTTCATGATGAATCAACTGACTGATCAGTCTTGACTTCTTGACGACTTTTAGGGAAAAAAAAAACTGTTGAAGTCGGTACCTGCCCATCATGGTTTGAACTGTTAGAGACTCGTCTGAGTCACATATAAACAAACACATATCAGGCCTCCTTTGTGTAACCTTCTTCAAATCTAAATGATAGTTTCATTTCTGATACTGTGCATGCAGTACTTGCTTTAACAAAACAACGTGTCAAAAATAGTTAGAAGTGAATGATCTGCTGAGCAGGATGATTTAAAGGTCCAGTGTGTGAGGGGGGCCTCTATTTTCAAAATAAAGCAGACATGGATTATTCAGAAAAAATATTCATAACTATGTTTTCGTGCATGTATAATCACCTGAAATTATCTTTTTTGTTTACTTAAAAACCTTCAAGTGTTTTTCTCCTTTGCTAGGTAGGCGAGGGTAATGTGAGGAGACTGCAATGCAGTGATTACACCACTAGATGCAATTAAACCTACACACCGGACCTTTAATTTGATACATTTGAGTCGAAACTGTCAAATCTCTTCAATTAATTAGAGGTAAAAGATAAAAGATGAGTTGATTCAGTAAAATCGATTGATATTTTGCAGTGTAGATGACGTCTAGTGTCATTTACACCAACAGAATATAAATGTTCTTGCGTTTTTACAGTGTAGCACTTGGTAATGCGCTCAAGGGTCACTTCTCCTGCTATTGTTGAAAACATGTATTTTTTTTCAGAAGCTCATTTTTCCTCATCTAACATTCAAAATATCTGATCAAGCCCTAGAGTGTCCGCTCATGAGTGGATCCCTTCCTGTATGATTTATTATAAGGCGTATTTCCTCAACTCCCGAGCTCCAATCATGAACACTTTTCCCCCACTCCACTTCATTCCCTTCAGGGCAACGCTTCACTTCATGGACTAGATTGAATATTCATAAAGACTCTTCTGATTTCAGATGACACACGGGCATGCGCCTGTCCTCGACATATGCATAAAATGTGCATTTACATGGTTTTATTCCTGTCTCGCTGATGTCAGAGCGGATGTTCATGGGATACTTTATGGAATCCGTCCCTCGGAGCGGCCATCAGATTGCATGTAATCTACCAAAGTCTCTTTGAAGATCATTTTGCAACATGCATGATTGACAGTGACCCCAAAGTTATCTGATGTGGTTTGGATAGTCGTCACGGCATTTTCCTTTTAGTCTGCGAGCATAAAAATTGGCAAATGCCATGAAAAAATATAGCGACTGTTTTTTTGTTTTTTTTTAATATGTAGCCTATAAATTTCCTAAACCATAAAACCACAAAATGTCCTGAATTTGACAGTCTATGAAAGCACATAACCATTCATTGCACATCACTCCAGTGTCTTGGTTGTAAATGCAAAGTACTACAACTCTCTAGCTCCATCTGTTGAGATATTTTGATAATTATAGACAGATGTTTGTGATAGTGGATGCAGAAGTTACAAACCCGCTAAAGGAGAGCTCTTGCCAGGCTTTGTAGACACAAATGTCAGCTGAGATAATTATTCATCAACAGCCACAGATTCTTATGTAAGAGCTGTAATTCGTCATACACGCTCGACTGAATAAACTAATGAGCTCTGGGTCAGCTTGCTTTTTTTCTAGCGAAACAACATTTTAAACATCTGTCTGTTTTTCTGTATCTGCCTGGGTTTCAAGAGGGTAAAGCTTGTCCCAGAATGCAGTGGACAGGACAGAGTTTATCAGTCTATCGCAGGGCTGACACACTTTGACAAACACATTCACACCTTCAGGCGGAGTGAACAAGTCGAATTCACTCAGGAATAGCCCAGGTGGCCAAGGTGGGTTCAAATCAAGGACGTCTTTGCAGTGTTTGACAACTTGAATCCCTTTTTTTTTGGCAAAAGTAATGTGCCTAATGTTTTCAGAACGTGTAAAAATGACAAATGAATGACGTAAAACTTGAAGGATATGTGGCAAGGAATCAGGCTGAACAGATGAGAGTTGTTTCAGAGTGTGCTGCGTTTTGATCAAGATGCTTACTTTCTTCCTCTTGGAGCAAAAGCAAACACACACACAAAAATAACTTGCTGGTTTTAGTCTCTCAATGTCATGCACGGGACTAAACTGAATATATTTAGGTTATATATTCATTTCTTGTTTGAGCAAAACAAGAAATCTGAAACCGTCACTTTCAGTCGTGGGAAATTATAACAGCCGTTTCTTAATCACAACTGAAAACAGTTATTAGTCGCAGCCCTATTTTGAATACCCACGTTCCACACTATGTAATTTTGTTGTCAACAGCTCAAAAAATGCTTCTTTTTTTTTTTTTAAGCCCCAGCTGTTAAATTTTAACAGCATCCACAAATCAGTGTGCCAGCAGATACGCTGATATATGATATTACCTTAGAAAGTTGATATACCAAACCTGTAAGCAGACAGTTTCGTACACATCCAGGAGCTACAAAGCAACATTAGTTTATTAAGTTAATTCATTTGGACTCACAACAAATGTAAGTCGTATTCACTTAACTCTTGAGGAAAACATCTGCTTTGCAATGTTCACCAGCTAGTCCCAAACTTTGTCTGCCTTTTTGTAAGCTGGAACTGCATGTTTATTTATTTATTAATTTTAAATTCTTCGCTACAAGCAGCTTTCTGCTGCTTCTGGAAACAATGCTGATGCGAGCAGTGGGAGTGAAAACACTGAAATGCTCTGTAGAGCTGATGGGTTGGGTGTGAAAACACTGAAATGCTCTGTAGAGCTGATGGGTTGGGTTGTAGAGTTGCATCGTTATTTGGAGGTTTGTCACTACTTTGTCATAAATAATGGCCGCAACTCTCAGTTCTGGCTTCATACAATTCTAAGCACACACAGCTTCCTCACTAAAGTTTATTTTTGTAACAGAATTCAAAGAGCTTCAACCTGACCAGAGGTTGAATCATCCAAAACAAACTTGAAGACATCTGCATTAGTGCACGATTTTAAAAATGTTAGCTTTGTTGATGTGGACTACAGTCTAAACGGGTTTGAAATCACGGTTTTATTTATCAAAGCAATGCAATGAAATACAACAAAACGTGTAAAAACTAAAAACAAAAGCAGAAATATAGTAACAAATATTGTCAAATGAAACACGCTCTCTTCAAATGCACGTGCTGAACAGTTTGTCAAAGTGAGACTAGATATTTCAATCTTGACACCAACACAAGAGATGACGTAAAAAAAAAAAAAAAAGTCTAAAATGAATTCTGAAGAGGTGAATAGTAATAAATATCACATCTGGCAGAAAACAATGTAATTACACAAAAACATAATTACATCAGGGGCTCATGGTTGAAGAGATTAAAGAATTTTTAAAAAATTGATAAATCCAAGTGTTAACCCAAGTGTCCTCACTAGACAGAGTCTGTTCATGGCAACAAAGAACGGAGAAAATCCGCTCGCTCTTATCTGTCCGGTCGCATCATTCCTGGCCTGACTGGCATCATCATGGGTCGAGGGTGACGCATCATGTGTGGCGGTCCTGGCATCATCTGCATGGGTCCTCCCATTGGCGGCCTCATGCCTCCTAAATGTGACAGTGAGGGTACACAAAGCTTTAGGTACTGATTTATGATGGTATAATGATAACCCGATTATTCTCTTTAAATCAGATACTGAATGTGACGTGGGGTCGAAATATTTCACTTTGTCTGATTCTGTGCAAACTCAAATTTGATTGGCTTGAGTCTGCAGTACATTAGAGCTGCAACTAACAAGTCCAGAAGCAGAGATATTCAATACGGTGATACAAAACAAAGTAACACTGAAATTCCTGTTGTTATTTTTTGTCTGTTTTCATGTTTACTTACTATAACAAAAAAAGAGAATGAGAGGTCATCAAAAAATGTGAATAAGGACAGATTCAACCCTGTGCGGCCAATAGTTCACTATGTACATGTGACTATTGCCAATGATTGACTAGACTGCTGCAAACTTCTGATACGAGGTGATAGCGAAGCCTTTGTTCGTTCTTTAACAGTCCATCTGAATTATTTTAGACTGCCAAACACATCCAGTTTCAAAGTATATTTCAATGTTAGGTTCCACAAATTAGGAATGAGTGAAGCCTTTATTAAAAACACGTGTTTCTTACCAGGTCCACCAGGCATCATCCCGTGTGGTGGAGGCCCCATCATGGGCATCATAGGTGGACCTCCCATGGGCGGTGTTGGTAGCATGCCTGGGCGAGGAGGACCGCCTTTAACATAAAGAGCAAATGTTTAATGTTGTGCAGAAATTAAACCGTTGAACTTGAACTGTAGACGAAATTATGTTTTATGTACTCAAACACTGCTCTCACACTTTTAATACAAGTTTGGCATGTTGAATCTTTGAGACAGTCGTAGACCAAACTACAAAAGTCCTACAATAAATACATAAATCCTCCCTACAAAGTTGTAACGTTCACTTGTGTTAAAATTGTTTTAGAGCGGTGTTGATTCAAAGCTTGTTGTGCTGTATCCCATTATATTAAATGTTGTTTCTCTCATTTACTCTATGCAGACAGATAAAATATTAGATATTATAAACACCTCTCTCCTTCTGATTTATTGACTGCTGTGTCAGGCGGCTTTAGAAAGTGGCATCAGTTGCTTTTTGACCAATAAATCTCCAAATTTAGCCACAAGTGATTTGGCCTCTGTGGAGCTGCATGTTTAGAAAACTCACATCAACACGGCCTCCGTCATAACTTCGAAAAGCTGCTCATTTGCATTCAGTGGACACTCAATATAACTTATGTTTGTCTTATATTGTTTTAGCAGAGTCATCAGCAGAACTCATCAATAAAGTTGATCTACGACGCAGAGGAGTGAATAAAAATATTAGTAATACTAGTATCTTCCTTCAGGTTATCATTATGTCTGTTGATGTTTCATTAATCTGCAGGAAGATTAAACTGACACTTGCTGATCATTTACTCTAATTAAATTAATTTTATAGCGCTTAATATGGAGCTAAATGCTTCCACATTCAGTCTATAACTATCAAGAGCCAATGTCCGTGTTAATCAAATGACTGCAGAGCTGAATGACGATGGACTCACCTGGGGGAGGGCCGCCAGGGAACGGTGTGGGAGGAATCTTCCCCTGTTGAAAAGCAGCCGCTGTTGGGAGAACGCAAAACATTAAAACACAAAGAAACAACACAAATATTTCATGTTCAGGACACAATCAAAGAAGAAGATGATGAAGATATACTTTATTAATCCCTCGATGGGATTAATCACTCCATTTTATTTTTTACATGCATTTTAACCCGGACACACAGACACACACACACACACACACATGCAGGGCATACAAGGGCATAGACATGTGATGGGCAGCCAGCCAGACCAGCGCCCAGCGAGCAGTTTGGGGGGGTCGGTGCCTTGCTCAGGGGGTGAACTGGCACCTCTCCAGCTACCAGTCCACCTTCCATATTTTTGGTCCATGCGGGACCGGTTCCCAAGCCAAGTCCCTATGGACTGAGCTACATACTCCACATGTAGAATGCAAGCGACAACATAAACTTTCTACACAGCATAGTGCTGCAACTGTCCACTTCTACAATAAGTGTTTACAGATAAACACAGCAACAGTCTACATTAAAAAATATATATCTCAGTTTTACTCACTATGATGGAAAAACACGTTAAAATAAGATCCCTTTAAAGAATTTAAAAAGTGCAGTCGTTTAGCACTTTTAAACCGACTGACAATAACTGGCTTACTTGTTTTATCGATCAGGCTCTGAGCCTGCTCCTCCATCCACTTCTGGTAGTAATCTTTCACATTTTCTTTGTGTTTTCGGCCACTGCAGTGGGTCTTCCTCACCGACGGCTACAAACACAAATACATTGTAAAACACAGAAAAAGCATACGGCAAAGACTTTTATATGAGGATGATATTTAGCGGACACAAACACAACTTACCGAATCATGTGTAAGGTAGGTGTCGCAGTAGTCACAGTAAAACCTGACGAAGGTAAAATATTAGAGAGAAGATTTAGGTTAGGATCAAATATAATGCTTGACTTATACTGAGCTGGGACATGCTGCAGACAGACAGAGACCTGATTTACACTGACACATAATTAAAAAGACAAGCTGCAATGCATAAACATACATATCTGTGATGTGTTTGGTCTGGACAGGATGTAACAGGAATATGTTTCCATTGTGAGAAATTATAATATGCAGATGTTGCAAAATGTCCTGCAAGACAAGTCTTTGACCCAGCAATGAGACACGGCTGGACATCTTCACCTTCTGCAAACATCTTGGACAAAAAGATGCAGAGTAATAATTGATTTTGTTTCGTACGCTGCTGCTGGTTTCTGTTAACTTTCTTTAAAATGCCGCCTTGTTGTCTTTAATTTGTTAAAGCATCAGATGTATCTGCTCTGTAACAACAGCATGACTGAGTCCAACCCGGCGTTAACGTTACCATGGCGTTACCATGGCTTCAACAAAAGAGCCAGCTTAACGTGGTCATGAATGAGAAGTCGTACAGACTCATGATCGCATCAAACCGCGTTGAAGTGACGCTGCTGTTTGTTTTATTTGTCGTTCACGTCGAGGTCGCGGCCAGCAAATAGACGAAGCCCAAACAAAGCTCACAGCGTTCATCAGGACACAGACCGAGCCCTTCCTCTGCGTTTTCGACGAGTCTCTGACCGTAGTTTGTCTCTTAACGCACACGTGTGCAGCTGTTAAGTGTGATGAAAAGTTGAAATTAAGAAATAAAGAATAAAAAGAGAAATTATATCTGGACTTACTTCGGCATGTTCGGCTGCTGTCTCGGCCGAGAGCGGGATTCCGGTGTCCACAATAAGTGTTCCCACCGGATCTGAGAGCCACTCACAGTTAGTTCCGCCTGAGAGTGTGAGGAGAGGGTTGTGCTCGGTTTGTTTTATACGCATTTTAGTCTGAATCAAACACGATCGTTTAGTCAGAAATAAGCCAATACGCAATAAGATGTTTGTAAATGAAATATTTTAGTAGATTCACATTTTACCACAAAACGCTATTATCTATTTCTATTAAATTAAGGACATTTAACTTTGTTGTCATTTATTGTGATACTGTTATTCACAGTTCACTGGTTGAAGTTTTCTTATTTATTATTATTTATTCATTTATTTTGTATTAAAATTGAAGATCTTGCTAACTCTAATGTACCTTCCATGATTAATTTAGAGTTGTTTGGGTTTTTTTGCTGGCCAAAACTAATACAAAGTCTTTTCTTTTACTTATATAGCGATACCAGAAAAAATATATAATTTATAAATATAATTTAAGCTATCAACAGATCGTAATTGTACTCATCCAGCTTTCAAACTAACTAGTAACTATAAAAAAATACAATATGTATTAGAGCAGAAGCATAAAGTAACATTTAATGGAAATACTCAAAACTCCAAAAATGTACATGAGTAAGTGTTCAAATACTTTGCCCCATGCAAGTTTATTAACTGAATCAAAATCAGCCACTATACAAAAGATTAAACTATCTTTACTAATAGTACAAGATCCGCAAAGATAAATAAACATGGTTTCTAGTAATAGAAATAAAAAAGAGAAAGGCCTACAGACAAAGCATCATCATAAGGAACATCTACATTGTTATACATCATTTACACACTTCATCATTTATACATGTCCACAGTTACACAGATCAATAACATGGAAGTTTACAATTCACCTACGAAAGCCAAAGAAAGTTGAGATAGCATAGGAAATATTTGTCTTTGTATATTTGTAGGTGTGTAGGTTGATGATTATAACAAAAAGGTTTTAAAAAAGTGTAGTTTTGCTGATTTAAAAAAAAATTACAAATCTGTCTTATGGATTTTAGAAAGATGATATAGTTTACAAAAATAAACATCATAAAATATACATTTCTGGAAATAATATGTTTGAAATAATATTCAAATATTACTTCATTTGATATATCTGGTACTGAGCTGCGATGATTAGCAACTTGGACTTCACTGATAAACTAATTTTATTTTTTATTATTTTTTTTTTTAAGGAGTGCATGGGGTAACAGCTATGAATCAGTAATGCCCAAGGTTTATATATAAGAAAAATACAATCTAGACCTATAATGCAGCTCTCACAGTGCAATGTCAGTATTACACAATTTAATCTAAATAAATAAAAATGATTGTATCCAACATCAAACGCGGTCTATATGTGGATTCATTGATAAACCAATGAGAAGGAGGCTGCAAATAGCAACAGATGACGTCGACGCCCACTACGTGATTGGCGAAGGTGACGCGCGGGCTCGCTGCAACGTCAGACATCGTCCCCGCGGTCGTGCCATGCGCACTGGCGCTTGTTGTTGTTGAGCTGGTTGTTATGGCTGGACGAGGCCTCGGACTAAACTGAGAGAGGACCCCCGCACCACCCCCCGTCTCTGCTACGGGACACCCCCGCCACCCCATGGAGGGCACGGACATGGACGTGGACGCGGAGCTCATGCAGAAGTTCAGCTGCATGGGCACCACGGACAAAGACGTCCTCATCTCGGAGTTTCAGAGGCTGCTGGGCTTCCAGCTCAACCCAGCCGGTTGCGCCTTCTTCCTGGACATGACCAACTGGTGAGTGCGGGGATGCGTGGGCCTGTTGTGGGACAGCGACGTGACGCTAACCCAGCTATGTAATTAGCCAGTTAGCAGACTTTAAACATGCTAAGTTGGTGTTCAAAGTCAGGAGGGAACATTTCATCATCCACTTCGCTCCTTAACGACCGTTTCGGGGGCAAACGGAAGTGAAACGGTAAAGTTTGTCCCGACTGCGAGTTACGTTAGAGGTGAAATAACTGGGAAAAAGGCGCAAAGTGCGAGCTAACTAACTAGCTGGCAGGCTTAATTTAAGCACATTGAACTCTCCGTGTGTGTGTTATCTCTCCGCCACATTACATAAGAGTGTCCAGAGCCCGTTTAAACCACGCTCCGCGGGGAGAAGCTACAACTCAGCGACAGACACTTCTTCACGTTAGTCTGGTGACGTAACCAGTCGTGATCTATCAACGGCTGACAACAAACGGTCGTGATCAAGTCGTCTTTGTGTCGCTCATCGATTGATCCCAGTCTTTTTTTTTTTTTAGTTATTTATCAATGGCTCTGATCACATCTTCTACTTTTAAAAAAAAGGCTTAAAAACAGAAATCACAGCATTTTTGTCCCAAGTTTCGGTTTTGGGGGCGTAAAAAAAAACTGTCACGTGACAGCTGCTGGAATTTGTCCACTGAAACTGTTTTGTCAGATCTGCTGAGTTTACAGCAAGAGATCAACACAGGAGGGTTTTTAAAGAACAAATCACCTCGAGTGTGTGTGTTCGTCTACAGATTTGTTAACAGATTGTAAATCACACAGATCCCGACACGTTGTCTTATGATCAGTGATGACAAAACAGTTCCACTTCCATTAAAGGTTACACATGAAAATGACCTTTTGAGTCATGGCAAGTACCGCGCAGTGTGTGAAACCTGTGTGTGTGTGTATTTGTTCAACTTTTATGATGAGTCAGATTCAAACAACAGGAACATATAAGCAGGTTGAAAGAACAAAGAGAGTAAACAAAAGTGCCATAAATAGATCGTATCTTCTGTAGCTTTGGACGAGCTTTGTTTAAGACCCACAGTGAGGTTTAAAACAGTGACAGCATAAAGAATGGACGTCCGATCCGTGACTGAAGAGCCATTTTGAAGCTCAGAGTATGGTGGCTCTGGTTGCCACCATTTTGGTAGTCCTGCCTCTTTTTCCTCACTGTTAATCTAAAAATCAACAAAGATCATCGGCGGACCTGCAGGTGGGCTGAATGACGCCTGCGTGCTCGAACAAGCCACATGTAACGGCACCTGCCTGTCAATCAAAATGGCCATGCTGTTAATTATGCATAACTCAAAGCCCAATAACTTCAACACATGTGTTAAAAAGAAGTTCACTCTCAGTACAGTTGTCACGAACAGGGAAATTAGCTATAGAGACCAAAACAGTTTTTTTGTAGCAGGCTGTAAACATGTTTATTTCTGCTGTGAAGTTGGACATTTGAACATGAGGACTTAAGGAGACCGAGTCGTTCTGTAGCCAGCCTCAAGTGGAAGTTTGAGGAACTGCAGTTATTGTCACTTTACAGCTACGGTGGTTTGACATACGTACATGTTAACCAGGCAGGAGGAGTCTAAAGGAAGATACTATTGAGTTGCTTCATGGGAAGTGTAGGATTCAAGAGCCAAAGATGTCAGTGTGCTGAAACCAAAGCGCTTGTCCAAAGTTTGAAACCTCCGTTTTGGCCCAACAATTATTGCAACTTCTCATGCTGGACATGTGGGGGTGAGAAAGTAAGCAGAGTTTGAACTTCTCTCTCAAGCTCTCTTATTTTTTTATTTTTTACAGAACTTATTCCATCTTTTTTTTGTGCAATACCTTTGAGGAGAGACCGACCAACAGTCCCCATCTCTATGACAGCAGGCTTTTCACCTTTCCTTCAACTATGCACACTCAGAACAGACAGAAACACGTTTGCTTTCAGATGTAGATAGTCAACATGTTGTATGACGTAGTCAGGATATCTTAGTCAGAGATGGACTTTCTTTTCCACCAGCTTTATCTTTGTACGATGCTATATGACTGGGGTACACTTTTATTTATTTAAGATTCAGTGTGTAAGATTTAGGGAGCTCTGTTTACAGAATATGACAGAGATTGAATATAATATCTTCATTAGTGTGTAATCACCTGAAAATAAAGAATGTTTCTACTATAGCCTAGAATGGAAAAACTGTAGTTTCTCCATCACGCCAGGAAGGATATGGTGACCCGAAGAGGTGGCAATCTGTATCTACCCTGCTAGATGCCACTAAATCCTACACACCGGACCTTTTTAAGCATTTGCTGTAAAACAGCGTCTTTACTCTTATTCCCTTTACTGTCAGAGAAATACAAATTTAAATGTTAGAAACTGGAGTGAGTGAACATTTCTTTTAATTTTCTGTTGACCAGTCACTTCATCGTCAGTGTGAAGAGCTTCGCATACAAAGAGAACCACATTTGTAAAAAGATTAGATATCAGTGTCCCAGTTTGCTCAACTGTCTGTCTGCTGTCAAAGAGACAAATCGTAACTGAGCGACATAATCTCTGTGGATTCTCTTTTAGGATGCATTTTCCTTTTAGTCGACACTATCAGGTTTGGTTTACTGTCACATTAGATCAAGTAGTTTCTGAGGCAGCAGATGAAAAAAGGCTGTCCATCACCTGGACCCCTAGATCCAGGAAGTGCTGAAAAAAAGTATTATGAAGACGGGGCAATCAACATTCTCCTTGATGTTAGCTTTTATTGTAGCATAACTCCTGATAACACCACGCTCTTCCTTTTTGTTGTGGAACAGGAACCTGCAGGCTGCAATCGGTGCATACTACGACTTTGAAAGTCCCAACATCAACACGCCGTCCATGTCTTTTGTTGAAGATGTGACAATTGGGGAAGGAGAGTCAGTTCCTCCAGACACACCGTTCACAAAGACCTGGAGAATACAAAACACAGGTGAGAAACAAGTCGCTGCATTCACACGTTTAGCTTGAATACACTGTCAGCAGCCTTTCTGAGTCTCTATGTAATACTCATCAGAGGAAATCTCAGTTACAGCGTCGTGGTTTTGTTGTTGAACCCTTATCTTTGTGTATTGCAGGCGCAGAGTCGTGGCCACCTGGGGTCAGTCTCAAGTACATAGGTGGGGATCAGTTTGGGCATGTAAACACAGTTATGGTGAAGTCACTAGATCCCCAGGAAATATCAGACGTGAGTGTGCAGATGCGAAGTCCAACGGCTCCAGGCATGTACCAGGGCCAGTGGAGGATGTGTACAGCCACCGGGTTATTCTACGGAGGTAGGAAATCACAAAAGATTTGATTTCTAACAAGGTTGTTGAGATTTTATTACGGCTGTCGACTTATTTTTGTCACAAACTTTCTGAGTGTGTCTCTCATCTCGTTTCTCCACAGATGTAATCTGGGTGATTCTTAGCGTAGAAGTCGGAGGCCTCCTTGGCGTGACGCAGCAGTTGTCCTCGTTCGAGACAGAATTCAACACCCAACCCCAGCGCAACGTGCAGGGAGACTTTAACCCCTTCGCCTCACCGCAGAAGAACAAGCATGACGCCACTGACAACAGCTTCAGAGATCCCGGCGGAGCCTGGGAACGTACACAAGAGCCAATCCAGCAAGATCAAAATGGACTGTCTCATAATGCTGTAAATAGAGCATCGAATGGTCTCCAAACAAATCTTTCTGTGGTGACATATGGTCAGGTATGTATGATGGAACTTTACAACACTACACTAAACCTTAAGTTCACTCATGAGCAGCCTTCCTTCCTGAGGTATTGTGTGTATGCATGTGTAAAAACAGTTTTCATGAACACCATCATAGAAGGGCATGCCTCCATTTACAGTGTTTGGTGTTGGTTATATGCTCAGTTTCATGTGTGTGAAGAGCTTCTATGAGGTATAACTGGACATTGTCGTTGGACTTGTTTTGTTGTTTGATGGACACTCATTTGAACGTTAGTCACGTGTCAGCATGGATGTTCTGGGCCAATCAACAGACTGCAGTAACACTGGATGTTGCTGTTGTAGGAAGGAAAGAATGGAAGCTACCATATTTTGAAATTTTAAAAAGCCATGACCATATATATATTTTCTGACTCTATAAATAGTTTGGTTCAGAGGAGTATCACTAGTGTTTGCTATGCTAGAACAGCCAGACACTGCTTTAACCGTCCTTTTGTGAAAACATACACATGAACTATTAAGGTTTTTTATTTGTGCCCTGTCATTTCAAGTATGGTCTTATCTTCATTCCACCCCACAAAATGTAACAAACCAAAGTTAGGGTCAATGACTGATAAATTCTGCTCTTCTTAGAGCTTTGCCATTTGCCCCTAGTTTGTCTTGAGGATGGTGGTTGCAGAAAGGCCTCTGGGTTATTTAAATCAAAACTGTTCTGAGCTTTAATATGCTTTGTAATTGGCTTCTATATAATGAGATATTTTGCATACAAAATTCAAAACTTTGGCCTGTTGGTGGCATTGAGGAAAGCTTATGGAGTGCTGAAGATATAAAGGTTTCATTCTAATTGTCTGTCCTTTTAGATTTTGTGTGTAGAAGCAGACACTTGAGGCCATTTGGGGCTCATCTCATATCACACCAACATCCTTCACCGCAGCCTGATCTTCAGCTGTTATGAGATATCAGGTTCTGGACGATTGCAGGAGTTTCAGAGTTTAAATAGCAGCAATAAAAAGAATAATGCTTACGAGCGTATCAATGTCTGTCTGAGTGTAGTGGATTGCAGCTGTTGTAATCAGAGGATAAGTACTTTCATTTTTGGTTTTCATGCACTAGTTGTCACAAAGTGTGACAACGTAGCGCTGAATCTGATCCAAAATGACTTCACTGTACAGATGATAGATTGTTTTGACCTGAGTAATAGTACAGCTGTTCCTTTGGATGTACATTTCTTTGCCCCAGTAGTTACCAAAGCAAAGTTCATCTAGCCAACGTTTCAGTTTTCTGTTATATAATGATAATTGATGATAATTACAGCCTAATGCGGCCACGACCACACCTACAGTATTTCGATTTAGTTAAAGTGACGTCGACTTTGGGCGTGATGAGGAAGTATGTGTCAACCCCCGTGTGACTGTTGCGTTTATTGCGTGTTACCACTGGTGATTTAACTCAGTTGAATCAGCTGAATCTCTTGGGCGGGGCCACATAATTGTTACACAGTAGTATCACCTCATGCCTGGCATAGCTGAACTCTCATTCATAGTTTGGGCTCATAGCCTCTCTGGGGTGGTTTAACGGGACTGTTGAGAGCGACATTTCAATGAGGCATTAATCCAAAAGGACGCGAGCCGAGCTGCTTCCTACATGTACCGCAAGTGTTGTTACTCCCCTGGAACAGATGATCGCAGCACCGGTGCCATGTACCAAACTGATGTTTTGCACATGCCTTCACTGCACTGTAATGAGTGTGTGCTGACCCAAACCTTTAACTTTAAACACATTTTTCTCTCTCATTCTTTTCAGGGTATTCACGGACCCTATCCATTTGGACAGAGCTAGAAAGACAAAGACCCCAACCCCCTCCCCCCTACCCCCTCCCCCCCAGCCCCCCCACCTCATGGTGAATAATGAGCATAACACCCTTGGAGTCCTTAAGTGCAGAGGAGTCAGAGGCGGGGGGGGGGACAGTTGTTTTATATTGACTCATGACAACCCTCTCCCCAACCTCATGGCCCTTTCAAACTGGCCCACAAACTACAGTGGGGTGATGGATTACATCCGCTACAGTGAAAACATCCCACCTGACAACAACACCCGGATTCGCATGTGTGAATGCTTCATTTAAGAGTGCTATAAACCCTTCGAAAACACACACGACTATTTTTTATTTCCACCGTAAAAACACGCCTAATTAAAGGGAAAATCAACCCTAAACGACCTGCAATATGATTTGATATTCCCTCGTTCAATTGAATATTTCTTTGGGGTTCCTACACAGATCTAGAGATGTTCGGAAAACTGTTGAGAATAGTTTAAAAAAAAAAGATTGTGATCATTTTGAGGCCTTTGGAAAACTGTGGGATGTACATTTTAGATTGGAAATCTTTTGTCCACCACACCCAACAGTCATTACTACAAGCGTATGGATTATTTTCCAGTTTTCCTGAAAGCCATACATCAGTTTTCATGCAGAAACCCGGTGAACAATGTGGAGTGTTAATGACAAGAAATATGACTAGGTAAATATCGGAGCGTTAACATTCACAAAAGACTAATACTAAAACACAGAATTACTCGTTTTTGGATAAATCTGGATGGCAGAGATGGTAAAGAGTCCTGTGTTTACATCTTGTGTGCACTCACGTCTTTGGACAATTCAAAACGGTTGGAAGATTTGTATTTGACTGAAGATTATGATTAGATGTGCATCAGTCAGATTGAATGAAAGGCTGAAACAGCTTGTTACCGGTTTTAAGAAAAAAAATGCTTTGAGAACATACAATTTACTGTAATGCTTCAAATATTTTTACAATGGAGAATAATTCGATTTGTGGCTGAGAAGTTGCCACCAATATTTGTCTTTGTATTACATTTATTACTCATAAGATACTGCTGTAATACTGCGTTCACCCTTTCAGGACAAAACTGAGCAGGACCAAGATTTCTGTGGCAGGTTAGATAACACATATTGACCTGTTTGTGTCAGCCCGACATAAGTGCCAGTGTTTCCTGATACTTCCTTGACACATTTGAAATGTAGCAACACGCTAACATTACACTCCGAGGTCGACAGTCTGTGTAGTTAAAGTAACAAATAAAATCAATGTCTACAATATGTGAAAGTCGTATTAGTATCCAGACGCACAAGTGGCCAATATTCAAAGAAAAGCATCCCTGTGTAGGAACCCTGTCTCTCCCAAAGATGAAATCCAGAGAACCACGACACTAATCTATTCTGTCATCAAGTCACACTGCCTGCAGCTTCCCGATTCAGACTGCATGGAACGTGTGTTTTTTGTTTTTTCTTTATTTTTTATTTGTTTGCTGTTTTTTTTTAGGGTGGATTTTCGCTTTAAATAGATGCTGAAGCGCAAAAGGATGTGAGTGAGTCTGATCAAGTGAGGTGTGAGGAAGGGTTGAAAAAGCCATCTAAATCTATTTTGCCTGATGAGTGACTGTAGTTTTCAGAGTCCATGTCTACAGTACGTGTACTTGATATGTGTGTGTCTCTGTCGGTGTGCGCGCGCCTGTTCTGTGTGCATGTACGTTATTGTTTCTCTTTGGATTTAACTGACATAAAAAAAAAATGGTGTATACTACTTGGGCAAAGGTTGACGTGTCTGTTCACACACACACACACACACACACACACACACACACACACACACACGGATATTGAGAGAGCTTTTGCTGGGCGTGTACCTCTGAAGTATTGTCGAGTGATTCTGCACCGTTTGAACTGACTCACTAATTGCCCTGTTATTTATTTGCTGTCTTATTGTGCACTGCAGATGCAAAGAGTCCCATTTACAGCCAGCAGGTGGTGCTAAAAAAAATCAGATGACCAACTTGACCTGACATCATGTTGAGAGCATTGGATAAATAAAAAAAGGTGATAAGTTGATGTTTGATTGTAGTAATCAACAATTTGAATATGAAAATTAATGCTTTGCATCAGGATTAGCACTGATGTTCCTATACTGCTATTTGCACAATGCTGTCCACTTGTGATGAGCAAGTGTTTTTTTTTTTGTTTGTTTTTTTGGCTGATTATGATACCAGCATTTTTCCAGAAGGTTTTATTGATTTGTTTCTCCCCTTAAAGTTCTTCACAGCTTTAAGGTTTTGTTGCATAATGTTAACCATAAACATTTTAAACATTAGTTTCCTCACTGCACCCATGTCTAATCTTAAAAAAAAAAAAGATCAGTTCATGTTTATCTCGATCACACATTTAGGTTTTTACATATCCGTGAGTGAGTTACTCTCTGTCTGCTATCACACCTGAATTTACTTTAGCTTTGCTATGTTCATTATGTCAGACAGTGGACTTCATCATGTATTCTGGGCTTGAAAATAAAACAGGAAATGTTGATGGAACCATGATAGTGTTACTTTTTTTTCCCCCCCAGGCAAGAGTTATTTGTATTATTCCAAAGTTTAATTTATCAAATGTCATTCATGATATCTGAGTTCATTGCTTATGTGATGTAAAAACAATTCACCAGCATTCTGTGTTGCAGTGCTGCTGTATGTCTGTTGAAAGTCAGCTGAGAGTCCTCCTCCCAAACAGTATACACTGTTCTGCATTGCTTCTTTTAGTTACGTCAGTGTGTGTGTGTCTGTGTCTGTGGGGGTGTGTGTGTGTGTGTGTTTCCTTCTTGTGAGCCTGCTTGTGTGCGAGAAAGAGACAGATGGTGAGAAATCTGAATATTGCTGGATTCATTCTCTACTTTTAGTTTGTGACTATGTACGGATCTGAGATGGGTGGCATGGTGAGTGGATGAGATGAAAGTTTACATAGTCCTAAAATAGCACATTTATCTGAAGAGAAACTGTCAAAATAAAGTTGTTTTTTTTCTCCTGTATCTATAATTAAGCATTTGTATGATTAAATTAACACTGAAACAATGAGTAAGTTGTCTTTTTTGAGGGGGCTAATCCAAACTTTGCTTATTATTTTTTTGGGTGCTTTACTTCCTCCACCACAATAAGGTCAATTACACCAGACTCAGCCAATAACCTCCAACTGTAATGCCGCAGCTTCAGGCGATCATGTGCCATCTATCGGAAACAGAAGGAATAGCAGCAGTTCAGACCTTCACGCCACTTTTTGTGAAATGTCTTGACAAACCTCGATGGATTGTTATAAAATGTAGTACAGATATTCACGGTTCTCAGATGATGATTGCTGCTCAGGAGACTTAAATTTACAGAAAGACACAGTGGACACTCTAGGTGGTGCTACAGTCACAGAACAAAATTACATAGCCGCTTCATATTACCAAAAAAGAAGACCCAGTCTAAAGTACTATCACACAACCACGTCCAACTATTCAACCTCCTCTGTTTGTTTAGTGATGGTGATGTAAATGGCATTAATACATTTCCAAAGAATGTAGATAGAAAGATACACAAGTATCTGTTATCTGTATCCGGGGAAAGTGTTTGTCTTTGGTTCTCGGTTTCACAAACTTCTTTCAAACTAATTTCAGGTCAAAATGAATGGATTTCATGCAAATATTCATTAGCTGGTTTGCTGTTCTTTAAGTCCACATCCTCCACTAAAATCCATAAGGTAAGTATGATATGTCTGTCATTTGAACTGCACCATGTTAGTTGATACTTGACACCATTTTACTGTCTTCAAATTGGCTCATTGGGATGAACCTGACGGTGCATAGCAACACAGGTATACTGTATTTGCGTGTGGGCACGAGTGGTGTGCATGCAGGTGGTGAGCACTGAGAGGTGACTATTCGAATGGGGCTTGTGTAGAAATCGTGTGACAGGGTAACTGAGGACAAATATTGACTTTATCTCTTATCGTACCTCTGTTCACACCTACCACTTGTGTCAATAGTTTTGTTTTGTTTTTAATGATGGATAACTGCCCATCATTACTGTCAAGTCAAACATGCCTTTAGCTCAAGGCATCGAGACCATAAAAGTGTAAGAATGAAACACAGGTGTCAGTGTTTCATGCCTGGAAAGCCAAATGTAAAGCATACTGTAGAAAAAGAGAGGTTAAAGATAAAAAGATCATGTTTTTTAATCAATTTGTGCTCATTCCTAGTCAAGGTCACAGGCGGTTTAACTTCAAACTTAAATAAAATATCTCATTAAGAGCTAGTTTCTTCAAAACACTATGTGGAAGTGCTTGAGGCAAACTTAAATGTTTAATTTAAAAAGCTCTTCCTCTGATCCATATCTGTTAAAATTCAAAATTACCTCTCCATATTGTCTTGCCCCCAGCAATGCACAACAAATACCACTCACCAATTCCATGCATCACCACACAGCAGTGATATTAGATTTTACTTCCTCAAAAACAAGCAATTTAAACCCCCAAAAACAAGTCTTTAAAATCTTACATTTACACACTCAGTATGGTGAATGATTTGTACACCGGTGCGGTCAGTGTCGGAGACAGGAAGCAGCCGTGTGTTTTCATACACCATCTGGTTGGTAGGGTTCCTCCTGTCTCGGAAGAATCAGTGTGATTAGATTAGGGATTTTATTTGTCTGGGTGGGGAGTGCTGCAGGCATCATAAACTACAACCAACACAAGCCAAACCTTTTGTGAAGAGCATTGAGAACTCAGAGGAGATTAAAGAGTGGAGGATCATTTCATTAAAGAAGTTTAAAAAAAATACTACAATAAGAAAATACTGCATTACAGTTTTAAAAAAAATCCCTGTATAAGAGTTGGCATCAAAAGTACTTTAACTGGCCTTTCCGAGTAATCTTGAATCATGAACAGCATTTTAATATCTGGTCGAGGTGCCAAGTTTTACACTCAGTGTTTACACTGTCTAGCATCCATAGAAAGTCAAGCATGTTGTAAGATTATGATGACGTTTTCTCTGTAAAACTTCTAAAGGTAAATATTCACTAGAACTGTTGGGTAATTGTGGTTGAGTAATAGGTTTCACAAGATAAAAAAACTAAACCAAAGTAAGTAAAGTACCTCAGACAATACATTTACTGCTAAACTAGATTAATATATGTGTTTACATACATATATAGTTCCTGTCCAGCATAGCTCATGGAGCATAGTGGGTCATTTAGCAGCCAAGGAGACAGATATTTATATCAGTTGTTAGAGTGCACGAGCTGAAAGAAAAGTAAATATTAAACTTGCATTCATCAGGTAGCCAGAAACATGACTCCAAATGAATATTAATGTTGTTTTGTAACAACTGGATGTGAAAATAAGCTGTAACTGTTTGCTAAAACATTCAGCATAACTACACCATAAGGTGATAATATGTCAGTGTTGTGTTTACAGCTTACAGCAGTTAAAAAAAAAGGAAATTATTACAAAGTCTGCTTTGTAAAAGTTATTCCTTCAAAATGTCAAATGTTTCTGAGAATGGTTGACACTCAGCAGTAGCTAATAATATATAATGACAACTTTATTTGTATAGCATGTATTTAAACAAGGTTACAAAGTGCTTGAATAAATACATGAGAATGAAGAAGTCCAACAAGTCACTTGGACAAGTCGGTCAAACATCATTTGTAATGATCTCGTGGCAACTAGCAAGTAAATGTTAAATGGACTGTACTTATATACTTAATATAGCACCTTTCTAGTCATCTGACCACTCAAAGTGCTTTTACGCTACATATCTCATTCACCTATTCACATACACATTTATACACTGAAGGCATTAGCTGCCTTGTAAGGGGCGAAGTACCCCTGTGCAGCCCTGTGCAACATTGTCCCGTATTTCAAATGTCACTAAGTTCACGGAAAACCACTTTTTTGACAATATGATGTGTAGCTGCATATAACTCTGTGTTTTTGTTAAGTTGCAGTACTCCAATGTAAACAGTGCAATACACAAAGACAAAAGAACGGACCTTTCTATGACAGGAGCAGACAAAGTCGGTTTAAAGTTGTAAATATTAAGTAGCAGGATTTAATGAAACTGTTGACATGTGGTTCAAAGCAAATACTGATACCTAGATTTCTGGCTGAAGATTTAATATTGGTTGCTAGTGTATCAGTTTAACAGATTTTAACTGCAGATAGGGACAAGTCAGCCTTTTATCAATGGCAGTTAAGTGCTCCCATTATCTGGCTTAAAGGATAATAGTCATAAAAGCAATGTTTAGCAATATGAAAGCAACTTGTTAGACTACACAGACATTAATAAAAAAAGAAGAAAATTAACTTACTTGATCCCTCAATGGGGAAATTGTTTTTTTTTTTTTACATTACATATATACGCCTGAAATACAACCACACACACACACACACACACACACACACACACACACACATAGAGGGCTTATCCACATGCAAATGTATGTATGCAGCCACGTAGCTTGTACCCCTTCAGCTACCAGGCCACTCTGCGCTTCCCAAGTCCAGTCCCTATGGAAAAAGAAGCCTGTAGCTTGTTATGTTTGTTTAAATAAATGCATGTTTTGTAAAGCATACCGTGACTCAAATGTTATAATTCTTTAAGGTCACATTTATTTGATAGGTCTGGGCCATCAATAATCAATACCAATTTAAACTGAAGTCAGAGAAAAGGGTTGTCTCCTCTGCTTTTGTAGTAATTTGTAACTGTTGCCTGTCTTATTGTATTGAGATAGAGGTGAGGTGTGTATGCTTGAGGTAAACCTTGGCAACAAAACACACCCCGACAACCTATAATTTATCTTTGTCACGTGTCTTCTTTGAATTAAATCCAACATCTGTTATGTTTGTACATCTCCTCCTGAAAGACCCCCACCCCCCCCAAAAAAAAAAAAATGGTGACACTCTTAAACCTGTTTTTCCACTTTGAGTTCCAACTCAGGAACACAATAACAATCAGTAATATATTCCATAAAGGATTTCTCTTTCTCGTTTTTTCTTTGAAACAGATCTACCTTTAACTCTAGAGATCCTTAATTTCAGTAATTACTAAAAACCTTTATCTTATCCTGTGTGTCGTCATACTAGATGCCATCAAAAGTAAAATCTCCAGGTTAATCAGCTTGTTGGTCAAAGCGAGTGGCAGTGGTATCTGTCATCAGTGCTTGTTGTTGCATTGTGATTGGCTAATTTAGCAGCACAATAGAAGTCTCTGTGTTTTCCAGACACATGTATTCCTGCTGGCAACAGTACAACAACTTCCAGCTATCTACTGCTTCAGTTGCTTCAAATTTGGCACAGCCCCGCTTTTGCCTGCATGGTGACATGCAAAGATGCTTGAACAAATGTAATTCAAGCCAACAGAATGTGATGATAATTTTGACGCTGTAACGTTTCTCGTGTTTAAACAAAGTATCTAAATTCACATTTGTCACGTTGTTTCAGGCACTACTGATGGTGTGCAGGGGAAAATATGAACCCATCAAGTAACATGAAACTAAATAAATGACGTTTGACAGCGTTGGCACTGCCAACTACACAGGTGCAACCCAACAAACAAACCAAGTCAATAGCAATATGAGAATATGAAGATCATCTTGAGTTGCAGTAAATGCATGATCTTTAGTGTGGCACCACATTCAGCCAAACATGTCAACATAAAGCGTGAGAATATGAAATGAAAATAAGTTTCTTGACTTGTCTTTATTATGTGTTTCTGCCCTGAGTGCATGTAAATGTCAAAAGTATAGAATAATAATAATGAAAAATGTTATTATTTGTTTTTAGTCCAATTCATTTTATCATTTAAGCGGCTAAATTCAATATATTCCTATTAATAATGGAATAAAAATATGTCATTTGAAGTCATAGACCAACAGGCTGTCATCAGTATTGTTTACATGTGTGCCAGAGCAGATAGCTGTTTATTCTAAAAAAGCCACTGTACACTACCTGCTCAGCACCAAACGGCAGTTAGCAACTTGTGTTGAACATAGTGGAGAATTTAGCAGCTCAAGGCTCAGATATTTATCTCAGGAGCTGTTGGCAACAAAACATATTGTAGCCATGTCAGTGTTTACAGTTTTCAAGAGACCAAAAAATGATTCCAGGTTTGAATCAAATTTCCGAAACCGCTTCACAAAAGTGATTTTGGAACATGCAGAACACACATGGTGGCAACATCATGTTTCACAAACGTTTGCCATTTGAAAGACACTGGGTTGTATTTAATAAATCAGTTTATTCGCTTAAATGATCACTGTATGGTCCTTCCTCTTTGTTATGTTCCTCAACAAATGCTAGAAGAAGATTATATGCAGAAGATTATATATATTCTCTGACACTTATGGACTACCTGCACTACAAATGAAGAAAAAAAACTTCTATCTTCTGCTGGTCATTGAGCTTGTGAACATACTACTAGTCACTAATCTACATTCATATCCTAGCTCACTGATAATTACAATCAGGGTTTCAGTATCAGTTCACAATAAAAAGCTGGAAAAAACATGATAAAACTCCTTTGCATTCTGCACATGGTGAACGTGTCTGTCCCTTCTATTATGTAACGCTTTACATCATCTTTTGACCTCACAGCCATTTCTTATTGCACATCTGCAGGACCGGGCATGTCTCTGCAGTGGAAATCGATCTTAACTCTGTCTCAATCTGTCCATGAAATGAGTAACGTTTAAGTTGAATACATCACTGTCAATCAACGTCTCTCTGTCCCTCTCAGTTTATGAGAGGAAGTAATTTTAAAAGAGGTTCAATGCTGTTGAACATAAATACTCAGGTGTATTTATTATTGTAGTCATCAAAATGTATTCACTCAGCAGAATGAATTTGTTCCTGACATATCTCTGATGTGAAGAAGTAAAAGTAGCTCCGCTTTCCATCTGATTATTGAAAGAGCTGTCACAACCAAAGGCAGAGAAGATATCTCACCTATTCTGACAAGATACTGACTTATTCACTCAACAAAGCTCAACAACTATTGGTATATATTGAATTTGCTAAGACAACTCAGGTGGGTAAATGACATCTGTTTAAAGTAGGGACACCTGCACAATCATTACTCAATTCAAGATCACAGTGCCGCAATTCTGCACTGTTCCTTCTTTTACCTCATTGTCTTTCAACCATGAGAATGTTGTTTTTGTGCCAAGGAAAAGGTTGAAGAAACTGCCATGCAAATTTTGTTGATGAACGGGATGCGGGTTAAGCCAAAAGCAAACAGACGTTTTTTCCTCTTAGAAATCTGTAATTATTTCTCTTAATATTACAACACATTCAGTTCTGTTTGAAAGGGATTTTACACGACATGAAGTAATAAACGTCTGTTTGTGTATGCACGCCTCACAAACAAATGCACGTCTGCATTTTTGCTGTATGTCATGAAACGCATGAATTCGTATTGAATGAAAGGAGGTTGTCATCGCTCACGGTTTGATTTGGTGTGTCTACAAACACTCAGCTGCTAAAAAAGTCTTGACGCAGTTTGTGCACACCCTCTCTGTAACTTACAATTACTCCATTCAGACTGTGTGGCTAACCATATCAACTCCGCAGCTCCTGCACTGGAAATAAAAGAATAGAAAATATGTCTTGGAACTGAAAGAGAAAAAGAAACTTTAGGATTTGGCCTTTGCTATCAGAAGGCTGGCCATTTAGGAACTTACCACTGTGAATTAAAAGCAAGATTAGAGGAGGAAAGATTAGATATACAGTAGTCTTAAAGTACTTTTATTGTTGCGGGTAACCACTGTCTTACTAATAACAAGCTTTTCTTTGAAAGCCTTTTCGCATACACCTGTTATTCCTGGGCTTTTGACAGAGCTGCATTGTTCAAACAGGCCTAAATTACGCAAAGCGCTCCTCTGAAAGAAACCATTTTTCACTACAATGCTTCACTTTGCAGTTGGCAAACAGACGTACACAGACAGTTTCTTACATTTGCTCTTAAGATTCAATGACCCTAAATCAGCACAAATAATCTCAGAGGTGAGATGCAGTGCTGACGTCAATATTCCAATGAAGAGAGAGAGAGAGATGGAGATCTCAGCAGGTGCTTGTTTTCAATGGTTGTTATTGTTGGCTTTGAAATCAACCATCCTACTGTAAGTGCCAACACTTAAGTTGTGAATTTGCTGCCGGGATACCATTATAAATCATCCAACCAAAAACTTTAGTCTCAAGTGGTGTACTGTCACTTAATAATATAGCCTAAATGTCATATTCTTATGTACTTTTACTTTAGTTATGAATAGAAAAACAAATTGTGACCCCCCTTTAACAAACATGATCAAACAGCTTTTATGAATTGCTGCCCCAACAGTAATTTACTCTAAGTTGTTGGGTGCTTTGTGCTTTTGGCTCCTTGATGTTTGCAAGATATGTGTGGAAAGTGGAGTCGTACCACATGATGGAATGGCAACACCTTATTTGGATTGTCCGATGTTAACAGACATGTTAACAGAAGCTCAGGTTTAAAACCTGAGCTTCAAGCAAACTCCACCTGCTGATAAAGACTGAGTGATATGGTTAAAAGCTCTGAAACGACTAAGTATTTCGGCCTTGAGAAAGAAATAAAGAAAAGGTTTTATTATTTTTACCAGAATGAACTTTCATTCATGAGACATAATACCTAAACATAATACAATAATACAAAGGCTGCAGCTCTATGATTATCTCATGCAACATATGCAAAAATGCAGTTAAGTAAATCAGTTAGTAGAGTTGCTCAGACTTTGAGCTCAGAGCACCAGCAGTGTTAGAGTTTGTTTTGGACCACCAGGAAGCCTTTTAGGTTTTAAATCCCAGGGTGTGGGGGCATGCTGATGGTGAGTGGAGCTGGTGTCATGCCAGAACAGGAGCTGGGCACACAGGAAATGTAACAGGGCTCAGCAGCCTCTATGGACACAGAGAGAAGCTAAGAACAGAAAAGAAGAGAGTGACAAAACAAGAAGCCGTCGGACAAGAGTTAAACCGGGTGGGACTGACCTTTAGTTGTTGGTGAGACCTGTATGAACTAAAAGGCTGAAAGACAGACACCGCTGCTGTTGGACTAAGATTATCTAGATAATATTAGCTGGCTGCTATGTCTTGTGTTGTTCCACTTAATTGATGTTTGGCTGTTTGCAAAGTAACAGTGGTACTACACACTGGAAAATACCAAATATCTGCACCATGTTGCTTTAATTATAGTTAAGTATAAGTTGATACTCAGCTTGTATTGAATGAGAATTAGCACTTTGCGATTTACAAACAAAATCTAAGCTTATGTATGATGTGCTGCTATTAAGTATCCAACAGTATATAAAGCAGTTAAAATAATCTCCACCTTCATCAGCTATGTTATTACATGCCCATCACATCCATACAGATGTTATTCTGGCTGACTGGACCAGTACCCAGCACCTGCAGGACTTCTACAAAGCACTACTGACAGTATATACCACATCAGTTAGAGCCAGTGGGCATGTTGGAAACAAAGGACAAGGAAGGAGGTCTAGTACCCCGAAAAAAAACACACATAAAAAACCTGTGTATGCAGATAGACAGACACAGTGTATGTGCATGTGTGTGTGTGTGTGTGTGTGTGTGTGTGTGTGTGTGTGCATGTGTGTGTGTATGTAAATAATCAGGGTAATTGTGGAGATCAATTAAAAAGGGAAGAATAAACAAGATATATATAAATTAATCAACTAAAAGTTCAGTAAGATTTTATTTATATAGCGGTAATTGATAACAGATAGATAGACAGACTGTAATAATATAACCACAATAATAATAATAATAGCATTATACTGCATTTTATACTGTAATAATAATAATAATAATAATAATAATAATAGTATAATAATAATTTCTTGTCATAATAAACACATTTCTGAACTAATTTGTATGAATTTGAGAGGGTTTCCTCCTCCCAATCCTCTGGATCAGGTCTTTAAATGAGATAAATGAGTTGCTCTGGAATAGATGGTGGAGATGTGTGATTCCTCTTTGTGGATTGAATATTTGTTGAGCTGAAAGTCTGGATTGTGCCAGAGAGGTGTTTACAGGAGTCAGTTGTGATTTGCTAATCTAAGCTAAGTGTTTTTCACCAGGCCAGGGTCAGAGTCGATCAGATAAGTGGATTTTTGAAGTGGTTGTGATATTTTATGTTTGAGGCAATAAAACAGATTTTTATGTTGCTGCATTATCCCTTTTCTAGTTATCCCAATCCAAGTTATATCAGCAGGTAATAGTGGATTTGTTTAACACTGTATTGTAAACTGTTTGTCAGATAGTAGTTAAAAAAGTCGGGGGCCACCCATAGGCCACCTCTTTCTGTGGACTGGAAAGACTGGTTTGGGTTTTTTTTTCTTTTCCAGCATGACAAAATTCAGTGACTGGAACTTTTCTGTCCTGGCTGAGGTGTGATAACTCTAACTATAGACAGTGAGTTAAACTCTCTCTATTAATGAACACGAAGAATGCTGTAGTTTTTTTTGTAGATTTATTTTCACTCTTCACATTGTACTGAATCCATACAAAAGAGATGGGATAAGAGACCTAGTTTCATAAACATTACTTAAATTAGAAATTTTCTAAATTATTACTGTGCAAATTACTCAACAGCTTAACCAACTGGTAATGCTAACATGTCCATGAGATAATACTCGTTTTTACAATATGAAATTAACATACTTATGAGTTAACTTATCTAGAACAAGATCTAGAGTCCTTGGATGTAGAAAAAATGTGAACTTATCCTTAGGTAAAGGGCTCTGAAAACTCCTTCCAACAGTGCTTTAACCACATTATGAGTTAATGTTTAAAGTTAAGAGCCAATTTTTTCTTAAGGTTTTCGTAAAGTGCAGATTGACTTTTGTCCTTCAAATATTGTCTGAGCAGAATCTCCAGCTATTTATTTGCTGTAGCTGCAGGTCACCTGATTCTGCACTGTGAAAAATGCAAATAGGGAGGGAACTCCACAAACTCAATAAAAGGTGATGCTGCCTTACAGCGGTGGAAGAAGCGCTTAGATACAGTAAAAGTACTGGTACCAAAGTGTTAAAAAATACTCAATTACATGTAAAAGTCCTGCATTTAAAAACCTACTTAAGTAAGAGTAAAAGGTATCATCAGCAAAATGCACTTGTCCTGCAGAAAAATGACTTTTGTGACTGACACATTATTCTGTACGATCCCAATTGGTTCCCATTCTGGGAGGTTAGGTCCTTCCAAAAGATCACCACATAAGTCAAAGGGGTTGTTGATGATTAATAGCATAAAATACACGTTTTGCTGCAAAAATTTGTGTTCATATTTTGGATTTTCCTCTAATAATTGCAATTTTTATGAAATATTGGATATCTTTTGGGACTCTAACAATTATTTGACTGAAACCTTCTGAGAAGAAGAACTTGTTTAATCTCGGTTTAGTCTTTTACTTTATAAATTTATGCTTTAAAATCTTAATCTGAGATGTAACTAGTAACTATAGCTGCCAAATGATTGTAGTGGAGTAGATATGTAAAGTAGCATAAAAGAGAAACACTCAATTAAAGTACAAGTATCTCAGATTATTATTTAATTGCAGTACCTGATGAATGGCACTCTGTCAAGTACAGTTATTTTCCACTACTTTCATTTGTTATAAAAGGTTTTTCTCTTATCACTTTGAATTGTCTGTCACCTAAGACTGAGGTCAACTAGTGGTGTTTGAAGAGGTCTGAGCTAATCTGCAAGACATTGGCACTTTACACACGCACACACACGCACACACACACACACACACGCACACACACACTGGCTTGTGTGCATAAGTAAACACGACTGCCCTATAAATATAAATTGCAGTCAATGGTGCTGGAATTCCTTTGCACTCACTCATCCAGTCACTTGCTCTCGCTGCTTCTCACTTTGTACACACCCCCAGCAGGTGCTTTCACTTGAGGTTTAGTTTGGAGTTTTGCTTTAGGCTGTGTCTTCAGGTTTACTGTAATTGTACCAAAGAGCCTAGGAGTGTCCGAGGCCTCAGGCTGGAGACTGTGCAACAGTCATCAAGGGAGAGATATTGAAGACTGAAGGGTGCCTGCTGCACCTCTAACCTCAGGTAGTGCCCAGGTGTCTAGCTGGGTGTTGGTCTGCAACGGGACCAAAAAGGCCATCCTTCATCATCAGCAGAACCAGACCTGCACTGCATCTGCCACCATCCAGTCAAGTCTTCGCCTCTGGTCATCAGAGCATCTTTGCCTCGGTAAGAAGACACTAACTGTCCTAAATATGTGTCTGATATAATTAGGTTTTATTTATTTGTTCACATGTTACTGTAAAGTTTAAGATGACCAACTTGCACCTGTTGTTGATGTCATCATCATTCAGGGGAAATAAAGAGCATCTTCTGTGCAACATCTGTGCAATATCTACAGATTTATTTATTTTTTTATTATTATTTATGGTTATTAACAACTTGTGTACAGACTTTAAGTTTTGGCACACAGTTAAAATATTTAAAAAAAATCTAATCTTAAAAAAATTTATAGATAGTTTTGTTAGTATTTTTCACAGCAACTGATGAGTCTGAGACTATGGATTTAAAACTGATAGATAATGTTGTGTTGCTGAAAGATAGTAGATAATATACAGAAAAGGCTTGAAGATCTAAAAGAGGGGCAAATGGAGGAGATAAATCTATTTTATTGATTTAACTAATCATGTTTTCTTTGTGTTTGCTCTGTACCTTACTCATGCCTGTTACCTGTTTTTCTTGTCCAGTCACATATTAGCTTTCCACAGAAAGATAAAAAAACAAAATGTGGTCAGATAGACGGTGTCTGGGGGGTTGTTGGTGGTTCGATGCCAAAAACCACAACGATAAGCTGACAAATTTCAAACAAATGTGTCGCTGCTCTCTGGGATAAGGCAAGGTATTTAATTAGGATTGAAACTAAAAACGACCACTGCCCAAGACAAGACTGTAACAAAAGTAAGATATAAACAGAAATAACTGAACTAGGCTTTCTGTTATTTCTAGAGGTGCAGGTGCGCCTTTTATTCAGAGCTATCACGTCATAGTAACCTACTTTATTACTCCACTCTGTTGTGTTTATTAAAATAAGGACCCTATTCATGGAGCACGCTAAAAGCTGGCTCTCTAATAGACTGTACAGAAATATGGGAGTGTGGAGGGGAGCTTTACTTTACTTTTTCTTTATTCATTTATTTATACATTGTGTGTGTGTGTGTGTGGTGCACTCTAATGTTGATGTTTAAGAAGAAGATTAGACCTTTTTCACAGCAGCCATTTTGACATGAAACAGTCGTGTAAACACAGGTGTGACCAATTATGCTAATTAAGGTCAAACAGAGTCTGGAGGCTGCTATTGTACGAAACAGAACCTTAATGAGCGTCACTGATGACACCTGTGTTTTAAAAAAGGTCAGCTGCTTATGTGTAGTAAGAATTAAGCCTAAGATTATGTTCAATCATTAGTTCATACAGCATGCTGAAATCCACAGTCTCTCCTGTAAAACATTCGTAATGTTGCACTTGGTTGTTGACATTAAAAATGTCAGTAATAGTTGTAGTCTCAAGAATGAAACAGGAGAGCTTGAATGATAACTTTTAAAGTGCGGCTTCTTCTTCTTCTTTTTTTTGACCGCATGACTGACCAATCATGGCATGAAGTGAGCAGGAATGTTTGATGATAGTTTCTGGAAAGTTACAAAAATGGCCGGATACGGAAAGTTATATAAAGGAGAGGGTTTTCCCACAAGAATACTTGCTTGTAGCTTTGGCTTTAGTCAAGTTCCCATCCAAATTTAGCGCAAATTTTAAATGAATTTCCTAGAAAATCTGCCAAAGGAAAATGCCATTGAGGAAACGCCAATTGCATTGCTGAGCTGAGTTCAGTTGAGCAGTGTCATTGTGGAAGAGGAAATATAATTAAACGACTGCTAGTCAAATCTCAAATGAACAGAATGTGAATAAAAATATGTCATTGGTTTGTTTCATTTGGGGAAGGTTAGAGTCTCCTCATCGCTCCACACGGATCTGATGTTTTTGTCTTTCACTATTTTTTACATCTTCACTGGACATTTAAGTCACTGTCTTTCACTATTTTTTACATCTTCACTGGACATTTAAGTCACATGCTTCATGTATACAATGAAGTATTTTTTACAACCTTGAATTTCTTTGGGGTTTTTTTTATGCACATTTCTTTTTAAAGGTCAAAAAACAGGTGAATAGAAATTGACTTAATGTTGCACTATTGTTCATAATCCCTGACATAGGGTAGTGCAGTTTGTCTGTCCCATTCCTTTTTTTTTGTCACACTGCTATAACATGATTTAAATGGCACTTTTTAAAGATTGTACCTCTTATATTTACTTTTTATGCTATTATTAAAAAACCTGCTCTGTTTGATCCTTTGGCAAATAAAATCCAGCTGCATCAGAACATCCCTCAGGCAGAGAATCTCCATATCTTCACTATCTCTGATTTATCTGCCAAAAAACAGGTGATTATTGCTGCGGTGCTTATTTTTCCATCGAGTCTTGTTAAACTTCTAATCTTCTGCATCATTAACTGTAACTATGACTACTGTGAACATTTTGTTCAACCAACAGCAAAGTATTAGCGATGGTTTAGTGTTTCCTAAGACATTGGCCTAATGCCAGTGCACCTGACTAACGGTAAAGATGAATCACTGAGTGAGTAACATGCCCCATTGGCAGTTAAAACCCTCTGGGGTCCAATCTATCACTCACAATTGATAGCATTATCACTTAGAGTTAGATAAAAACAGTAGTTATTAGCAATAAAAATAGAAGTCACTGAAAGCACACGCTCAAAAAAATCAGCCTTTATTATTGATTCATAAAATAAGCAAACAACTTTTAAAATTATCAGCCTAAAAAGCAACAAATAAACCTAATTTATAATGTGAACAGAGCACCTGCACATGTCGCAGCTGCCATAAAAACGGGTCTAAAGCACCAGTCCACTGATTGTAATCACTTCCTCTAACCTGCAGGTTTTCTCCCCAGCAATGTGCAATGAGCTTGACACAAAGATGAAACTCCTTGTTTTCCTTGTTCTCGGAACAATGACTTCCTTACTTGGTTCCTAAGTTTCCCATGAGAAACAATAACAGTGAAAGAAAATCTTCCTTTAACGCTCACATGGCAAACAGTCACGCCTGGCTGTACACACTCCTTTAACTCCACACTCAAACACCACAGACCTTTTCTTTTTCCTTTTCTTTTTTTTTTTTTTTCCAAACACCCGATTCACATTTTGTCAAATATCACAGGAGACTTTTTTCTGAATCATTCATGATAAACACACATTTTGAAAGATCTTTGCTTGTTTTAATCACTACTCATTAACTTTAATCCAAACACTACTTGACTTCTGACACATAACTGTTTCTGCAACAATGATAAATGAGTTAGCAGTTTAATTTCAAGCCAGAGGTACTGCAAGCTGTTTTTCTACAATGCATGTAGGTGAAAGGCTGGACACACGCTCCAAACTAACATTTTTTTTACTTATTTAGTCACATCTTCACATTATTCCTTTTTTTTTTTATTTCATTTAGTTTGGTTTAATTTGACCAAGCATGTAGAAGAAATATGGTTCCCATGGTGGATGCCTGCGTGGACGGAGTCCTTTTCCCGTCAGTGTCAAAGGCTGACTTTGCCGAGTAAATGGAGCAAGCTCTAATGCTCCTGAAATGAATATCAGCGTCTTGACCAAACTCATTTTAGAGATCAGTCAGGGTCTTAATCCCTCTCCCCAGGGGTGTGTGTTTGTGTCTTTTTCTTGTGCTCCCTCTTCCTTTTGGAAGAAGGTAATATGGCTAAATTTGCTTTGCTAATGGGCTTAGCGCAAGCTGTTACAGAGCCGAGTTGACACGCAGCAGCCCGGCTGGGATACCAGTGGCTTTTAATCTGACTCCTGATGGAGTAAAAGGGAGTGCGGGTTATAGTTTACGAGAAATCTGGAGATAAAAGGAAAACTGGGGAGGAGGTTTTTACGGTGGGGGGTCGGGGGACCAAAGACTAGAGAAGGGGAATCTGTTTTAGCCGTGGGGAAGATAACTTCATTTAACTTTGGGGAAGTTTGTTAGAAAAGAATGTCGACATTTTCTCAAAGGTTGGTGGCAGATTTAAGATGAATGTGTTGGGAAAAAGAGAGAAGAACGGAAAAGGTCTGAGCTGAACATTGTGAAAGATTTTGCACTTTTGCATCCAAGGATTTTTAATAAATAGTACAAAGCGTGTGCATACAGTGACAACCCAAAAAAAGGAAGTTGGCACTTCGGAGGATAAAAGTATCAATTTATTTAATGTGCAAAAGTTGAAAAAAAGGTAAAACCTTGTGACAAAAAAAGTGAATATTTCAATTATAGGACCATCATCAGCTTCTTCACCAACTTCTTTGGTAATTTTTTTCACATTTTACAAGTGAAATAAATTGTTTTTTTTACATCCGAAGAGCCTCTTCTTTTTATCAGCGTATGAGACTTAATGAGGTTTAACGTTTTAAACTCTAAATTTTAGCTGCCGGACGTGCTATCATCATTTTGCAGATTTTTATGAGACTTTAATTTATTTGTGTCTTGACAAATAAAGCCATGCCTCTTCTCGAACATGTGCTTCGTGGGAGCACACTTCCTTTACTGTGGCATCAGCTACAACCACTGATAACCTGGTGTGCGTGTCAGCAGTGTGCCTTCTCATATGCCAGCTGTGGCAGCTTCGCATTATGGGTGCCATATGCGAGTTCACCCTGAGATTACAGCACTTGTGCTACAGCTGACGTCCATAAATGAACACTTATGACGGCAATTTCCTGTTAGTATGAAGCTGTCGCAGCTATCGGTCGAGTCCTCGTAAAACAGACGCCTTGGTTGTTTGTGCACGCTCTTCTTCACATTGTCTAACTTGATTAAAAACTCCAGCTGACAGTGGAGACAGAGGGCTGCAGAGACGGCACCTTGAAAGTCGAGGCAGGCGGCAGAGCTGTTTCAGGTCTCAATACAAGTCACCTACCCCCAACACGTCAGCCATTCTGGGCCACTGACCCACAAATAAGAGACTCAGTCAAATCCATTTTGCCCCATGCCTGTCAGCGCTGTGTGTGTTTTAACTCTCATGAGGGTCATTTCCCCAGTATCTCCATTAGAATCTGGGTTCTTATAGAGCATCAACCAGCACTCACCCCAGTTTAGCTCATAACACGTTAAGAAAAGGGATCCTTGCCTGCAGCTGCTTTGATGGAGTTTCTTACTCAACAAAAACAATTGTTGGTTTAGCAGGTGGAGAATTGCAGGAAGGGAACTGTTGAAGAAGGTATTGTCTTTTTGACCTTTGTCAGGATTACTGTTAATAATTTAAATTATATGTTTACCTTCAAAACATCTTTTCTTATCTTTGAAAGAGTTTATATTACAGGAAGATCTGTTGTGGCTGATTGAATAACTAACATTTTGCAATGCTGACAGGATACTTCCAAAACTTTACACGGTTCTCAGTTCATGTGCAAGTTGGAAATATAAAGTTTAACTTGGCCTTTCTTGTCCTCAGGTACCAGTTATGTCAAATCCAGTGGGCAGTCTATCAGAAGGCACAGTGTATGGATCCCGGATCGGGATGACAGAGAACTCACTCGCCATCTTAGAGCGAAACAGGAGCTCCGGAGAACCTTGGGACCTGGGCCAGACAAAACCAAACATGGAAGCCCTTGAGCGCAGCATACCAAGCCTCTATTTCTCCTGCTTCGACATGCTCCTCACTGAAGATGCCACCTGGTTGGTGAAAGTGTCAGAGGCCTCCCAAGCACTGACTGTACCTATGGCTCGAATAGAGCCCCAGGAGGAACCAGAGCAGTGCCCCGTTATTGATAGCCAGGAACAGGGAGTCTCTCCTGTGCTGGAGGGCCAGGAGGAAGAGCGCTCTCTGGAGCAGGTGCAGAGCATGGTGGTGGGAGAAGTGCTGAAGGACATTGAAACAGCCTGCAAACTCCTCAATATCACCCCAGGTAGGCTGCCGTCCAACACACCTGCTACTGCATTTTGTCATCTTATTGTTACAATACAGAGACATATAACTGACAAAGTACACAAGGCATTTTTCAGGATACAAAACGAACTGTTTTGCCTGTTAGTTGCAGGTAAACCAAGATTGAGCCAGCAATATTTAAGCTACTGGATCTTACTCCCAAAATCAACACATGTTTGTGTGGATAGCGCAGGCAAGATGACAGATCTCTTAAATCATATCCTTACTGACGCAAAGCTGTGTTTGCCTGCCTCCAGGATCTGTTTAATCCTGACCTTTACATGAGTTCTTTTGGATTGAGACAGTGATGGCTCTTTCCTGCCATTGGACGTGTACACAGTCTTATGGGCGAGGTCTGCTCCTGCTCATAAAGCAAACAGAGGAAGCATTATGTATTGTAAGGCTCCTGGCTGTCATAAACCTGTGCAATCCCCAGTCATCTGTTTCTACTGATTAGAACTGTAGTGGCATAAAAGCGTGATTACCTTGTGTTTTCAGTGACTTTATTATGTGTTAAAGGAGCAGAACATAAAACACACTGAAAAAAACGGTTAAACTGACTTAAGTTGATGCAATATAATCCCAAACCAAATAATTTATTGCAGGGACAGCTGGACGTTTTCTCAACCATCTATCATTCTCTGTTTTTGTAGACCCTATTGAGTGGAACACAGGGAACGTCCAGAAGTGGCTGCTGTGGACCGAACATCTGTACAGGTTGCCCCACGCAGGAAAGTCTTTTCAGGACCTGACGGGAAAGGACCTGTGCGCCATGAGCGAGGAGGAGTTTCGTCAGCGCTCACCACAGTGTGGAGACACGCTGCACGCACACCTTGACATATGGAAATCAGGTGTGTTTGATATTTATTTAATGAGTTCATCATAACCAGCTACAGCTTTTATGATGATTGTATTGTCCAATGTTTTAGTGTCTGTCTATCTAAGGGAGTACATAGTAACAATAAAATAATAAAAGAAGAGCATTTAAATATATTTTTTAAAGTTTTATTAACTGCTTGTCTCTCTTTTCTCTCCAGCTGCCTGGATGAAAGAGAAGTGTTCAGTTGGAGATACAAAAACTCCTGGTGTGTTTGTTTTCCTCATACAACAGTAATTTAAAGAAGATCTTTAACTGAAATTCATAAAAACTGTATTATAACTTTGCACAGAATCAGGGAAAATAAACTGTTATGGACATTTACACACTTTGACTACATACCAATAGACATTTTGTTAACTCCTCTATGTAGTATTAAGAAAATATAGCATATCATATTCAATCATTTAGAGATAGAAGATTTTGGCTTTCCTGATTAGTTTGGAAACTTTAATGTAATTTTCTGAGACTTGGTGAATGTGTATTTTTCTCTGTGAATCACTACACTGTGGTCTTAATGTCCAAATGTTGTTTTTTTTTTGTTGTTGTTTAGATGCTCAGGAACTTTGGTCCGAGGCAGATTCATCTTGTTCAGGTCAGCCCATTCACCTGTGGCAGTTCCTCAGAGAACTTCTGCTTAAACCTCATAACTATGGACGCTGCATCCGCTGGCTCAATAAAGAAAAAGGTATTTTCATTTTCTTAATGCTACAGCAGAGCTTTGTATCTCCAAACTCCTTTAAACTCCTTTGACACTTCATCTGCCTTCACTTGTTACATGCCACCTCACAGCTACTTTTATTTCCTCACAGTTCACACGTCAACCAAAAGTTCAACTGCACATATTTGCTAATGTTTACTTTTTACTAACAAACCTTTTCAATTTCTTTTCTTTTTTTTCTTCTTTTTCTTACCTCATCTATTTTAAACTCAACTTACACTTCATCTCCTTTCAGTTGTTACATATCACCTGACATCTACTTTCATTTACTATTCTTCAACTTCAGCTGCTTTCAGTAATCAGCCAAACAAAACAACCAAAACTTCTACTCCACGGTTTCACTTCAAAACTTCATCTCATTTCAGTGATTAACCTTAAACTTACACATCAACTGCTTTCATCTCTTACACTTCAACTGAGACCTAAACTACTATTCATGCTTACGCTTCACTTACTTACTTATACTTCAGAATTAGCTTGTATATATTTTTATATTTTATTTTATATTTTTTTTTTCACATCTTTTACATAGGACGCAATTTCAATTCTCTGTACATATGGCAGCATTGATAATAAAGTTGACTTGACTTGAGAATCTTTCAGAGCTTCACATGACACATTTCAATTTCAGCTTCAACTACTTTCATGTACTTTACCTCAGCTTACACTTCAACTACTTTCAGAGTTTACACTTCACCTGTAATATCAAGTGCTTTCAGTGCTTACACTTTAACTGACACTTCACCTGCTTTCACCTCATACGTGTTAACTAAAATCTCACCTACTACAACTCATAGTACTACTTACACTTTAACTCACAGTTCAACTGCTTTCATCTTCAATTGAAATGTCAGTTATGTTTGGTAACTTTAAAAGTTCATCTCACTGCATCAAATAACCTTCGACTGACACATCAACTGCATCCTTTTCTTCTACACTTCACCTGAGACTAGTAGTACTGTTCATGCTTACACTTTAACTGATTTCAGTGATAACTGACACCTGAGTGACAAAGCTGCTAGTAGAGTGCATCATTTCAAACTACAACTCTTATACAACTACAAATGTATATGTTTGTCTCTAAAATTAGTCTGTTGATGCAATTTAAAAAGGAGGAGAAATATGCATGTGAGTGGGAGATTGATCTGCATGTATGTTAATTTTGTGGTGTTGTACTGTTACAAATGTCGAATCTCTTGTGATTCCCACCAGGTATTTTTAAAATTGAAGACTCTGCTCACGTTGCAAGACTGTGGGGCCTCCGAAAGAATCGACCTGCTATGAACTATGACAAGCTGAGCCGCTCCATACGTCAATACTACAAGAAGGGCATCATCCGCAAGCCTGACGTGTCTCAGAGACTGGTGTACCAGTTTGTTCACCCAGTATGAGGCGGCAGCGTAGTGGGAGGAGTAGGCGATAGAAACCTACAAAACTGAAAGGACACAGCATCTCATCACCATGTTGCTGAACACCTAAGCCTGAGATGAAAAGGTGACATGGAACATGTGCACTGACCAACCCCATTGGTACACACTTCCACTGCCAACACTAAAGTAACAGCTGGCAGCTGCTGCGTGAAGACTTATCTGTGCATGATCTGAGAAGAAGACACAAAACAATGTGGCTGTTGAGGCTTTTTTTTTCCTACTACAGAATGAAACAACCAAAAAGAACTGCCTTGTCGTTTGCATGATCTGCCTGTTTATTTTTCAATAATATATATAATAATATGAATTAACCTTCACACATTACACCAACCAGTTAGAAATGATCGCTCTTACGTAAAAGCTCCAGGAAAACGCCCACTGCTGCATTTGCTTTGTCTTTTTGTTTCGCTCATCTTGACCACTGTCTCTGTTTGAATTAGAGCCAGTTTTTCTGCCACAGCTGAAAATGTGGTTAGAATACTTTCATTTCTTTTATTGGGTTTGGTCCTGGCTCTTATATACACAATCAGTCAGTCAGGACAAGGTGCTCTGTTATCTCATCTACAAGTCTCAGACAAAGACACTTCAGTAGTTTGCTGAATCTGGATCCAAGACTTCGGCCAGTCCTCAAACTCTGCTGTGACCGTATCGATAATGACACTTGTAACTTGGTAAAGAGTGATGCATTCCCTTAATATTTGTTGACTGCTGAATATATATTATGCTGTTGACTCTGGTTTATACTGCTGTACAATTTATTGAATTTTTGTGTTGTGGGTGTTTTACTGTGGAGACCCAAAGTCTTAAAAATAGGATAAATGGATATAAAATAAATAATCATATAAATAAATACAGACAAAATGTGTCGTATAACCATGAAATTATAAATATATTTTTAGTAATGTCAGCAGCGTCTGTCAGTCCAACACTGTCATCCAAACCACTTTTGTTGATTATTTGAACGTAATGTCATAAGATTTTGTGCAGACGTTAATTTTCCCGTCAGGATGACTTAATATAACTTTTATGATCCCTTGATGTTTCATCTAGTGCCATCATTAAAATAATATTTTAAAAAGTAACATTCAGCATGTTAGTCACTGTGGGAATATCAGCATGCCGATGTTAACATTTAAGTTACTGTAGACTCCTGTCTAAAGATCATCAGCATTTTATCCTGTCCCTTTACAAATCTTACACAATTTGTTTCAGATCACTTAATATGTCCTTTTTTCCAAATTAATAATTTAATTCAAAATGTTTTATTAAATGATATGACAAATTTCTTTTCATTACAAATTCTTTGTCTCTTAATCCAGAAAAACGGACAGGAGAAAGCCAACATGAAATATAGTGTATAAGATGATGAAAATTGACATGAAATGCTCATTGGGGACAAATTACAGTGTGAAATGAAAACTGAGTTTTTGACAGAATAAAGGTGGAATTAAATAAATAAGCAGGATGAAATAACATTTCAGTTAAAATCTTATTAGTATATCTGACAATTTCATACATGTAGTCTGAATTTATTTCTGTGAATGTTTATTTCATATTTATTTTTAAGCTTTGGGGCTGCATATGTTACACTCAGTTCTTACCATAATCCTTCTTATTAATGTCATCTGGAGTTTGCCTGAAGGTCTGCCTGAACAAGGATATCCAAGCTTCACACAGGGCTCAATAAACTCTCATTTTTATCTGAACGTTAATCTCCGTGTTGTGTAATCTAATTGAGGGTGTCAAGTTTTCAGTTACATGCACTTTGGCCACCCCCCCTCAGCAAACTGTTTTTCTTTCATAAAGACCAACAGGTTTTAAATTGTGTAATAATCATTCTCACAGTGAAATGAGACTGTATTGGACTGTTCATCTGCCAAGAAAAAGTGCCTTGAGCTACGCAGAGCAGTTTAATCTTGCGGGTAGCATGATGTGTTTTCAAGAAAGTGCAAGGTAAACTAATTTCCACTTTACACCAGTTTTTTAATCTCGCGGAGGGACGTAGAAAGGATAAAGTAGGTGTTAAGTTGTCAGTCTTTAGGTGAAAGGAGACGATATGTGATATCTATATGATTATCTGAGATGTCAGCATCAGGGTGATGTTGTAATACACTAACAAATGCATATTGCTCAGGGGAATTACAGACCTGTAGAATATAAATGAGGTTACGTCTGCACTTATATGAACTGTGCACTAATTAATAGGCCTCACCCTTCACTGCTGCTGATAATAAAAACAACAAACGTTTTAATTCAACACCCGCCCTGCAAAGATGAGTCCATGCCAGCACATAAACTCTAAGTAGGGAGTGCCACATACATATATTATTAAAAGAAAGCATTTAAAAATGTTTGTCGTTGCAATATTTCATTTGAGCTTTTACCAGTTTCCCCTGCAATGTTTTGTTCCTGTTAACATCCACTTAAATTTCACACATAAATATTGTACAGATATTCACACATGAATATTGTACAGATGTTCCAATAATTACATCTTCTGACTGTTTTAACTTTAGTTGGAATAAAAATGTTATTTCTGCTTATTTCTTTTATCCCAAAATGTGACAAAATGAAGAGTCTATGAAGAAACCCTTGCACTTTGATTCGAGGAAACCCCTTTTAGGAAATACCAAAATATTATCAAGTAATAATAACAAATCAAAAATTTGCATAATTGGACTAATTCACTTATTGCACTATACATTTTTTGGAGCCTGAGGTGATTGTCGTGTAGCTGTTGAACATGTACCTGAGTCCCGTGACAGTCCTGTGTGTTGTTTGTGGAAATTTGACTCACAATCCGATGATTAATCTGCCTGTTAAAGAGCTGATTCTGGTTTCTACTGACCTCTAGTGGCAGATACTGTAATTAAATTAAACCCAGCAGGCCTCAGCAGATGGGAGTTACAGTACTTAGTCACTTAACCTTAATTTAAGTCTTTCTCAGACAAGATTAAAGGTGAGGAAGCTCAGACTGATGCCATTAAAACTGTTAAATCCATTCACTTTAGATATTTAGACATGTGACCCTCCCTGAAAATGTAAAATCCCAAATCCACAAAGTTTGAAGCCCTGAGGTATATGAATTAAAAATTTTGTGTTCTGTATTTCAATCTTTAGGTTTGATTTTTTTTTTTGCTCAGTAGTAAAACTGAACTCTGTGATTTACACATTAATTTTGAAAACATACATTTAGGTTTAGATTAAGTTGAATTCCCAGTGACTTTCTGTAGTATTCATTTAGACAGTGAGACAGTGTTACTACTTTCTGCTTCCACTTTACTACATCCATCATCAGTCCATCCATCCATGTTTTGTACCTGCTTATCCTCAACAGGATCAGGGTTGCGGGGGCTGGAGACTTGTCCAGGGTGAACCCTGCCTCTTGCCCTAAGTCAGCTGGGATAGGACTTATGGCGAGAGGCACACTTAGAGTCACCAATCAACCAATTAAGTGTCTTTGGAGGGAGGAAGCCGGAGTACACATTGAGAACCCGCCCTAGCTGTGGCTACCTCAAGCTATGATGTTTTATTTGTAATTATACATTTATGTGGCATAAATGTTATATGGCAAAATAAATGTCAACAAGTCAGAGTTTGGTCCTAATTAAATGTTAACTAATATATTTTGGCTGTGTAGGACAGAGTAGTAGCATGTGCATCCCATTTTTCACCTTACAAAGTGTCATACATGCCTCAGAGCTTTCTGATGACATCTTTTATTTTTGCATATGCATATGAACAGGCACTACAGTTTGGAAATGACAGCACTATGCTAAAAAAAAAAAGAAAGGAAAAAAGCCCTCTAAAGGTTTTCCTCAACATTGCAGAACAATGTTTCCAGCATGAGCGACAAAGAAAAGGAGCATTTGAGCATTTTCTTTAAATATGATTTACGATCTTTTCACAGGAGTTTTCACAGTGGATGCTGCAGTTGTAGCTTTACACGTCTGCTTTTACACAATACACTTGAGTCCCATTCTGTTTCAGGTACAGTCAGAAGTACTTTAATATCATCCTCAATCAGACTAAGAGGGCGTTTGTGTTGTGTCAGTGTAAACTGAGCTGGATAAGCCGGAGTCAGATTCTGTGGTGGCGAGCTCTCTTTCACTTCAACGAATGTGACGGTTGAGAGTCGTTGGAGTGGCAGGGTGGTAGATTTTTAGTAAGGCAATATTCATTTCACCCCTCTGAGCGCTAACAAGGAGCAACTCTGTTAAAAAAAAAAAAAGAAAAAGCATACAGAAGCATAAACACAGTATAAGAGACATTTCCCTCCTGGATCTTTTTCTAAAAAAATGAACTTCTATTTTGCAGCAGAAGAAAGGCTGTATCGTCTCATCAATATTTCAGAGACAGATCCTCTTTCTGCTTTCTAGTGCAGTGCTCAGTGCAGCTTTCTCCATCAGTAAGAGAACACCCGCCTTCCTCGTCGACGAGGGTGTAGTGTTCACCAACAGCTGTGGTAACCAGGAGTAACAAACCACTCTCATATAACACGTACTGTACCGCCACATGCACTCAATCTTTGTTTGTATAAAGTTTCTGATTAAAACTAAAGATTTACCTATAAAGACATGTATAGCCGATATTTAATACAGCATGTGTTTTGGTTCACAGTGACCAATCAGAAAAGACTATGTTAGGCAATGCAAATCGATGGCATCTTCATCGTCGTCATCCCAATAGGAGCTAACTTGATCAAGAATCAATAATTTGGTGGGAACAAATTGAGGCCATGCACCGGATCATTTCAGATCAGAGAGTAAACAGTGTGTAGGAGCATCAGCATGCACATAATCACAGAGATAAGAGCTGGAAGCTGATAATGCCGAGTCACTGACATTCACTCAGAGTAAACAAGTCTCAGAAATAGAAAAAAAAAAAAAAAGGGAAAAATGATTGAAACCTTGGTTGTGGAATTAAGCTAATCTCCGTACAAACAAAACAGCTCTGTGTTTGTATTTCCAGGCAGGTCTTGTTCATGATGGCTGCATTATTAACACGATCTGCACGTAAAAACAAAACAGAAGCAGAAACTAAATGACATTAGTTATAACAGGCACCTTGTTAGAGACAGGCGGGACAGCGGTGAGTAATGTAAACAATCCTTGCACGGTTTGGTAGTGCATATTTCCATTTCAAAGAGAAGCTCTGCTTGGTGACTCGTTTCAAAATGCTAATTCGCTGACATGCTGTGGAGTGCAGCAGGAAAACAACAAAATGCATTAAAGGAAAAGTTTCACCTTTTGGGAAATATGCTTAAATAACGCTTTTTACCAAGAGTTTGATGAGAAGATCGATACCACTCATGTCTGTGCACTAAATATGAAGCCGGAGCAAGCTACCACTCATGTCTGTGCACTAAATATGAAGCCGGAGCAAGCTGCAACCGGCGTGGCTGTGAAGTGAAGCCGATGCAGAAGTGCCAAAAACTGCAGTTCCTCAAACAGCCACTTGAGGCTGGCTACAGAACAAGTCAGTCTCCATAAGCCCCCATGTTAAAACTTCACAGCAGAAATAAATATGTTTACAGTCTGGTACAAAACACTGTTTTGGTCTCTATAACTAATTTCCCCATTCATAACTGTACTGAGAGTGATTTTTTTTATATAATTCACCTGTTTAAATTATATTAAAGCTTAAAGTTATGCATAATTAACAGAGTGGTCGCTTTGATTGACAGTTGGGTGCCGTTACAGATGGCTTGTTTGAGTACCCTGCCATCATTCAGCCTGCCTCAGATCCACGTCTTGGCCAATTTTTAGATTAGCCGGGAGGTGGCAGAGGCAGGACTACAAACATGGAGGCAGCCACTAAGATAGAGCTAGCACCTGGTTAGCTTAGTGTCTTTCTCAATGATTAAACAGAGGAAATACTTGCTAATTAGCTTTGGAGGTGCAGGCAGGCTGTTTATGGCATAGACATATATACATAGACGCCGCATTGAGCGGGTTGATCGTTGGTTACGATACGTCAACGGGTCCGCCATATTGGATGTGGCAGATCTGCCCGTAAACTAATACAAGGAAATGGACTGAACTTCATAAAGCGCCTTTCTACAAAGTTCTTTAAGTTAATGTCTCTTATACACCCATTCACACACACACTAATATATCTGGGAAACAAATAGGCACCAAAAACAACGTATGTAACTTTTAAAGTGATGATTATAAATGTTTACTCCTTATGTAAGCACCAAACCAACGTATGTGTTTTTCTAATGCTGAGTGTTTACAGCTACTAATGTGTGTAACACTGTTACTGTGATGATAAATATTGAAATATTTATATTTAACATTTAATCTGTGTGTACACACACACACATACACACACACACACACACAGGATCTGGTTATTATAGACACAGATTAAATGTTAAATATAAATATTTCAATATTTATCATCACAGTAACAGTGTTACACACATTAGTAGCTGTAAACACTCAGCATTAGAAAAACACATACGTTGGTTTGGTGCTTACATAAGGAGTAAACATTTATAATCATCACTTTAAAAGTTACATACGTTGTTTTTGGTGCCTGTTTGTTTCCCAGATATATTAGTGTGTGTGTGAATGGGTGTATAAGAGGCATTAACTTAAAGAACTTTGTAGAAAGGCGCTTTATGAAGTTCAGTCCATTTCCTTGTATTAGTTCACCGGCAGATCTGCCCGATCCAATATGGTGGCGACGTCGACGTATGATTCAGCGCTCAATGCAGCGTCTATGTATATATGTCTATGGTTTATGGTACCAGTGTAGCTCTTTGTGCTAAGCTAAACTAACCAGCTTCTGCCTGTAGCCTCATATTTACTGAAAATATGGGAGTGGTATCTTCTTATTGAACTCTCAAGAAGTAATTCAATAAGCACATTTTCCAAAATGCCAAGCGGTTCCTTCACTGCTAAACATGTAAATATTTCACAAAGAAAACACTGTATCCAACGAGGAAAACTGTACAAGCATCCAGACTGTAAAAAAAGATTAAAATATATACATGAAATGCACAATGCGTAGCTCATTCTCACTATCCAGGCACGACCGACGATACCATATCAATATTACGATGAGAGGACATACTGTATGGCATGTTAGCATCACATCTGAAATCAAACACGGCTACACACAAAAGAGACTAAAATATTTTGCTTCGGTTGAAGATGATGTGATCCTGAACAGATCATGTTTCAGTAAAATCGTCTCTGTGATGAGCGCTGAGATGAAGACAGCTCACTGTGCCCGACGGGGGGAAGAGGAAGCTTTGCTTTCAAGTCTGTGGCAATGTGCAGTTAATGACCGGACGGTTTCAGTCTGGGTTTGCCCTCCGACGAGACAAGCGCCCTCAGCTTGGAGGGGCTAGATCGGCTCCACGTAATTGGCCGGGTAAAGACCCAGCTGGCCGCTGTCTAGACGACCTTTACACCAGCCCTGTTCGTCCTCCTCCTCCAGCTTCGTCAGCTCATCGCCTTTATCAAAGAAAGGAGACAGAAATCAGTCAATTTTAACACAGAACAAGAACAATAAAGGAATACTCCGCCAATAATCCATATTTTCACTCTTAAACACTCAATACCGATGTAGGCCTAAGTGGTATTGAAGACAGCAGGTGTGATTTATAGAAGTATCAAGATATCCAAGCTTTTTATTTGATAAAGACAGCTGAAGAGTGAGCCTTCATGGGGCGGCTGCTCTACCAACTGAGCTAAGCACCGCCCCATAAATAACATTTTAACAGATTTATTTTATGGTCTTTCAACAGAGAAGCCTCTTGGATGGGAGGTGAAACATCTTCATGGATCTACAACCAGCTCTCCTCAAAGAAAGATGACTGAGAACCTTCACCTGTGTTGGAGACTGCATGAAATTAACCAGATGGGAATGTTTTTGGGTAGTAGGCAAGAGCTAGATGGGAAGACCAATACCACATTCTACCTGTCCATTAAATATGAGGCTACAGCCAGCAGCTGGTTAGTTTAGCTTAGCATAAAAACTGGATAACAATCTGGTTGGTAACAAAACAACTGCCATAAAGCAATCACATATATCTGTCGCCTCATGAGGTACAGTATATATTGTGATATTGCCAAACCCCAAAGCTCATAAAACATTTTTTTAATATGTATGCCAAAATATGGCTAATACACAACTACTATTTGTCACTAGTGCAGTGTGATGTTTGTCCTTGTCACAATGGCTACATTTTCTTATGTTGAACATCCAGGGATTGGATATCGAGATGGAGGGAGCATACACACACTTAGATGTTCACCTCAACAATAAACTGGACAGGTCTGACACCACAGACGTCCTGTACAAGAAGGGTCACCTGCTCTGAAGCTGAGCTCGTCCTGTTCCTGGCCGTCATAGTCGTACAGCGCTCTAACTCTCACACCTTTGCCCGCATCTTCCTCGAAGGGGTTCGTCCCTCCGTTGGTGTCATTGCCTGAGTTCGGCGCTGTCTGGTCCTCGTCTGACCACTCCGTGGAGGCCGTGTATGCCTGGTTCTTCTCGTAGCTGCTGACACTAGATGTTACACAAGTCAGCAGAACGTTCATTTTCAGTCGTTTCAGCAGTCTTTTGATCTTTGAATCTGTTAAATCAGGTCAAACATATTAAATATATCTGTGTTTAATCTTACCTTCCTCGGTCACCAGCTTGAGCATGATCTACTACTGTGTTGACGTTAGTCAGCATGACTCCATCACTGCTCTTCTTTGACTTTTCTTTCTTAGAGATGTGATGGGTAAGGTCTGGATTGTATTCCTACAAAGAGACAAAACATGTTTAGTCTTGGATTTGTTTGCATGGAAGAGAAACTACCATTAAATTTCAGGTATGTCCCAGTATGTCACATTTTATACATATTTTGAGTAATAATAATAAGATACTTGTCAACCTGGTACAGTAATGAGAGAGAGGGCTGCAGCCGAAATATGGGCTGCAATGTAATCCTTCTGGGCAATGCGCACCATCAGTGTACGTCTACTAAAAGTGCTTGTTTTGCCAGTGATAGGCTCAGATTGTTATTATAAGTGTCTGACAACATTATGAAAAGGATCCCTTCAGATACAGACCCTTTTTTAAAGAGTAAGATCTACTGTGTTTACTAGAAACAGCTGTTATATGTCACTCTGTTCAAAGTCACCAGACTAAAAACAGCAAATTTACCTCACAGAAAACAAGCTGCTGCACTACAACTGTCTCAATCAGTTAGTTAGTTTGTGTCCTTGTGTAACTTTTAATGCTTTCTAGATCCAACTGTGTTAAAACAACCAAAAACACAAACAGGCTAATCGATCAAGGCAGTGGTATGTATAATAACAACAGACTATTCCTTGAATGATTGGACAGTATAGATAGCAGGACGCCGAACAGTGAGGATTGTAGATTTTATTTCTGTACCTCAAACTGTGGCCAGTTCATGTGCATGCCAGGTCCGTGGATGTTGCTGAACAACTTCAGATCTTCCTGCGCGCTGGCTGATGTGATGACGCGTTCAAGGTCTCTGTACACTGCAGCGTAACTGTGAGAAGACAGTGTGGGTTTAGCGCATGGGCAAAGACCAGCTGATGATTTTGCGTGATGATTTCCACAGTCGTAAAACATCTCAAACCTTTGGTCTTCTGTGAGGTTGAGGTGGCGTTTGACGTCCAGCAGCACCTCCCTGAGGAAGCTCAGCCTCTTCTCTTCAAACTGCTGGCACTGATCGAACACCTGCTCCATGTTTTCCATGTACTGCGGAGTGCACTTACTCAGCTCATCCAGAGCCTTCTCATACTTCTCCTTGGCCTGGGTCATAACACAAGCAACAAACTGATTGATGATCTACAACATCTCATTGATAACTAATGTTTGAATGACATGTTCAGTTCTGAGGTCTTTAACCTTTAAGAGACAATAAATGGGTATTTAAACACAAGTATGAAGGTCAAGGCTGTCAAAGGAGACCAGAGTCCACGTCAGCACACATCAGTAGAGGTGGAGGTGTGATATTCAGTCACACATTAACAATGCTACACTGAGTTCAGCTATGACGTCTTTATAAACACGTCTCCCAGCTAAACCAGCTCTACATCTTAAAATTAGCCTGTGAGCTGATTTGCTTTTGGTTTGATTGTGGTAAACGTGGTGTTGGAGCTGCAGCAGTTGGATGCCCTCACCTTCTGGGAGTCCTGTTTGCACTTGTCCAATTTCTCGTGGAGTTTCTTCTGTTGGTCAGCGGGCATCGGGGTCTCTCCCTTACTGTTGGCCTCTCTGGTGGACGCTAGCTTCTCCTCTTTGCAGGCCATGTGGAAGGTCTTCTTGGCAGCCTCGAGCTAAAGGAAGATGAGAGGCATACACAAGCATGTCACTGACTGAGTTTTAGTAAAGCTACAACTAATTATATTTTATTGTTGTTAATTCTGATGATTATTCTTTTGCTTATGAAATTTAAACACATAACCTGAAGCACAAGTGTGTTGATATTTTGCTTACAGTCTAAACCCCTAAGATACCCAGTTTACTGTCACACAAGCCAAAGAAAAGAAACAAATCTGCACAGTAAAACTAGGGAATGTTGCATGAGTGTGCATCAAATTCATTCTTTATAGAGGTGTTTCATGATAAGTGACCGCAACAGAAAGTTTCATTATTAGTTCAAAATATCAAAAGTCAAAAGCTAATCAAAAGTTTGTTTTATAAGTTGCCAATATTGACATCTAATCTAGCAGATAGTTTGGGGTTTGTTTGTGAAACATCTGCTGCCACTGCAGCTACAAGAATTAAATTTGTGCTGAAAAATTATATTGGAAAAACCCAATAGCAACGCATCTTCTCAGAAACAAAGTCACAGCCCCTGATCAAGTTTGAAAGATTTTCCCAAGCTGTCAGCACAAACTAAGTCACATTCACCAGCTGTGGCAAAGATGGATATTTCAAAACCTCTACAAATGAAACACACTGGAAATTTTTCTTTAGATTTGGATAAACTGAATGTTTTAAATGTCTTTGGACCATCTAAAACACACACACACTCACACACACTTCCTCACCTCTTTTAGCTTTTTGGCCCAGGGTTTCTGGGCCTTTTTGAAACCCTCCTCTGCCTCTTTGGTCTCCTTGAATCCTCCCATCATCTGCTTGTGGTACGAGTCTTTCTGCCAGTTCTTCACCTTCTCAAAATCTACGTTGATCAGGTTGTTTTTCACTTCCTGGTGAAGCTCGCTCACCTTCTCCGCCTCAGTCATCACTGCCATCCAAGCTCGCTCCACTGTGCCGTACTGAGGCCCTGCGGGGAGGAAAGTCAAAGGAAGCATTAGAGCAAAAGGAAAAAAAAATACAGATATGATTTTTTTTTAAGGTGTAATACGAGTGTGAAACATCGCTCACCTTTGTCCACCAGCTGCTTCCATCTCTTGGACCAGTCGGTCAGTTGCTGTGCGTAGGCTTTCTCGATTTTGGCACGCTCCTGGATGCAGTTCATCAGGTCATTGCAGAGCCGATGACCATCGTCAATCCGCTTCACCGAACGCTTGTAGTTCCCAACCTTACATAACAACATAACAATGTCTCATATTACTCACATTATCAGTAACTACATACGACTATAAAATTGCATTTACTAGCTATTATATAACTATTATTGTCACAAACTGTTTGTGCTCTCTTGGAAGACTCAGGGCCTGTCGTGGTAATAAATATGAGGTCAGGTATTGATTTACAGACAGTGGTAACCGAGTACGCATGTTAACTTGTATGTTAAGGTGTAGGTAGGTGGTTTTTGTACTTTAGAAAGTGCTACACCAGCTGTGTCCCTGGACTTAAAGATTTTAAGTTAAGCTAAGATAAGCTTATCTTATCTACAGATGGGAGATTTTTCATCACAGCACCACTGACAATATAAAGAACTGACGGCATAGGTGTGATGTCGCCCACAGGTTTCTGAAAGCTGTTTTGAAGCTCAAAATCTGGCAGTCCTGTCTTCTCCACCTACTGGCTAATCTAAAAGTGGGCAAAGATGTGGACCATCAAAGTGGCCACACTGTTAACTATACATAAATTTGAGCCTTATTATAATCTGAGCAGGTGAGTTACATAGAAATTCAGCTTAAGTACAGTTATCATAAACGTGAAAATATTAGCTATAGAGACCAAAACTGATTTTGGTACCAAGCTGTAAACATGATTATTTCTGCTGTGAAGTTGCTTGCACACACTGTGTGTGTAAGCAGTGTCGTTTCCAAGCTGATTCCTGACATTCTCTGAATGTCCTTTAGGTAAACAGAGATAATCTAAAGTTACTTTTTTGATTAGTTAAAGTTGCTATCAGGATCCCTACTTTGCGAATTGTGTACATTTATTTCTTAAATCCTTCTGCAGATTTAAAAATTCAAAGGCGATTCTTCTTGTATCCTCGTATCATGAATTATCTGCTAATTACAACAAAAAAAGGGGCAATTTCCCTTTTTTGAATGTTATGGCTAAAAATGCATTATGTCATTGAGGAAGCTGCTGTATCCTGTGTCGCTGTTTAAAAGGATCATTGTGTAAGGTACTGCCTTTAAAAGGAACTCTTAGCCTGCAGGCGATACATTGACTAGGCAGGAGGGAACAGCAGGGAAGAAACTGCTGTGTGTGTGTGTGCGTGTGTGTGCGTGCGTGCGTGTGTGTGTGTGTGTGTGTGGAGTTATGCAATGAAAGCAGAGGGTGGGTTAATGTCATATAATTTACAACTCTCAGCAACCTCCCAGAGCTGTGAGCTCTGCCCAGAGACACAGAGAGAGCAAGAAGGAGGCTAAACTCCCAGCTTACTGCAGTCATTTCACACCTTTGTGTGAAGAAAAAAGGGACTGCATCTCTGCTGAATGCGTAATAAGTGTTTACCGATGCCTCACCCTGAAAATGACACTCAAAATGTGAACTAAATGAAAGCAGCCGGGGGAACAAATGATTATATTCCACACCAGCCCTCTGTGCTTCAGCAGCAGCCAGCCGAGTCAGCGATCAGCAGGCAGCACTGCAGCAGCTCGACTGTAATGCAACGAGTGATTGTGATGTAGTGACTCTGTGCTGGAAACAGGCAACTTTGCTGCTCCAGCTGATTCCTGAACGCACCGCCCGGCTGCAGGATAAACACGACGAGGATAAAACACAGTTGAGTCTGAGAGGAAATGGATTATAAACCCTGAACGTGTGAAGTGACAATACGTCTTTTCTGCCTCAAATTCTCGCTGAGTCCATCCATCACACGCACAGTATCTAAACCTGCAGTGACATGATAGTCAATATTATCCTTAGCCAAGATGTGTCAGACTTTTGTCTTGGTTTGAACACTGTGAACTGTCACCAGCTCTCATATATAATGAATGGACTTCTGGGAACTTGTTGCTCAAATTACGTGGGACTGTTTGTGCTCAGGAAAGGCTGTTGGTGATGTAATCACGTGGGAGAAACACAGCACAACGATCAATTATTCAAATCAACAACATAACAATCTGCCACTGTGCTGATAAATAATGGGTTCAGTCATTTTACAAGCAAATGAGACACATTGTTGCAAGACCGTGCAAGTAGTAGCAGAAATTCTTAGAAATTCACAGGAAATTTGTACAAATATCGAATTCCAAATGATTTGCATGTATTTGATTTAATTAACTCTACACAAAGATAGCAGATGGCTTCAATCTGTGACATTTCGTTATTGCCAGTCTGTTTGTTAGTCCTTTCTTTAAATAGGAGACAGAATTCGGGGGAGTCTGTACAGCATAGCTGTGATTGCAGTGGTCGGTGACAGATACAATAGTAACATGCCTTTAACAAGCTCAAGACCCTAATTATGTAGAAGTCAACTTCAACCTCAGAGGCTCAGGCTTCATTTATAAAAGCTTATCTAAATCTGTGCATAAGAACTGCCTGTGCAGATAGGAACGCTGGTGTTTAACCTGATCTGAAGTGAGCAAAAAAAAAAATCCCATCTGTTCCACGAACACGTCCATTAACAAGGGTTTAGTAGCTAGCACCTAAAATGTAAAATTTCAGTATTTAACTGAAGCAAGTGAAAATACCAAACTCTTCAAAGACGTCTGCAGAAAATGTTCGGCTAAACTAAAATGTTTAATTTAGCAGTTTCACGTGTGGTTTGTCCAGGAGCAAAAAGTAAAGTATAAGTAGAGTATGAAGGCAGGTGGCGATGCTAACGGTGTCATCTCTAATAGGAGCTGTATGAGAGGTGAAAAAATGCTGGAAAAAACAAAAAAAACAATTGCAGCTCACAAAAGAGACATCAGTGTCACAGGTGGAGACAGGGTGGCACTTCAGTGTCATCCATAGAGGAAAGAATAGTGGCAATTATTGGTGAGAAGTCCAGAGTCCAGGCAGAGTACAGGCTGGACCAAAAAAGTAAATAATTAGTTTTTAATTGTTGCACTTATTTAGAGATTTAGTTGGCTCTGGCTTTCAGAGATCTGCGTATAAAGTGGCAGATCCTCCGGTGAGCAATCAGTATTGATAAATCAGATTCTTGAATCGAGCTCAAGCGTTCATGTGTGAATCAACACGCAGTTGATAAATGAGGCCCCAGATCGTTCTCCTCATCTCTCAGGTTCTGTTCATTACTGGAGAGTGTCGGTTCCCACTTAGACTTAATCTGTCAAACACTGTTCCCTGCTGTCTCACCTCCCAGAAACTGTCTGTGGTCTCCTCCTGGCTGGCGGTCTCGTCGTAGGCTCCAGACATGGTCCCAGATTTGGCAGCGTGGCTTCAGGCTGTGGCGGTCTGCAGCAGAGTAACACTCCTCATGCACTGCGAGAGAAGACGAACACAGAGGAGTGTCAACACAGTGCTAACACAGACAGGAGACACACAAACACGACATTATAGTGGCACCAGTGTTGCTGCTTACTCCTGCAGCTCATATCATAGTCTTATAGTCTCTTAATCTCTGTTCACGCTTTTATAATACCCACAAATGTCATGTCAAGGATCTTTAAGTGGGTGGAAAATGCTTATGCAATGAGAAAAAGGCGTTGTACGTGAAATTATGCTAGAGATTATTAACCACACAGGATTATGATTAAGTAGCAAGTAACAGATCTGCCTCCCATTTAAAGAAAAATAATAGAAAACTACAAATGACAAACAAGTAAATGGCATAATTATTGCCCAGATTGTTAACTTATGACATTTTATTCTCTGTAAAAATATATCTATCATTGTCAGACGAAAGCGATGAGTACAGAGACTGAAGAAATATAATTTAAAGCTTAAACTAGAACTGAAACTAACAATTATAGTAATTATCCTCATTATCTGTTTATTGTTTAATGTCACAATTTCCTTAAAAAAGCCCAACATTATGTCTTACAATATTACAGTTCATAATCTACAGATGTTCATTTTCCAATGATATAAATCATAGAAAAGCAGACAATTATCACAAGCGGCGACACGAAAAATGACTTATTATCGACTGTTCCAGCTCGCTGTGACTATCGACGCTGATTCACCTCTTGATTCTTTTTATGATTAGTCAAACCATAAAATGTCAGGTTACAGAAGAAAATTGATAATCAATAAAGAATGATATTAAACAGAGAAAATAGTCAATAAATATAAATATATATAAAGAACTGATACAACACTGAGATTACAAAAAAGATGCATTATAAATAAATAATAAACGGGATATGAACGTGTGCAGGTGAGTCAGGCGCTACAAACAAAACACAAACCACCCGACAAACAGAAAACCAGATGCCAGATGAAGATATGATGCAAAGTGAGGATGCAAATGAACTGGATGACAGATACGACATGACAACAAAACAACGAAAAAAACTGTTATCTGTACAGTGAAATGCCAGCAGACAAGTTTCACTGAGGCGCTTCTGGAATACATAATATCAATAAGCAGATGGTGCTGAAAGCATCTGATAAGGATTTGTTCTGCGATGTTGTAAAGATGCGCCAGTTGCGATGCGTGAGGTCATTTCTCGCACGGTGCTTTATGACACAATGACAAAGTTTGGTGAGAATGAGTCATTTAATCTCTGATGAACACCAAAAAAAATAGTTCAACATTTTGGTAAATATGTGTTTGAGGTCTGATGAAGCTACAGCCAGCAGCCGGGTTAGTTTATCTTAGCACAAAGACTGGAAACAGAGGGAAACAGTGAGCTCTAATCTGTGCAAAAGCAGACGTACAGAAATGAAAAGTTTTACAGGGGTTACGTGTTGGACTATGAGCAGTGACTTCCTGGAGTCTCTGCAACATCATAACCACAATTTACCATTGTACGAATTACAGGCACAACCCCTAGAGTGTTTGTGGTTTTGTTATGTCTGAGCAGAGCCACACCTGCCGTTTCCAGTCTTTATGCTAAGCTAATGGCAGTAGCCTCATACAGGAACTATTTATTCAAGACACAGATCTTGTGTCTGTACCTCGCACAATAAAAAACTATTCGATTCATCACAAAAGTTTATGAAACATAAGAGACTTCATACTGATGTTTCTTTGAGCGACTAACTCGTAACTGTGGCCACCAGCTGATTAGGAACTGACGATGACAGACGATTTTAGAAGCCGAACCTGCTGACGAAGAAGGATTTAATGCAGAAGAGACACGTATGAAACAATAGAAAGAGAAGGAGCCGTGATGTGTTTTGATAGGAGGTCAGGGGGAGGGGTGCGAGCTGCATGGGTATTTGGGTCAACCCGCGGACCGATGGATGGAGCAACACTTTATATAAAACAGTTTATTCAGCTCTAATGTTATCTTCTAATGCACACGTGTACAAAGTCCAAACTAAAGGTGACGTTCATCAGCAGAGCATTTTACTTTTTTTTTTACACATACTGATACCAAGTAGAGTCAGGTAATTATATAACCACAATCACCCTCATAACCTGAGTGCTTCCTGTTATTTCTCTACTCTCCTGAGATGACCCTGTCAATGGAGTTAATGACTGGCTGGGACTCTCACACAAACACTATCAGAACACTGTAGTCTAATTGCAGAGTAATCACCTCTCATTCTAGTCATCTAACATTGTCCCAAGGCCTCGCTGGAACACCGTATGCTGCTGCACAAATTAATAGCTGTGACATGAATGCTAATGATGACACTGAGATTAGGATACAAAATGGAAGATCAAAGTGTGAAATCAAAACTGTCTATCCATCCATCCAGGCTCTGATCCAGGAGCTGGAAGCTACTGAAGTACAAGTGACTCTTAACATTTACTGTTGGAAAGTCAATCAAACAACTACAAAGACACAGCAATGACTACAAAGACACACAAAACAACCACATAGATGCACAATAAGAAGCAAAACAACTACAGAGAGACTGAAATGATACCAAAGGATTGCAAAAAAGCTACATAGGGATGTAAACGATCACAAGGAGACCCAAAACAACTACAGAGAGACTTAAATAACCACAAAGAAACGCAAACAAAGAGACTTTAATGATCACAAAGAGACACATAAACAACTACAAAGAGACTTAAATAATCACAAAGAGACACAAATCAACTACACGATTAGTGGGGATGCAAAAACGAAATACAAAATGACTACAAAGACACAAAACAACCGTAGAGATGTAAAACCAGACAGAAAACAACCACAACAACTTATAAAAGGAATATAGAGAGATGTAAATGACCACAAAATGAAGTAAGACAACTACAGCGGGACAAAAAACAACCTGAGTATCTCTTTCAACCTGGGTGGTTCTTTTTTTGGTATCTGTGCCCAGGGGTCCCTTGTCTCAAAGTCTTTGGATGTATCTATCTATCTGCACATGGACTGATTAATGCAACAAACCCACCAAATAACACAGAAGGCAGCAGGTAGATAGGCAATGATCTATGTCTAACAGACTGCAAACCCTCAGTGTAATCAGTGAGTGAAGACAGACAGACTGAAAACACATTATCACACATTACCACATTCTCTTCACACTGCTGCAGCCTCATCAGTGCCACGCTCACCTCCACCAGTTCACTTTAAGTTCACAGTCCAAATTGCAATTTCAAAAGCGATTATGCTGACAATTACATTCACTGAACGTACTGAAATCATGATGCCGATGCCAATGGCGGTTATTGTTACAGCTTAATAAAACCAGAGAGCCTCTGTTCTTGTAATGATATCTCTTGTCAACATCAATTCCTGACTCTGACTATATCTGTTTTCCTTTTTCAGATAACCTTTCAGATTTAAGGTTAAAAAGGCTAATTTGTGTTGTTTTACAGTTTGATTTTAGTTTTGCATATTGTATACGCCTCTCATCCGATGTCGACTGGGGGTGGCTCCAGCCTCTGCAACCCTGCAAAGCGGTGAGTGGGTGATGGAATGATGGATGGATGGATGTTTGTTAGGCACTGTCCTTCAAGATGGGCTAACGATAAATGACTTAAAGTGGCTATAATCTATACAACATTGTATCAAATGACAATGTGGAAGGTGCTGCTTGTAGTGATGAACCTACAAAGAATTGAAACTCCAATCCTCTTGGCTTCATTGACCTTTTTTCCCGTTTTAATCTCATAATTGTGTCGTTCTGGGTCATGCTAACTTTGCACTCCATGGCAGAGATTTGAGGAAATGCTGAATCCAGCAAAATGGCATTCATGCCAAGCAGCATGAGCCTCCTAAAGCTTTCCAAATAAACTTCAACCAAACATAAATCATTTTAAACACTTGAGTCTGACCAAAAAGTGACAAGATAAAGTAGCCCTCTGGATTAGCTCTTGTATCTATCTGCACTGGGATCAGCTACACCAAAATATGATGTTTTGTTGGACATGCCCTCGGATATCAGGGCTTCCCACCTGCACGAGAGCTCGACACACCTTTTTTAAAATCAGTCACATAATAAGATAACAAACATTTTTGCGCATATTTACTTTAGTTGTTTGCACAACCATGAATCACAGAACTGATACAACACTGAGATTACAAAAAAGATGCATTATAAATAAATAATAAACGGGATATGAACGTGTGCAGGTGAGTCAGGCGCTACAAACAAAACACAAACCACCCGACAAACAGAAAACCAGATGCCAGATGAAGATATGATGCAAAGTGAGGATGCAAATGAACTGGATGACAGATACGACATGACAACAAAACAACGAAAAAAACTGTTATCTGTACAGTGAAATGCCAGCAGACAAGTTTCACTGAGACGCTTCTGGAATACATAATATCAATAAGCAGATGGTGCTGAAAGCATCTGATAAGGATTTGTTCTGCGATGCGGTAAAGATGCGCCAGTTGCGATGCGTGAGGTCATTTCTCGCACAGTGCTTCATGACACAATGACAAAGTTTGGTGAGAATGAGTCATTTAATCTCTGATGAACACCAAACTTTGCATGTTAAAAAAAAAATAGTTCAACATTTTGGTAAATATGTGTTTGAGGTCTGATGAAGCTACAGCCAGCAGCCGGGTTAGTTTAGTTTAGCACAAAGACTGGAAACAGAGGGAAACAGTGAGCTCTAATCTGTGCAAAAGCAGACGTACAGAAATGAAAAGTTTTACAGGGGTTACGTGTTGGACTATGAGCAGTGACTTCCTGGAGTCTCTGCAACATCATAATTCACAATTTAATTTGTATGAATTACAGACACAACCCCTAGAGTGTTTGTGGTTTTGTTATGTCTGAGCAGAGCCACACCTGCCGTTTCCAGTCTTTATGCTAAGCCAATGGCAGTAGCCTCATACAGGAACTATTTATTCAAGACACAGATCTTGTGTCTGTACCTCGCACAATAAAAAACAATTCGATTCATCACAAAAGTTTATGAAACATAAGAGACTTCATACTGATGTTTCTTTGAGCGACTAACTCGTAACTGTGGCCACCAGCTGATTAGGAACTGACGATGACAGACGATTTTAGAAGCCGAACCTGCTGACGAAGAAGGATTTAATGCAGAAGAGACACGTATGAAACAATAGAAAGAGAAGGAGCCGGGATGTGTTTTGATAGGAGGTCAGGGGGAGGGGTGCGAGCTGCATGGGTATTTGGGTCAGCCCGTGGACCGATGGATGGAGCAACACTTTTAACAATAAAAGGAGATGAAATGAGAGAGGGAAGTGAAGAAAATCCAAAAATTAATCCAGTTAATCGAGGAAAAATCACCACGGCCATCTAACCCAACAGCTTTTGAGCAAAACAAATGCCTCCACCGGATGCAGCGTGGAGCATGGCATGAGTGGGTGTTTATCACGCTTGGTTAATCCATTAGCTACATGCCGAGAGGGGGCTTTTGTTCAGGATAGCCCTTTGCTCGGTTCACAGAAAGGCAGATCTCAGTGTAGGAAAACAGCCACTGACTAGTGTTCTCCCACTTTTTTTTTATTAACGTCAACAAGTAGAAATAAAGCTGAGACAGAAAGAATGACATGAATATGACTGCATTTTTTGATTTACAGTACACTATCTAGTGAGTTGTTCATTATAGACAGGCAAACAATACCTAGACACACACACACACACACACACACACACACACACACAAAGTCTCCATCACATTGCTTTGATTCACTCCTCACTTTTTCATCTGTACAACCTGCAGTCTCAGTCTAAGATTGACATCCTCACAGACAAGCGATAACACCAAAGGAGCACTGGGAATCCCCATCCCTCTAAAACAAGTGCAAAGGCACCAAAAAAAAGCATCGCTGCTCGCAGCACGGCGAGCCGGCAGCATCTTACACATCAAGAGAGTCAAACCCGGAGACAAAGACCGGCAATACGCACGGATAGAGGGAGAACGCAGCCCCCTGTGAAAGCAACAAAAGCTTACCCCCAGTCCTCCATTAACAGCAGCTAAGGCTGCAGCTAGTAGAAAAGAGACACGTGGGCTCCTCCAGCAGTCAGCCCCTCTCCTCTCCTCCTCCTCACCTCCTCTTCTCCCCTCCCCGTTCGTTGATATTTTTTTTTTGACGTCCTCTCTGACTGACGGAGCATCAGTGTGCAGAGGAGAGGGAAGAGGATCATTAATCTGTGATCTGAGATCTTCCTGCCCAGCGTACTGTGCGGGAAAAGACTGTGTGTGTGTGTGTGTGTGTGTGTGTGTGTGTGTGTGTGTGTGTGTGTGTGTGTGTGTGTGTGTGTATGTGTGTTCCTCAGTGAGTGTAGGATAAGCCTGTGGTGCTTTGCTTGAATGGCTCAGACAGAGCAGCAGGCCAGAGGGAGAGAGAGAGAGAGAGGAAAGGGGGGCATGGAGTAGGTGGGCTGCTGCTGCTGTTTATGAACAGCACTGTAGATGCTCCAGGGTGGATGTGTGAGGCGCTTAATAGTCAGACTTTGGTGGATGCACCAGAAAACTGAGACATTTGAACACCTCTACAAAAAGCAGGACACAGTTATTAGTCATAAATATTTTTTGTTATGTGGTGGGAAACAAACTATTGTCCTTCCCTCCGAAAATAGGTGGCATACACACCTGCTTCAGGCCGTACAGCTACAACTGTCAGCTGGTTAAACGTCCTTTCTGAGTCAGCCCTGTTCTCTGATGACCTACACATACAGACAAACTTATGATTTGATGTCATTGTTTATGTATCTTTCTGTGTCTGCCATCTGAAAACTGAAGGAGCATAAAATAAAGCTTTGATTGTGGGTCTTAACACTACTCCTGAGTTGCGCGATCTGCTACATTGATATAGAGATGGTTAGAGGTGCAGGAAGCTGTCATATTTACTGCTGACTTACGAAAGCTCAGCTTTATAAAAAGTTTTCAGATTTACACTCCTGACTCTGGAGAAGCGTATTTAGGGTGGACATGAGCATGGACATGGACGGGGGGTCCAGATAATAAAAGAGGCTCCATTTCAATACACCTTAGTAGAAGAAGAAGAAGAAGATATACTTTATTAATCCCTCGATGGGGAAATTATTATTATTTTTTTCACTCTATTTTTTTATTTACATGCATTTTAACCCGGACACACACACACACATGCAGTACAATGGCATAGACATGCAAATGTAGAGAGAGATGGTGGAGTGATGGGCAGTCAGCCAGACCAGCACCCAGTGAGCAGTTGGGGGGGTTGGTGCCTTGCTCAAGGGCAGCTCGGCAGTGCCCAGGAGGTGAACTGGCACCTCTCCAAGCTACCAGTCCACCTTCCATATTTTTGGTCCATGTGGGAGCGTTCACCCTCCGGTTCCCAAGCCAAGTCCCCATGAACTGAGCTACTGCTGCCCTGTCTGTCTTTAGGCTCCAGCTAAAGACAAACAGGGCGGGAGGCTGACTAACAGGAGATTACGACAGTATCAAACTGAGCATGTGAAGGGTGGAGGTGACCCTGAGATAGATATAAAGTGTCCTGAATTAGTATGAGTTCCCAAGAGCAGGCCCTTGACATGGCAGCCAATGATTAATAATTAGACAACTTGTCGTTAAATTGAAAACAAGCTGTGCTGTGTGTGGTAGTAAAATGGCAGCATTATCCAAGACATCCAGTGTGCTGAAAAAGCAGAAGAACAACAGAGGGAGACCTCTGTCACTGTCTCAGCTGTGACTTGATCCCCTTGCCAACCAGACTCGATGACATGATGTCACAGTCTGACTGTCGCGATGAGACAAGTGAGACCACAGAGAGCCGATGGGGATGACTGAGCGTCTCTGCTGAGTGATCGGCTCTGTGTGGAGAGTTCAGAGGACGGAGGAGACAGGCCACAGTGGTGACTGCTGAGGTGAGAATGATGAAGACGACAAGACTGTGCCACAGTCCGTAAATCAGTGTTGTTACACTGGTGATTTCACAAGTCACGCAAGAATAAATTGGAGCTCAAATCCAGAAGAACATGGCTTTGATAGACACAGACATAGAGAACACAGATGTAGAGAGTATCCATCGGGATATCTCTCTCTCTCAGCCAACTTGACTGGCTTAAAGTGACATCATATTGTATAAACCATGTGCTTTTTAGGCATTCAATCATCAAACATTTTGTGACAGCGCAAGATAAATTGGCGTTAACCTCGACAACAATTTAACTTCACAGCCATGTTTGTTACGTTCTGATCTATTATTGACAGCCCCTGCCTATGTTGCTTCTCAGCAACATTTCAAATCAATATGATAAAGCTGCACATCCCAAACCCGGTTTAAACTTAAGTCTCACAATCTAACTCCTCTTTCTTCGCTCACTATTCTGTTTTGAGCCCTCCAAACCCACAGTGGAAATGAAAGAAACTGGTTCAAGGTCATGGTTCTTCATATTGAATTCGAAGAGGAGTAACTGCAAATAAAGAACATCCATATTTGAACACCTCAACTGGGTCAAAAAGTTTCGGGGAGGTATCAAATCTCGGCAGACGGAGCAAGACATGCTGATCAAACTTTCAAGTGAATTCACCCAAAACACATGTCTACTACCACATGTGATGATAGAAACTATTTTTTGTACTGTATTCGACACTTCACTGACAAATAAAGCTTGAGTGAAAGTTCACACAGGAAGACTATTCCTTTGCATATTGTCCTGTAGTTATTTCTCTTTTCATTCTGCCATTCACTCTTCTCACACTGATTTCTTGCTGTCACTATCTGTCAGTTGTGATATCAGCTGGTCCAATATCCAACAGCAAAGTGACACACCTACTTGCTTCTTCAGTATGATACTTGAACACATCCACTTCCACATCACCGCCCAGTCATTCCAGGTGCATCAGCTTCATAATTTCACCATCCTCAGTAGAGTCATCAGTCGTCACCACCAGCACCACCACCAGTGTCCGAAGTCCATTGGGGGATGACGGCCTGATGGCTGTACTGGAGACTAAAAATTATATTTCAGCTTCTCTTAGTAAAGTCAAATACTAAATGTGTGCAAAACTTTCAAGTCTTGTATTTGAACCAGTACCTGAGCTCCTGAGTTTAAGAATGGACCTGAAATACTGGAATGAATCACTAAAATACTGCGTGACATGTGAAACTAGTTGCTTGTTTTTGTTGGTGGATCTATTCTTGTGTTATGTTAGACCTTTTTCACAGCAGCCATTTTGACATGAAATAGTAGGGTCAACTTCTGTAGGGTTTCCAGTGATACTAATTAAGGTCTCGTTCTGTTCAGGTCAAACATAGTTGACTAACTGAAAAGTCCCTGCTGTAATAAATGGAAAAGAACCTTAATTAGTATCATTGGAAACCCTACAGAAGTTTACCCTATTATTTTATGTCAAAATGGCGCGCTGTGAAAAAATTCTATCCACAAGTTAAGTCCATTGTAATCATTGTAATCTACAAGTGAAACATATTACAGTACGTAAGACTAAAACCAAAACAAGAAGAAATATAACACCCATAAAAGTTTCATGAAAGACCTACAAACTAAAGAAAGTGAAACAAAAGTGTCCTCCGCTTGACTTGACTCCGCTTGTATCCTTAAGATACACGACAAAAAATGTCAAACCATGCCAAACCATGACAGTAAAAGACCGTAAAGTATGACTGCGTGTAAAATTTCAAAGCCTTTGTTTATACACCATTTTAATAGTAGAGTTTTGTATTAGACATGGCATATTTTACAGTCTTTCGCTGTCATGGTTTGGCAGTTTTAAAAAAATCTACAGACATTTTAAAATGTGGAATACAACACTAACCGTATACGTGAAATCAACTGTATTAATATCCTGTTATCATAATTGAAAAGGTTATAACGTATTTATTATGGTTAAATTCTTGCAACCGCAGCTGCCAGTGTTTTTTTTTTTACAATGCAAGTCTGCTGACATTTTCCAAAATAGTTGATAAGAAGGAGGTGACAGAAAAGGAAGCGAACAAATATACTGCCTCTAATGCGTCTTGACAGTCACAAAGTAGCTTCTTGCACTGTTTGTAAAGTTAGTTATATTGGACAGAGATCGATTATTAATTTGCACTATATCTATAACGTCTTCATATAATCTCACACACACACACACTAAACAGACATCTCCACCTGGAGCTGCCCTCTGCACTCTGAGCACAGACACCTCCGGCACAGTGAGATCTTTGCCACGTAATTCAAATGCAGCACTTTTTTTCCCCCTCCTTCCCCCTTAGGACAAACTGTGTTGCTGCTGCTGTCCTCATCAGATTCAAGTCCTATATATAGAGCCACATTCATCAATAATTCACACTGCTGTGTAAACAGATAGAGGAGATGACCAAACCTGACTCACGTGGAGAAACTCTTTAAGGTTTGATGTAATCTCGATCGGATTATAACGCAAAGAGATCGATATGAGCGAGTGGCATCGCTACAGGCCTGCACAAGAAGTTTGTGTATGACGTGTTTTACTCCTTTGAGGACTGTTGAATGTGTGTCCATGAGTGCTGCAGGTGAATAACGTGTGAATGAAGAAAGGAAAGTCTCTTAAAAGCTGTTAGTATTACTGAGAAGGCCTTGATAAGCAGTAGAGGACTGTGGTTGTGGAATCCCCTGGTACAAATAAGATAAGCTTAATAGGAAAAGTAGTGCACTGTTGGAAGTTCAGACACCAGCCGAAAATGATTTGTCAAACCCTTGGCAGCCGGACGGTAGAATAACTGAAACTCCTTCCTGTTTCTCTATAACATTCACATGTCATCAGTAATACACACACTTAATATACAAAGCAATCAATGTCTAAAGGATTAAGGGGAGCAAAAGGTAAATACAAGCCTCAGATGGTCAATGAGAGAGCCAGAAGATAAATAAAAAGGTTGTCAGAAAGCGACTGACCACACCTTATTCACATTAATCTGTGAATACAAAGGGCGTCCAAGGGTATGCCACTGAACTGCTTGTAAATATGTAAAGAAAAATTCTTTGTGTTTACAGGTCATGGGGTGCATGTGCGATAAAAGTTGTCCTAAGCCATTTGAGACAAAGGCTGATAAATTGCCTCAGGGTCACTTGAGGTAGCATCAGTTTAGGCAAAAAAACAAAAAAAACAAGTTTCTAAGCCTATTCCTCATCTCTGCTTGTGTCTCCAGGCTACATTGACACAAAAGAAACCCTCATTCAAGCCAGAATTATTGAGTTACATGACAGCTAACATGGAAACAACTACTAGAAAAAGTCTATACAACGATCAGGACTATGAGTAGACACTGAGACGTGTCATTAGAGATCAGAGCTGTTTACTGAACCTGGTCTGTCCTCTTTGTAGCCGCTCAGTCCTCGACAGCGTCACTCCGAGTAATTTCTGACAGCCTTTACGAGAACTGACACCTGAAACTCAAAGAGTCAAAGAGCGTCACTGCTCACCATTACACATCCTGGCGGCCTACAGTAACACGCCTTTTCCACATACACACCTACACAGACACACACACACACACACACACACTGTGTGACTGGACTTTGACAGATCCCTGAGAAGACACATTAGACCATCAATAATTAGCTAGCTGCGAGGGAGGGTGGAGACGGAGGGCTCTCCCTTGTCACACACATTCCTTCGAAAAGGTGCCAAAGGAGGTTCGGTGCCAGGAAAAGGGAATGACGAAAGAGACGGAAAGTTACTCATGACAAAGATGAAGGTGGACAGAGGAAGAACGGAGAACCGAGACGGTCACACAGGTGGTTAGATAAAACCGTCTCTGTTCTGTGAAGGACTTAAAGAGACGAGACAACATCAGGGCGTCAGGTCAGCAGTGCTGCATCCACGCAATCGATACAGATTTGCTGATGTACAATGAATACGAAATGTGAAGGCTGAATAGACTAAACGTCTTTCGATTGAGTGAGAAAGATGTCTATGCCACAGTAAGTCAATATTTGAAAAGTATTTTGCACAAATAAATGAATACTAGCATCCTCAAAATAACAAATTATCTTGGGAGGACGCTGTATTTTTCACAGAAACAAATGCACAATGAGCATCCTCACGTTTGAGGTCGAATACACAAAGCTCTTTTGTAATTTCGTGCGTTGCTGTGAATAAAATGAACAGAGCAGGCAGGTGTTGGTCCTCTGATAACAGGCACAGAAGCTTCCCATCTACCTATTCTGTGGAGAACAACATGCAGGATCGTGGCCTGAAATCCTTAAAATCCTAAAAGACTCCAATAAAGCCAGTTGTCTATCTACGCAGACAGATGCTTGTCTGCTCGGTACGTGCCATCTGTGTATCATCTAATCATGTTTCTCCCCGCGGGGCTCGCTCCATTTGACCCCGGTGTTCTATCCCATTATAGCAGGAAGTAATATACGACCCCTGTGCAGGCAGAAGAAGCTGAAAGGGCTGCAGGCCTGCTCTTATTACTTGTATAGAAAACACAATCTTATAATGGAGTCTGTTTTACTGCTGTGATTTGGAAACACCCGACATCCTGTCAATACCCTTAAAATTAAAATATTCTCTCAAAAAAAATGTTTTCTGGAAATTAACACAACTAACTAAAGTCTGAAGTCTAAAGTAACAACTTCAGAACTTTTCTCTGTTTTTGCTATAATAACTAGAAATAACATTTTCATTAGTGAGCTCAGACACAGCGGCTATGTGTTCCCCGACCAACAGTATAAAGAATGCATGTCGAATCTGTGACGTCACCCAAAGGTTCCTGAAGATGTTTTGAAGCTCTGAACGGTGAATGTCGGTGGTCCTGCCTCTTCCGCCTCTTGGCTAATCTAAAAACTGGCAAAGATGTGGATCATGGGAGGACCTGAGGCGGACTGAATGATGCCCGGGTGCTCAAACTAGCTTTTTACCTGTCAAGTGGCCACACTGTTTTATGATGCATTTGAACAGGTGAGTTCTGTAAAAATTTTTGCCTCAGTACAGTTGTCATGAACAGGGAAATTAGCTATAGAGACCAAAACAGTTTTTTGTACCAAGCTGTAAACATTTGAGGAGATGGAGATTGACTTGTTCTGTAGCCAGCCAGGGAGGTTCCCTAATGGTTCCCCACTGCTTTCAGCTTTGCAGTGTCCAATGGCTTTATATTTAACGGACAGATATGAGACTGGTATCGACTTTCGCTTTTGGTAAGAAGCGATTGAGCATCAAACTATTCCATTAAATATGCTAGACTCCATCATTACTGCTGCCATTGAGCAAGGCCCTGAAGCAACAGATGCTCCAGTGGACCTGCAAGCAGCAAAGAAAGCATTGTTCTCAGCAAAACTTCCCTTCATGAATAATAAAAAAAAAAAGAAGAAAAATAAATAAATAAATACAAGGTTTGACATCACTACTACGCTAGTTGCTCAAACTGCAGAGCTCTGGCACAGCTGCATTCAATGAAAAATGAATGAAACAATGGAAGTGTGGGAATTCAATCAATTCAGTGCATATCAAAAGAAACAATACTGTTTTGTTTCCACTTCCAGGTCTATTGCAGATTAAAGAGAAGGGAAAAAAACATGTCTGGTTGTGGAAAAGCCAATTTCTCATACTCCAGGGTTAAAAGAATTCAATCAATACTCAAGGGCAAGTGTGGAGAACCCTCTGTGCTCTACATCCCAGTTTACAGCTAATCAATAACCTTTTTTTTCCACTGACCAGTGCAGAGTCAGAGTGTGGTTCAGCTCAAAGTGTGGCCACGCTGAAGCTGATACTGAGCAGGCAAATGGAAATGACTCATTCAAAGACAGTGCAGCTGCTAAAAGCTATGAGAGCTACACACACACACACACCACACATATACACACAAAAAGCCTCTGTTGTTGTCCTCATGAATGAGCACTCCTCTGGCTAGAAACACCATCAGTGATGCAGTCAGCGTGAGTAAGCTGCTGTTCAATCAGCAAAGTGAAAACTCTGAGTCACAATCAATCTACAATACAGTTTGAAGTAGAGATAATCCAGAAAAATGTTTAAAAATCAGTGCTGAACAATTTGTCAATCAGTTGATTAGTTGCTGCAACAGAACATTTAAATATAGATTTGATAATCAATTACTTGTTTCAGTCATTTTCTACACAAAATGTCAAATTTTCTGGTTCGAGCTTCTCATGTATGACAGTAAACGAAACCTTTTTGATTGGTTGGAGGAGGGAATCTGAAGATGGGCTGTTATAGACAAAACATTATTCATTTAACATTGACTTATCGAGAAAATAATCATTTGCAGCCCTAAAAATTTAACAAATTTGATCGTTTTAAGTTTGGCGAACAGCAACAACAATTGATATAAAAAATCTTATTTATTAACAACATTTATTAGCTGTTCTGAAACATTCAATCACCTCCCATGATCTTCATCAGCAGTTATGAATACGTTTGAAACAAGTGCCCAGGAACGACAGAAACTTGAACATCTAGTATTCCACTAAAACGAGGAACACTTCAGTTTAGTTCAGTTTTGTTGCCATTTTTAGTCCCGTTATATATTTTGAGTCATAATACTATGCATTTACACCAGCTTAATGAGAAAACATGTATTTGCAGTATTGCAGTATGATCTGATACTTAATGTGTAACCCTCAATTCCTGGTATACAAAATGCCAGTAGTGCATGGTCGTGTTAATTGTTCACCATTGTCTGGAAAACAGATGTCTGTGCACAGATTAACGCACCAATGCACATGCAGCATTGAGTGGTTCCTGTTTCAAAAGTTACGAGCAACATTTAAATATCACTCAAGCAACAAATACTATTTTTAGTATTTATTTTGTGGTGAACATTTTGCAGGTTGCTGCGTCTGTTTTTGCATGTTAAAAAGTGGTTGTCACTGATGGCAACCAAAGATAAAGAAGTGGTTGCAAATTTTTCAAAATGGTTGAACCCTGCTCCACCGTCTGATAAACATCATGTGTTATGATTGACATTTTTCAGATGGAAGCAACAATTGACCAGTTCATAAATAATAGAAATGACAGTTTCCATAGGAATCCATACACACAGTTGTATCTAAAACAAAAAACGTCAGTACCTCAGTGCAGTAGCCTTGTCTTTCATGACTGATTTAAGTCAAATCTGGGAACTTTTTTGGGGGCCTGAACAGATAGCTACCCGGATAAATGCTGGACATTGAATCATTGAGATTAAATGATGAGCTGGCATAAAATTAATCTGCAACCATGATTTTGATTCATTATTGCGAACAAAACACAAACATAGCTTCAGTTCCAGCTTCTCAGCTGAGAGGATTTACTGCTTTTCTTTAATGTGACAATAAACTCATTTGGGTTTTTTTCGACTGTTGTTGAAAAATTAAAAACAACTTCCTAAAGCCCATCACCTGATACTTTATACTAACTGTGACGGTCATTTCTCACTATTATCTGACATTTATAGACAAAACGTCTCGTCTATTAATCGCAAATTCTATTAATAATGAAAATAATCATCAGTCCAAGCCCTTCTTCAAACACAGTCGCTCCAACTGCTGCACACAAACCCCATCTTTAACAAACCCAGTCGCCATGGCAACATCAAGCCCTCTTCCTTCCTCCTCCTCTGGCTCTACAGCACTTCACTGACGCTATAAATCTGACATGCTCTAGCCTCAGAGGAGCAACACAAACCTGCAGTCAACAACAAATAGCCTCTCCTTGTTCCTCTTAAGCTGTGAGATGGCTTTTGTAATGTAACATCTATAGCAGAGGTGCCCCGGAGACATGCACTGATTTACAAGCGCCCGGAAAGTGGAAGTATGCACGTCACATGATGCAGATTCACATGGACTCATCCCATCCCATGGCTCAGTGAAACACTCAGCAGTGGTCATACTGATTCCTCCCTTTTAGTCTTGTGACGCCATAAAATGCAACAAGTAATAGCTACCTGTGACACCTCATCACATGTTAAAGTCTTGAGAGAAAAATATAAATTATTTGGCATCTCTTGAGAAAAAGGGTAAAAATTAGAGTGACAAAGTGTCATTTCTTACTGTTTTTAGTCACCTTGTGACCTCTTAGACTTTTCTTGAGTCCAAGTGAGTCTCCCTGACCCCGCAGTTGGGAACTAGAGAGTGGTTTTCATTGAGGGGGTGCAACTTTCTTGATTTATTTAAGGCTGCAACTAATGAAGTTTTTCTCAAATCGATTAAATGTTTGGTCTATAAAACATTTCAAAAACAGTGAAAAATCACAATATCCTAAAGCATTTTGTCCAACCTAGCCTACATGACCTACAGTTAAAAACTATCCAAAAATGCCAAATTACCTAAAATATAAGAGAGAAAAGCAGCAAATTCTTACATTCATGAACCTGGAATAACCAAATTTTTGTCCCATTTGCTTGAAATATCACATAAACAATCAATTAATAATCAGAACAGTTGCTGGTTCATGTTACATAGAGCAACTAAAAGATTAATAGACTGGCCATCGCAGTTTCTTCAAACTTGAGGTGACATATTTAAATTCATAGTTTTGTCTAACGAACAGTCCAAAAACTTAAAGATATTCAGTTATATTCACAAAAGACAAAGAAAAACAACCAATCCTCACAAGTAGGAGCCTGAAAGGAGGTGATGTTTAGTATTTTGGCTTGAAAAACGACTTTAAACTACCAACTAATAATGATACTTGATTTAAAATGAATATTTACAGCCCGCTCAGGCAAACTTTATTATAAGTGAATATAGAAATCTCGGCACTGACCTTAACTCATACTGTCTATGTGTTCATGAAATTATCATCGGGCAGATGACTCATGCACCTCAGGATAAAAGAGCTGCATGGCTGGGCTTCATTGGCATGAAGCTGTGTGCTGCTGATCTGCACTGTACAGCCTGCTGCTTAGATTCTGCTGATTCAGTTTCTATAGGCACCGTGCAGCAGTCAAACAGTATAGACACAACGGGGGAACTTCATCAGTGTCTGGGAAGACGTTTCCAGAACACCTCATACATACCTCCAATGTCTGCCTTTGAGTTGACTGAAAACGGGGAACAACTTCCGTATTTAAAATTGTGTTTTTTGCTTTTATTTGATAGTGAAACTCAAAGTGAAAGATAGAGAGAGAAAGGACAACATGTAGCAAAGGGCCATTGAAGCAAACCCTCGTTATGACAGAGGGTTAGAGGCTTAGTACAAGGGCGCACTCTACCAGGTGAACCACTAAGGCAACCCACAACTAAGAACTTCTAAACGAAACAGACACCCACAAAGACAAATTCTATGTGTGTGATATTTATATATATTTGTTAAAGTAAGCAAAAAATGTGTCCTGAGTTTGTCCAGAGAAAAAAGTGTTATTAACCACTCAGCCAAATGATTGATGATTGAATGATTGATTTGAATGATTAAAAATATTGACAAGTGTATGAAATTAGGTGTCAAAATCCACCCCATTTAGGGTAAAAATGGGCAGGATTCTTCAGCTCCGGGACTGTGGTGGCGTGTTTGCTGAATGCACTGAAGCCACACTCACTTGTGGGAGCAGTCAAGCAGCCATTTTTACTGGCTGACTTCAGAAAATGTGAGATGAGTGACTGAGATGAATTAATCTCTCTTTCTGTTAGGGATGCAGGGTTATGCTCAGGGTGGCCTCAGTGTTTCATCGAGCCACCCTTTAGGACCACCCACAAAACCTTGGACTGAAAACTGGTGAAACATGTTTTCAGCAACCATGTTCCAACATATTTAATGTACTTTTAAAGAAATCTCTTTCAATTTAATTATTAAAGTCATTTTTGAAGCAATAAGGCCAAACATCTTCATCATCAGCATCTCTATATTTTATGATTTCTCCCAGTTATGTTCAAAGTCTCTCCTTCATTTGCTTATTCATTTCAGACACTTGGGAACCATCATCCTCTCTGGCAGGTATAGAGTTAGACAGCAGGACTGCAATCCAATGTGGGACTGTAAACAGAAAATAGCATGCTGCTACTTTCATTGTGCGAATATTTCCGAGAGATTTCGGACACAGCCTTAGTCTGTGATAGGGCAAATATATCTTTGGTTGGTTTTGGACTATTGGTTGCACATGCAAAACAAGATGTCTGTTTATAGATGTAATCTGGCTCATCCTGGTTTTCCATCAACAGTTGCACAACACAGTATGCCGTCATATGTAATGACAGCTCTGCCCTTTTTCCACGCTGTATCACAGTAACACTCCACCATGTTCCCCATCACAAGTCAAACTCCCTGAATCTTTTCCTGTGCAACAAGAAACGATGGAGGGTGCAAACCCACGGCCCCTTTAAGGAAACGTAGCCTGTCTTTCACCCATGATCCCCTGCGAGGATCCTATCACAGGCTCCAATTACTTTACAGTTCAGCCCAAAGCCAGAGCTCTCTGCTCTCTCACCATCCAGCCTGTACATCTTTACAGTCTCTAAACACGTACGCAGGACGCTTAAAGAGGATCTTTCCATTCAGCGGTGTCTGTCTGTGGATATTACACACAGTCTTCCGACACACAGTGTCTTCCGAACTGCACATTCAGATGCTAAGCAAATTTGCAGGAGTGTTTAGCAGGCTCTCAGAGGAACTGGGATAAAAATTTAAATTTGAATTGCATTGATGAAAGCTCAGACATTAGACAGAAAAGGCTCAGGGTGTCTGAAGTCATATTTCTGCTCACAGGTTTAAAGCAACTAACAAGTTACTTGAATTGCTTTCAATCAGCTACCGTCAGTCAGGCCTCATGAGCACCAGATGTGACATGCCCAGCTTGTAAATACAAATGGAAACTGAAAGCAAACAGTGGCGCCTAAGCCCGCTGGGAATAACACGGTCAGATCTATAATTATTTATACAGAAAAATCAACCAAAAAAAAAAGAAAAAGGAGACTTAGGGTTTAGTCTAATTAATTACATTAGCAAAGACGGCTCATCTGTCATTGCTCCAACAACAACAGAGAGGGGTTGAACCATGAGCCGCAAATCAAATGAGTGTCCCTCATTTGTCACATGAATTCATCCAATTAGGCACTCACTCAAATAAAAAGCACTTTAACATGTGTCCAGAGACACACACAAATCCATTCATGCTCCTCTGTCTGCCATGATATTACCATGAAAGACAACTGAATTTTAAGGATGATACTTCAGCATATGATTAATTCTCAAAAACTCAATGAATCACATGCTTACAGCTGAAGGATGCTCGAAAATCAACCTGATGTGACAAACAAAAGAAAACATCTTGAGCCAGATCGATATTAGAAAGCCAATTCTGATATTAAGGAGTAGAAAAATGTCCTGTAAAGAAAGTTTTCATGTATTGATACCGATGCATCTCTAATAAGCTGATATGGGCTGATCGGCATACCGATATATCTGTCCAGCTCTAAAGTGATCCACTCTTAAAGCAGAGCTGTTAATGGATTTTATGATCAGGAATGACATGAGATGATTTCCTCATAACAATCTGCGTAGGAGGCAAGCGATTTTACTAATACTACTGAACAACAAATCAATTATAGTCCCAAAATGGCAGGAAACTATGAAAAAATTCCCCATCACAATGTCACAGTAGTGTCATTAAATTGCATATTTTGTCCAACTTACTATGCAAATGTGCAACATTTACAATAATTAGAAAACAGAGAGAGCATCAAATATTCACATTTGAGAAGCTGGAACCTGAAATGATTTGTTTTTGCTTAATTAATGACTTTCTGTAATTATATTAACATTGTGGTCGATTCATTAGTGGTTGATCAACTCATTTCAGCACAAGTGAGAATGAATTAAAATGTACTTAAGCAAGAAAGCTACTAAAGATCACTCTGCTGCAAATACCAATGACAGTGTAGAGAACGGACAGCGCATCTGTGACGTCGTCCGTAGCTTTCTGAACTTTTGAAGCTGTTGGTAGTCCTGCCTCCTCTGCCTTCTGTTAAATCTGTTAAGACGTGGATCATCGGTGGACCTGTAATCGGTGGAATCTAATAATTAATCAAATTTTAACGAGTGACGTGTCATTAGCGGGGAAATTAGCTATAGAAGCCGAAACAGTTTTTTGTAGCAGGCTGTAAACACGTTTATTTCTGCTGTGAAGCTGGGCTTTTTAACATCGGCTCTTATGGAGACTGACTCGTTGTGTAACCAGCCTCAAAGTGACCGTTCAAGGAACTGCAGTTTTTGGCTCTTCCGCACAGGCTTCACCTCACACCCACAGAGGTTGCTGCTTGCATAAAATACTAAGAATTTACTTTAAAAGCGACTTCGAGGGGGGTGCTGAAGCAATTCAGTATTTCACTTCCACCAAATTAGAAGAATTGCACACGGAGGACAAGAGATATCCTGACATTTAGTCTCTAACTTCCCAAACATTTAACTCCATAGCATCTTTTACACTATAGACTTGCGCTGGCTCCAAGCTGAGACGATCATGATATGTTTCCAGACTCATCAGAAAAAGGTTTGCACAGGCTGAGCGTGTAAACTGAACTTTATGTGTGAAAAGAGCGGAGTAGCCCTTTAAGAAATGAGAGGAAACACAGTGTTTGTTGAATAAACTGACTTCTGTCTGATGCATTATGATGTACATCTAAATAGATGGACAGCAGCTTGTTATCCTGTCTGTGGTCCATCAGAGTTCAGAACCGTGGACAGAGCTATGTTGACATGGAGGTCAGCACATCACTGCAGCCATAGCAGCTGCTCTGTCCAGTGATAAATCAAAGAAATGTGCTGGTCTGGAGGAAGCTCAGGCTCTCCCCAGAGAGCAGCTTTAAACATCCCTCCCTGCCCTGTGCTGCAGCCAAACACAGCCTGCTGCTGCTGCTCACAGCACCGCAACTCATGCACACATTAATAACTGCATCTTCTCATGTCAAACTGTAAATATACAGCTGAATGTGTCATGGTTTATTTCTTATTTAAAATGAGCGTCATGAAGCAGGTGTACAGTCTGCTTTAAGTTAGCACAAACTGCAGGTTTCATGATGCAAACCGAAACTGTTTGGCCATGACTGCACTTTTCTTTTCTCAAAATAATAAACTTTTAATGCATTAGACTCTAATTTAGTCTCATACAGACCCTCACTGGCTGAAAGATGCTGGTTCCCAGCGGTATCAGTGATATTAACTATCAATTAAGATCATTTATCAACAACAAACCTAAAGGCTGGATGTGGTTTTGGTATGCGGTTATAAAATATGAAGAATAACTTACCGAAATGAAGTTTAATCCAGCTTTTCTGGAAATGTTTAAACTGTAATCATTGTCTTCATCAGCGGTGACTGCCTCTGTTGTATGGCCGGGAGCTGTATCGCTGAAAGGAGCCGCCAGATGGGGGATGGTCCGTGAGGTGGGGTCAAGATAGACATTATGGACAGCACGACTTCCGGGACGCCCTTTCAAAATAAACGTTTAGAAGGAAATGCATGCTGGAAAAAATGAAATAAAATGAATAATACTATTATCATCAGGCAAGCAGGATCAGACATTCACAAACAGCTATAGAATAGTTTATACAAAACAATAGAATAAGATAAAAAAGAAAAACACTAAAACTTGTGAATTGTTAGACTTAAGGACTTAGACTGCACTTTATTGATGACTCCCTCGAGGACATTGAAATTACAGTAGCATACAGACACTTGTATACAAAATAAAGGATGTATGAAAAAGATACAATATAGGATAAACAATAGACTCTTAGCTAAATATATAAAGTAGACAATAAACAATAAACTCTTAACAGTAAGCAGTAAACTCTAACTAAATATGTAAAGTAAAATTCAAGGATCGGATAAAATAAATGTATGGAGGATGAATATAGATAAATAGATAAATATAGGGGACTGTGTATGGCATGTGTTATTGTAGAGTGGATAAACGACCAGTTATGCAGTAAGACTTAAACTAGCAGTTGATTAAAATATTGCACTTAAACGATTGATGAGGTTATTGCACAAAGAAAGAAAGAAGAAGAGTGTCACAGTCAGTAAATACGACTCCTTCCCTTCTGTCCTCTATATTTTATTCCTCCTCCCCCAGGTGAGGAGTTGTAGACCCTGGTGGCATGAGGAGTTCTTGAGTCTGTTTGTCCTACACTAAACAGGCTCCTCGGGTTGCTGATGACGGTGTGCAGGGGGGTGCCTGGCATTGTCAATAATGTCCAGCAGTTTGTCCACAGTCTCCACCTCAGCTCCCCCTCTTATTGTTGTTTACATCAATTAGTCCTTAACAAAATAAAAGAAAGAAAAGAAAATATTCTCTGGTTGTGTTGCTTGTGTTATCACAATTTTGAGATATCATCCAGGGAAATTGTGATGAGCATGTTTCACTGTTTTGTCATCATCATATTGTAACTGACTGTGACTGTGGCCTCCATCATACGTGATCACCTGAAGACACATTCAGTGTAATTCTGCAGGCTGCTCTTTAAGAAACTTACTGTGAAATTTGCAGTAATTAACTGGCAGCAACTGACTTACTGCACAAAAGCATGCGTGTCCATATTTACCATGAGTGCTATTAAATCACTACATCCTGTCACTTTAACTACGCTTTACTGCATTTTTCCAATAAATAACCAAACATTTTATTAAGAACTGAACTTAGACTCTGAAATGTGGTTTGTGATATTTCATATTTAATGTCACAAATGTAACAAATACAAAACTTTATACCAATTAATTGATGAAATTGTTTAGGTTCAGGGTTTTGAGATTATATTAAGTGGATTTTTTCTAAAACAATCTTTTCACAGTGGTCTAAGTTTGTCTACCATAACTTTTTATTTGCTTAGAATTGTGAAGAGAATGAGACAAATACTGGATAGATTTTAGCTTTTGGAAGTAAGAAGAAATGCATGTGAAGGCACTGTCATTTAGTCCTACAACTATACATTTAATAAAGTCAACTTTCCCACAGATATATACAGAGGTGACATGCTGGGGAAAAAACAACAATTACAACTATAAGTTTGCTTCAGTGATTCTGTGACATTAATGAGTGAGCAGTATTTTACTGCTGTAGACAGTGAAGGTTGATTTTAATTGCTTTGATACAGAATTATCTAATTAACTGCTTTTATGTTTTATATTTTAAATCTTAATCTGTAAAGTAAACTGTCAAATGTGTAGTAATTTATACTAAACAATACTACTTCCAGATTACCTTCAAAGATTTTGTAAATGTGTAATTAGACCCATGACTCTAAATTGCCCGTAGCTGTGAATGTGAGCATGAATGGTTATTTGTCTCTATGTGTCAGTCCTGTGATGAACTGGTGACTTGTCCAGGGTGTACCCCCTGCCTCTCATCCTAAATCAGCTGGGTTTGACTCCAGCCCCCATGACCCTTATATATACTTTGCTTAAATTCACATGAGCAGAGACATTATATTTTAAATATTAAAAACACAATAATCATAATAATAACAAATTTAAATTGTTATTTTATGTATAGCCAAATAAATGCAGTCTATTGTACACAGTTAACCTTTAAATCCTTAACACATATTTAACTTCTTTGCACATATTTAACTTGTATAAATTCAGATTTATCCTATGTTTACTGTGTCTCATGCTGCTACTGGATGCTTGGATTTCCCTTGAGATCAATAAAGTATCTATCAACCAGGGGTCCGTGACCCCTAGGTCATCTGCAGAGGTACTGCAGGGGGTCCACCAATTTTGAATAAAAGTAATAATAATAATAGTAATAACAATAATAAAAATAATAATTAACATTTTTCACCAAAATAATTTGTGAGAATTAAAAAATATAACAAAAATGAATTAATATGCAATAATAAGCTACTTTTGACAAAAACTATTTTTTTAAATAAATGATTTCATTATGCATGAAGATTTTATCAGTCATAAACACATATAGGCCAATTACCCAGTTTATAAATAAGTTAATAAGGTGAAAAAAAAGTAAATATGAAAGTTATTATAGGCCAGACACTTTTCTTTTAAGTGACACATTTAAATAATAATAATGATGATTACATGTGAGGGTCTCTGTCCTCACATGTCCTCTGTTTGTTTCGTGTCCACACAGCAGTGCACGTGGACATGCTGTCTCCCCTCCACACCGGCAGGGGGCGGCACGCGTGCAGCGGGCACGGGCCGCGGGGATAAACCTTCCTGATCAACGTCAGGTCGTTCCTTCCGGCTCCGGTCCCCTATCAAGTGGAAAGGTAAAGACAGATCCAGCGTCGTAATCTAAATATATCTTCACCATCTCATGTTGCATTAAACCGTAATGTTTATTATTCGATTTGTATTAATGTCACAACACAATCCGTGAACGTATTTCACCGTCAAACACTTTAAAACTGCGGCTGCGAGGCTTTAAAGTGGGGAAGTGAACCCGGCTCTGATGTCCACGGCCGGCTGCCATTTTTCCTGTTAACGCGGGACAACTCCGACACCGTGAAAGTCACAAATGTGTCGAAGTGTGTCCGCTGATGTGAATGCTTCAAACAGCTTGTGTATAATTATTTATTGTGATGTCGGTCTGTGGAGTTTCTGCCGCTTTGAGTCCTATCAGGAGGCAGTTAGCATGCTGTCCAGGTTGAAGCTGTCTGTAACGTGTGTGTGACTGAACATGTCGCTTCATCACAGATGCTGATGCCCAAGAAGAACCGCATTGCTATCTACGAGCTCCTCTTCAAGGAGGGAGTCATGGTGGCCAAGAAAGATGTCCACTTGGCCAAGCATCCCGAGCTTGCTGACAAGAATGTGCCCAACCTTCATGTGATGAAAGCGATGCAGGTGAGACGGAGCCTGAACCTGAAGCTGAGCTGTGTGCACATCCCTGCTGCAAGTTAGTGTCTGTGTAGAAGTGAAATATATAGAGAGTCAGTATTTGGTGATGTGAGGGAGAATAAACGTGTAGAAACTGTCAGACGACACTCTAAAAATGTAACAGACAGGAAAACCCAATAGGAAAAGAAATTTGTCATAATAAAAAGAAGTGTTAAATACAGACAGGGCTCCAAAATAACCTTTTTTACTAGGAGCACAGTGGCCCCCAACTTTAAAATTTTAGGGGTGCAAGCAGAGAATTTAGGAGCGCACACTTTATATCGACTTGTAAATATTCACATTTCCTCTCATTTGCGCTGTATTACTGATAAATACAATGTTTTTAATTTACATTATGTTTCAGACTGGAGCAGAAGTCAGCAACAAAAAAAATATTTAATAATGTAACATACTGTTTTTTCTTAGCCATGTTTTCCTGTATGTGAAGTATGGTGTCCCTCCAGAGTTGCCGTAGGGCGCTGAACACGTTACCTCAACGCCTGTCTGTTTATCCAGTTAAACGCACCCAGGAAATTCGGTTATAATGAAATTTTTTTTTAATTGGCAAATTTACTGGTCGCACATGTGCGAATAGATGAAAAATTTACTCGCACTGTCTCAAATTTTAGGGGCAAAATGCGACCATTTAAGGGCAGTCTGGAGCCCACTCTGTTGTGTAAATGTTATATTTTAACCTCATGTTGCTGTTCTCAGTGCGGGTACATTGGTAAAACTCACAAAAGACAGATCTACATGCTGATGGAGGGTGGGACAGGTCAGGGTCCTGGCAGAAAAACTGCCTTCAACATGTCACTTGGTGTAACGCATGCTTGCAGTTGTGGCAGAGTGGAAACTACATCATGATCATGTGTGTGTGAATTCTTTTCTTCCTCCAGTCCCTGAAGTCCTGTGGGTATGTCAAGGAGCAATTTGCCTGGCGCCACTTCTATTGGTACCTCACCAATGAAGGTATCCAGTACCTGAGAGACTTCCTCCACCTTCCCCCTGAGATCGTGCCCGCCACCCTGCGCCGCCAGACCCGCCCTGAGACCGCAAGGCCCAGGCCCAAGGGTAAGCTCACTGATCTCATCTGAATGTAGCTTGTTTTATTACAAAGTGCCACTGGAATACAGACGTATTGTTTTCATGGAGCACGCGTCATCAGTGGTTGATGTAAAGCTGCTGAGTGGAAGCATTCCAGATCAGCGTCACAGAGCCGTCGTTCAGCGTTCACCACCACTGATGGTATTAGCTGAGATGACTGGAGCTGAATTATTTTATTAAAGCAATGGAAAGCCACCAGTCAGATCTCTAAGGGCTGGTACATAATAGTTTTTTACTTATTAAAAATCCCACGTTTTATCTTGTCCATCGTGTGACATTAAATGATAAAGGAGATTAAATCAAATCAGACTGTTCCTCTGGGGACAGTTTTTAAAGTTGTTGAATCTTATATTTGATCTGACATCTTATTCAGAACAGACGATTCATATAATTTTAATATCAAACTGAAGTGGACCCAGAGAAAATGGCGCTTTGGATGAGACGCACAGACGCCAACATGTTCCAACAGATCACAAATGTTTTCATACACACCAACAGCAAACAGATATGTAGAGAGCAGTGTTTGTTCCCAGAATATAAAATATAATTTATTGTAAAGTTTGATTTTTGTTGTGTGGGCTAATTCACGTTAGACCATATCACAGCTTACTGCTTACCTAAAGCTTCTGGACTTCATGTTCACCACGCTGTGATCTCAGCTAATCCTTCAGCTCATGTGAAGGTGCTCGCTGCTGGTACAGAAGCTGTGTGGTGTGATTGTGGTCCAATCAACAATCTTTTGTAGCTTGTTCATAACAATTATCTGTTGGCCTAACAAGCTCCATGTCAGTCTAAAACTCACCACGCGTGGACCTAAAGTCTGTTTGCTTCTCTTGCTGTGGCCTCTGTCCTGCTGGCTGCTCTGTGCGGAGTTCAGCTCCGCCCTCGGGCAAAGCAACAGTCCGCCACACAGAGCGGAGGAGAGGGAGGGTGGCATCCTGTCTGCAGTCATGCGTCACATCATCGACTGAAATCCCATTATTGAAACAGTTATTTCATTTTCTTAACAGCTAGTACGGCTAATATATCCACCATTGACACATCGTGCAGGAGAAAAATGTGACAGCACATTCTCACGAGTTGGTCATCAATTTCTGAGGACAATGTTTTATACCATATCATGTGTATTTACCCCTCGTTATTAAAGCTGAATATTTTAGATGTGTGTTCTGATTTAAACAACAGAATAACTCCAGATTCATCTTGATCCTGAGCTGAACTTTTCCCTGTTTATTTCTGCAGGAATGGAAGGAGAGAGGCCGGCCCGCCTTAACCGTGGGGAGGCTGACAGAGATACATACAGGCGATCTGCTGCACCCCGTAAGTCTACCTCCAACAATACGAGTCAGCCTCGTCAGCTGTGTTGTATGTCCTTGTGCCGTGAAAAGGATTTATCTGGTGTGTTTTATTTTGTTACTGGTGAGTTGCTTGCCGACTTGTTAATTCATACTTTGTCCATCAGCTGGTGCTGACAAGAAAGCAGAGGCCGGTGCGGGAGCTGCCACAGAGTTCCAGTTTGTAAGTACTGTTGCCATTTTTCATGTTAAAGCTGTTAAATCATTTTTCTCTGAATTCCCTCTATGTATCTTTTTATTTGTATTTTTGGTCTTGAATTTCTGTTTTGGAATTCTTTCTACGGCAATTACACAACAGTCCTCCATGAAACGGTTGTTGTGGTTTTATAATGGGTTCAGTAAGGAATGCCTGGAAGCTGGATTTGGATTGCATAGTGCCGTTTTGAAATTTTGTTGTGTTAAACTTGGGTTGACTGATGTATTAACCGAATATTTCTCCTGTTGCAGAGAGGTGGATTCGGACGCGGCAGAGGACAGCAGCCTCAGTAAATTTCTCACGCTCTTTCTGTACAATAAAGAAATCCAAAATACTTGTCCATCTCAGTTTGGTCTGTATTTATGGGGAGTGTCTGAGGATGAACTCGAAGGGGGACAATTTGTTTCCAACACTCATCACAGTCGGCAGGTTAAGATTTCAGAGAGGGCAGAAGTCATGGTGACTGTGACCAGATGTAAATGACTAATCAGTCAGTGAGACGTCAAAGTCATTCTTTTATTGTTGAGGTGGTGAAGGGAGGAGAAGTACATGTGGTTACAAGCATTTATCCTGCAGTTAGGCTGGATACAGGATCTAATGAGTCACTTTGAATGAGCCAGCATGCACAGTACCTGAAACATCCATAATTTGTGACATGTCAAAATGTCTTCTTTGAAAAAGGTCTGACTTATTTAGCTCCAAGTTTTGCTCAAGACTGATGTGGTTAGGAGTAAGGTGGATCTAATAAGCTTAGACTGAAGATCGTACACGCATGGCTTTATTACACTTGTTAGGACAACATAATCACTTTTTATTAACAGATATGGTGATCTCATGTAACTTCCAGCACAGCACCACCAAACTTCTGTTTCTCTTTAGTGTTTTTATACTTGCACGAAATGACCAAGTAAGAGTCAAACCACAACTTTAGAGTTCCACTGCCAATTAAACTCCACAAAGAGATGTCAAAAATGAAATACTTCTTTGTTTTCCGACTTGTATTTCAAGCTGCTTCACAGAATTTCTTCCAGCTGTGAGCAGCTCCTCCATTTCTTCTGTGCGTTTCGTTGTTGAACAGAGTGCATCAACAGCACACTCAAAGGTTTCCAATGAGCACAGTATACTGTAACATTTCTGTATCGTCAACACCCCTTAGAATTGCGAGTAGCGTGGACTTGGGATAAAGTTTGAGGTTTTTCTCAGCTTAAAAACACTAAATATTCTATACGGCAGTGAGACAGGAATAAATATTTCCATAATTTAAATAAGAGTCACATTTTTATGAAGGCATTTGGCTTTCTTTTTGTGTTTATTAGCACTGCCACTCTGACATTGCAGCTTGATTAATGTATCAATTAGTATATAGTTGTTTTGATTAATTGCATCCAAACATAATATATACCATTTGCTGACGTGAACACAAACATTGACACTGGCCTGAATGTGAAATACTGGTGTTTATTTGTTGGCACATTTATATTACAATCTTCAGTCTTCTCGCACTGGTTTTATTCCACAGTCCCAAATGACAAAAGAGAGGAAAAGAAAGTTCCAGTGACACATACACCTTGGAGAACACGATTAACTTCAAGGCTGAGGTCAACGGCTAGAAGTGCACGTACGTTTCGTTTGTTATTCAATTGCAAAGTTTTGGGGTTATTTAACAGCTTCTTCTTAGAAAAAAAATCTATTTATTATCATTTTATAATAATTAAAGTCAGTCAGTTATGAAAATGGTCATCACGCTAAGGGAGACTGAATGTTACAATCCTTAGCTGCAAAGTGATGAGCTTTTACACTTTTTGCTTTGGCCACAAGATGGGGCAATACATATTTAAACCATGACCTTTGGTAAATTAAAGGAAGTGACTTCACGTGAAGCTCGGAATTGTTCTCTTGATAATTCATCCTTGTTTTGTTTTTCCTTCCAAAATTCAGGGACTTCAATGTGATATATCCCGACGAGCCAATTAAGATCGCAGAAATCTCCAGGGGAGAAAAGGGTAGATGAGTTTGCTCCGTCACAACACCGACGAGCTTATAGGGAGACATTTACTTCATAGATTCCCTCCTGAACTCCAGCCTGCATCACTTTACCCATGACAGGAACTGCCTGAATGCCTGCTTGAAGGGAGTTATAAAAAAAAAAGACACTAATCCTTACTGACCAAAGCCAAAGTGCATTCTCTGGCTGTGGGTGCTGTGTTAGCTATATACACATGACATTAATTTGTCAATAACACAACCGATTAAAGAACAAACAGAAAAAAAAAATATGGATAAAGAACAAGTGGTCATTAATAATTAAGTCACTGGCTGTTACTTGTGGAAATCCTCCTCACATTCATTTTGACAGTACCTGTCACCAGATCAAACCATCAAGAGCGAATGAAATCATTGCCGATTACTCTCCGAGATAGATTTTTAGCCATATACAGGTTCATCCCCTTAACATCCAATTGCACATTTCAGTGAAGACTAAAAATCTCTTATGAAGTGCCAGGTAGGGCATCATAAAGCAAGACTTTGGCCAACACACCTTTTCTGATATGCAGCAATGAAACCAGTCTAAAGTCTCAAACTGTTGTGAAGGAGACTTTAGACTCTGTGCACATATCCTGTTCAGAGAAAAAAAAAAAAAAAGCAATCTCATTTGGGGATTATAAAGAGGCCGATATTAGGAAGCTTGATTTGCTGGCATGTTCGTGCCCTCCTCGAACAATTAATGGGATAAAAGACGAATTAATAAAAGGAAACCGTCACTGCTTAACAAACCACTGCTGTCAAGGTATTTTTCTGCCCCTTTCTAGGTTAGCTTTTGACCCACTAGTTCACAACTCCCTAAATTTCCCATTGAGGTTATCTTCATCCATCGGTTTCTGGACAGCTGAATGATGATACTGTTGTTTTCTGTCCTTACTCAGTTAAATATGCATCTGCTACAGTACTGGACAGTAAACTTTGAGTTACTTGAACTTTGAGTTACTTTTTCAAAAAGCCAGAGCTCCCTAAATTCTTTAATTTTATACCAACAGTGGTTCACATTACCACTTGTGTATTCAAGTGTTGTGCAGTGACAAACAGATGAACCGTTTCCCTCAGCTTGACAGATCTGTTTAGCATCTTGCAGCTACCAGACAAAGTTAGCAACTAGCTGATGAACATAGTGGAGTAGCTACAGTAGCCATTTCCCTCAGGAACTGGTGGAGGCCAAAATGGAGCAAAAAGAAGGGTTAATATTTGACTTGCATTCAACAGATAGATGCACAAAGACAATGTCAAATGAAGGCTAATGATGCTCCATATACAGGTGATAATGTCACTGCTGTGTTTACAGTTTGTTTCTGCTCCTAAGTGGCCCCAAAATATGTCGTTTTACATTTAAGTATAGACAGAAAACAACAGTATTGTTTCATTTTTTTGCGAGAGAACCAATAGAAGAAACCATTTATGGGAAAATACACAACTGGGCTTTACTTCTAAACCAAGTAGTGGTTTGGAAACTCTGGCTGCAGTTAATTTTATAGCTTGGTCAAAGATGAGGGGGAAAAAACCAAATCCCTCACGGTTACAAATTTGTTTTGGTCTAAAATGAAATGTAAGGATTTGGAGAATATTCAATTATAAATAGGCTCTTCACTCTCACCTAAAGACCACAGCCGCTCTCCTTGTTCTTTAGCCTCGGATGTACTGCATGCTATCTCGAGAAAATTTCCAAACAGCTCCAGAGCTAACTCCATGGGTTCAATCAGTACTTCCAGCCTCAGTTGAAATGACATGTACAACTCACAGATGTGTAAGAGGTGGGTTTTTTTGTCATTTGTACTCTCACCTTTGATCTATACAGAAATAAACAATTTACAATAAAAACCTCTAACATGCTATCTACAGCGCCTCCAGTTTCACAGTATTGAGCCTGCTGCCTCATCCCACATCGAGGCCAAAGTGACGCAGCTCGGCTAAAGAGACTTTTGCCAGACGTTAGAGAGAAACAAACGAAACGAAACAAGAGAAAAAAAAAAAAAAAATCTAGTATCCAAAAGCATTTTACATATTAAAAACGAGGTCTCAAACTGTACAAGGCTTGTTTGTTCTGCATCTTGCCAAAGACAGCATTAAAGATTCCATTACTTTCAATGTCAAGCAGGTGTTTTGAGTGTTTTTGGGGATGCAGATTAAATACTAAAGGAAGGGTAGTTTAAAAAAAAAAGAAAAAGAAAGAAAATAAATCATGACCATAATGAAAAGTGCCCACTAAAGTCACCTGTGCTATGTTACGAACACAATGTAAACAATTGCTTTTAACCAAACTGAATGTGAGGAGTAAAATATGGAAATGGGTTTTAATAACTTAAGTGATATGTGTTGAATTTTGAAATTACAAGTCCATGATTTTGTGTTCTACTACTTCTACCCTCCCAGTATGTGGAGGAAGACTTTGTAGTCAGTCACAAGAAAGCATTAAAAAAAAAGAACAAAAAAAAGGGGATTAAAAGGAGGTAAAGACACTGAGGAGAAAGGTGGTTCACTTTACATTGTATGATGACATTCTTACTCTCTTTACAGTATATATGCTCCGTTTGAGTGAAACTTGTAGTGCTTGGCTAGCTTCCCAAATGAGAGAGAAACACACTTGACACTTGAAATTCAAAGACTAGTGAGGGGCCGTATCCTTCTTATTAAAAAGAGACATCAATAACCACGATAAGGAACAAAATGAAGAGAATCCAAAAGACCTTACCACAAGTCTGTTGCACAGTCAGCATCAAGTCACTCGAGCGAGTGAGACACAACAAAACGGTGCTCATGCAAGACAAGTCACTTCCCACAACTCTGTTCATTCAGGTACAGACAACATTTCCTATCCGTAAAACAGGGGAGGGAGGAGTACACTAATGGGCACATTCATTCACAGGAAAATAAAAAGAAAGGGGGAAAGAAAAAAAAAAAATGGAGGAAACGTTTAAAAAGACCACCAAAAGCCTTCAGCTTAAGCACTAAGTATACAGTTTTACATTACAACAGTAAAAAGTAGTTCTTGCATTCAATAAACACCACGCTAAGGGCGCGTTAAGGAAAGAGAAGGAGGGGGAGCGAGGGGACGTTTCATGCAGTTGTCAGTAAAAAGAAAAAAAAAAGAAAAAAGAAAGGGTCAAAAATTACATTTACATTTACAAAGTGTTTCAGACTATTCACCCAACACTTGTCATCAAGTCTGTGCCACAGTTCTGGCACAAAGGAGTTGGCAAGGCAAACCATGTTATTGAGACATAAAAGAAAAAGAGAAGAGAAGAGAAGAGAAGAGAAGAGAAGAGAAGAGAAGAGAAGAGAAATGACATGACACAAGTAAGAGCGCAAGTGGTGGCGAAAGCTCCTGGGGGTGTCAGAGTTATGGTTTTAGTTATCTGATACCCGAGACGGAGCTCTGATTGATGCTGTAGGTAGGGGAGAGGTCCCCACCTATCGTGGCCACCAAAGGTGTTCCATTACTGGTCAGGCAACTCTCCTGGAGAGCCTCGAAGTAGGTGGCCTGCACAGGCTTGTGACACTGCAACACTTGTATGGCATCGTCTATTTTAAACCATTCCCTTTTTCTCCCTGTTGACAGAACAAGACACCATTGTGGAGCAGGTTAAGACGCGTGAGTGACAGCATTAGAATAAAATATATATATTATGAAAATAGGTTTTAATTATCAGTACTGCACATGGCAGTGAAAATCACAAGGGCATAAACAAAGCTGGTGTTTTTATCTCCGCTCACAAGAAAATCCCTGAACTGTAATGTTCAGGGAAAGGCCTGGGAAAGAAAACTAAAGCTACAGACAGCATGTGACTGCCTGAGAACTTTGTCCGTATGATCCCCACTTTAACAAGTAAACAAATGCAGTACTTTACCAATGTTGACCGAGTCCTCCCAGTCCTCCAGGACCTCTGTTACAATAAGAACATAGACGTAGGTTCTGTGTTTCCTCTCTTGGTTCTGTAGAGGGTCAGGGGGAAAAAATATTGGATTGATTCACAAACAAGCTACACAGTATGTTGACATTTAAGACTTAAAAAAAAAAAGTCAACAGCAAACAAACCTTACCTCAAATACTCCAACTAAGCGACCTAGAGTCCCCTTCACACCGGCCTGTAAAAATAAAGGAAAATTATTAAAATAGTGAGCAAATACACACCATAAATTACAGTTATAACTGAAAACTAAGGCCTTAGTTTTCAGGAGGTCAAAACATAACACCTGTACAATTTAATGCAATCTAATAAACTGAAAAGAAACTCCAATTCTTTTTTTAACCCCTGTGGCTGACTCTTAGTTTGTGTTGATTAAATTACATCACGAGATTGTTTTTATTCGTTTATAATCACAAAGAGTTGGTTGGAAATCAGGTTTTTGAACTTTCATGACCTATTTTAATTCAAATTACAGGTGCAATTGTGGTTAAATTATATTAGGCCTGTGTAAACATGTAGCTATCACTTACTGTCACATACTGAGGGTTTCTCTACAAGATGTTTTGAGCAATCGAAAAGATCATGTACAAAAGGTCAGAAGCAAAAAGAATAACCACTTTGCCATAGGTTGACGTTACTCTTCCCATGATCCCAAAACCTAGGCTAAGCCTCAACCTTTCCTAGACAGACGATAACTTGAATGTTTCCCGCTACTGGTTGCTTTTAAACGTATCCTTGTGATAACAAAAAATAATCCCCGAGGTACAATTAAACTCCCAATAGTAGGTCAAGCTTAGATGCAGAGCCAGACCACTTGCTGACACCTTTGCAGCTTCTTCTTCAGGTTTCAGTCTATAAATAAAATGTTGACTGCACGCACTGTACTGTGGATTCGGTGCTGGACTCCTCAGGCCTTCAGCAAGATCATATGTAAAAGAACACAGCACCACCACTAGAAACCCCAAAGACATGCCAGGGATTAAGTAATAGGCCAAAAGTCAACTTGTATGTTTTTATGAGATGGAAAATGTCTCGCAGCTCAAGCATTCGTGTAACTGTAGACTACTGGGCATCATTTTTGGAAGATGATGTACAGCACGAAGACTGCATTATAACTTACGTAACAGTGCGCTGTGTTTTTTCGGGTCAGGACATACGACAACGAGCATTAAGCAAAGTTTTTGCTGAACACTTTGATAGACAAAGGAACCATCTGTAACCTTTGGCCTGCTCCTGAGTGCGGTCTCTTCACCATTATCCCTGGCAGGCCTCCAAACCAATAAACATACGCAATCACTCACTGCTCATACGGTCATCGGAATAAGCTTGCCAGGATTAAGATGTGCCCTGTTACACCACCGTTCAATAAGAGGTTTAGGAAGCGAACATGGTGATGCATTGAGTTCTACTCAAAGTCACCACAGAGTTTCTTTTAGGACTTTTAACAGACCTCGGTAGTGATGCGACATTATTTTTGACCCTGTGGAAATGTGTTGGCAAGCCACAGCGTCCTGCAACCGCAAAAGCTACCGAGCAGCAGGAGCCAGGATAAAGGATGAATTCGGCATCCATCAGCGGGATGAATCGCACACACAGAGAATAGGCTCTATACGGTGGGTGACCCGCCAAGAGCTGACAGCCGGTTAAGATTCAGTGTCTTCAGTGCCCTGTCGCCTTTCTGATGCCCAAACGGTGAACAGCGTGTATACAAGAGGGATACCGGAAATGAAGGGACAGACGTGGCCTGTATACCGATTTCCAATAGGCTTCAGAACTGTTTACTAATTATTGCTACCCATCATCTTCAACACATAGGAACTTAAAAAAATGCCTCAGACAAGGCTGCCACTACAAAAATAGACCTGTCTGAAACATACAAAGAACGAAAGCTGATTGTTTCCCCTCAGTTACCGTATTTGTGGGATTGGATAGTGCTGCAGTGTAACCTCTAGTTTGTCAGTGTTCAATCTCAGTGTGTCCTCCTTTGACACCTAAACACTGCTTTGTAACATGACGCTATGATACAGCTTACATGTTGCTAGGCTCTCCCTCTGTCTGTCTATGCAAACAGGATGACTGCATTGACAGAATGGGTTTTTGAGAGCAAGGTATTAGGCCCAGTGTTAAATACAGACATGATTTAATAGGAATGAAACACAATACATATTATGTGCCACGCCGCTAATGGAAATCCATTCTCAGAAGAATATTCCTGGCTATGCACTAAGTCTAGAAAGGCATCTACGTTTTGGATACAAAAGGTCAAGAGAAGTTTGCCGCGGCAGTCTACACAGGTATAAATCAGGCATAAATTCATTAGAATAAATATTAAAAAACAGTTTACCTCTTCACACACTTCACGAGCTGCGGCAACACTGGGCTCCTCCTCGGGCTCCATTCCCCCTCCAGGAACTATCCACTTGTCGGGATGTCGACTACTGCTCACCAGCAGCACCTGAAAAAGCGTCCAGTACAAAACAAGACTGGTTAAGGCACTACAGTCTCAGCTCGGTGTACACTGGTGTGTTTTCACATTACACAAGTGTTGCTGCTTGAGCAAGACATTCAGTGATCTGTGTTAAACATGTGACAGCTACCTTTTAACTAGAAAGCGACAGCTGGACATCATGTGAAAGAAGTTAACTCGCTGTATGATTCAAAGCAGTTCAGGCACTTGTTTACTTAAGAAGGCATGAGTCACTGACACTGCACACAGGCATGGTTAGTTCATAGTGAAATCCTGACGCTTGGCTGAGTTTCTATCTTACGTGCAGGTCACACAGATGTGTTTCCTGTGATGTTGCTCACAATCTGACCCCCCCTTTTTTTTTTTTTACTTTTAACCAGAATGAGGAAATAGTTTAGTCACAATCCTGCTTAAAACAAAACTAAATGTTTCCACTACAAAAGACATCTTTGTGCGTGATGTTGACTTGGACATAAGCTTCCCCAATCGCCTCTGATCTCGAGTAACCCTTTGCAGGCTGACTCTGAGTGGTTTTATGTGGGAGGGCGCACGGAGGCAGCGACTGGCACATTACGTTAACTACGTGGTGAAATGTGTACACAGCCAAAACAGTCGAATAAATCGTCCAAATGTTAGTATCACGAGTTTAATTTCACGTAAACAACGCAAAAAAACAAAACAAAACACAGTATCTCTACCAGTGTTGTCTGCTGCTACGAACTTAGCCAGTCCAATGTTTAGTTAGCAATACCAGTTGCACGGACGCTTCAAATGACGCGTGTAACGTGAGTAAATAAACATATTAGCCTGCCGCTTTTAAAAGTTAACGGTGATTTATACTCTGCCACATCTCATCGTGATAAAAATCCCCGCTCACCGCAGCCTGTACCATAGGGGGGCTGTGGTCGTTGTTGGCCGAGAGCCGGCTGCCCACAGCGGCAGCACGGCTAGTTAGCATTAGCATGCAGCTAACGGACTGGCTCCTCCGGGTTGCTACACGCTCAGCTAAAGAGGCTTACATAACACCTGGGTAAGTACCAGCTGAAAACCGACGTTTAATGCACAACTTTAGGGCACAATGTGATGGTTTAAGAAAGGAGTGAGTCATCGTTTCAAACCGATAAATGTACCGACACACAGAGACAGAGATGAGACTGGGAGCAGCTAACCGCTACTAATGTTAGCGCGGCCCTGCCAGACAGCTACATCCCCGGACTCACCTCCTCCTCAGCCTCGCTCCTGAAGCACAGACAGGCGGCCCGCTTCTTGTACCCATCCCCGTCGTACGTCCGGGTTTGGTTTGACTTGAGCTTCATCATTTCAAAGGGCACAAAAAGTTCAAAAGTACAGCTAAGTTTACCACTTGTAAAGGTGACGGTTGTAGACGCAAAGTCCTCCTCCGGGGAACCTCGGTGTTTCACTTAAAAGAAATAACTTCTTCTTCGCTTCATTTTCACAAACCTAGGCACATCTACGGCACGGTCGCCATTACAAGGAGCCGCTACGCCCACTACGTAATTTAACCTTTAACGGCTCGGGTAACGTAAGAAAATTACCTAACGGGCGTTGACGAATTGGGGCAACGGCTACGGGAAAAACGCAACACCACGCTCTGACTGGAGTGAGCCGGTGAAGGGAAACTGGCACTTTTGGCTCCAACTAGCTCGAGACGGCCACTTGTTTGATGTAATTAAATTTATACCGCCATACTTTGAAAATATAAAACATAACGTTATCCACGTAACAGGCTGTCAAACTTATAAAATGGGTTAAATGCTGGTTTGAGGCATCAGTTTCAGCACCGCAGGTGATGGACAGCGCCAAGCATGAGCCTCAAATCTGATCCAGGTTCAAGTTTAATTATCACATATGATCATGCAGTCATGGTGAAACTCACCCCCATCAATTTGATCGTTAAAAATAATGTGAAATAGCTTTTTATTGTGAACTAAAATGGTAGGTTTGTCTTGTAACAACTCACACGTTGAAACAATTAATAATTTAATTAGTCTATGGAAGATTAAATAGCAACTTTCGGATAATCAATTAATAATTTGAGTTATTTTCCAACCAAAAAAGCCACTTGCTTTCTGAAATTTCCCAATTTGATGCTTCTCTTTGTCATATATGATAAACTGAATATCTGTATTTTGAAATGTTGGTCAGATAAAACAAGCAATTTAAATATGCCACACTGAAAAATGTCACTATCTTCTGACATCGTACAGACAGAACAGTTTACAGATTTAAAGACAAAATAACCCGGTTATTAATTGACATGGAACATTATTGTTAGTTGCAGCTCTTGCATGACTTACAAAGTTATTTAATCACAAAAATTGTTGCCAATTAAGCAATTATCTTGCAATCTAGCAGCTCTCAGTACAAAGGGTGTATAAAAAATACTCATAAATAAGAAATTAATTTATAAAATATATACTTGAAATAGAAAACAGTAAATATAATTAATACAGGAAAAATGAAATTTCACAGTGTAATATAATTTAAGTGAGATGTAAATATGGTTCTGCATATAAATAGTGAAATCATAACAGTGAAACAGTGTTACATTTGATCATGGCGGTGTTAAAGTGGTGGTAAATCTTATTTCAGTCAAATAACTGATTAATAGTCATGCCAGGGTCAAAATCACCAATACTGATATTGATACATTTTGTCATTCAAAGTGGCTGATGTGGGTCGAAGGCAGCCAAGTTCCATGATTCATGATGTGAATGCATAATTAATAGGCTAATTTGAAATAAACATTTATCTGCTAATTAATTTCTCAGATGAATATTAAAACACAAGGCAGTTTTAATGGCAGATTAACATTTATGACATGGATTCTCTGAACAAATGAGATGATCGCCGCAGTCATGCATCAGCAGGGGAGGTAATCGTGCATGCACTGATCTTCATGTGCTTACAACATGATCCTTCTCTGTTTCACTCAAATCTTTGTCCTTTTTCCAAGAAAATCTTTTTTTCCTTTTTCCTCACTTTTTTTGCGCTGTTGTCCAATTCCATCTTATCCGCATTGTCCTCACAGCTATCATGTGTGTATTTATGTATATATCAGTAATGACTACTAACACTTTCAAATGTGTATACCTGCACGTTCCACAGATCATTTCTCCCAAGATTGAAATAGGGCATGGTACATGGTATGGTGAATGGCTTTTCCAGTTTAGTCAGATATCTTATATGGCTACAGTGTATATATATATTATTAAATTAAAGAAATAATATAGATGGATGGGGTCAAAGTAGCTCAATGTGCTGTATGTGCTTGTACAAACTCATTTTGAATAAATGATCTACTCACTCGCCATCTACAAAAATATACACTGACTAACAGCATGTAACTTTAGTAGTAAAAATAACTGTGAAGGGAAGTCTGGAGCCTGTATGCAAAGCAATAAACACTCACAAACACATATACATATCTATATATGTATTTATACATTGTTTTTTTTTTGGTGCTTTAAAAAAAAGGATAAACAAACAATCACTGACAAAAACAAATGACTTGAGTTCAAAGCTCTTTATCTCAGTGTATCCAATAACTTGTTCTCTAGGGCACTAGATAGTGTCTTTCAACACTCTGCACACTGACTCACTGCCTCCAGTAATGACAGAGCAGATCAACTGATGTGGATCAGAACTCTTTAGTGTCAATCAAACTGATTTATGCCTCAAAGTATCATCGGAGATTTAGTGGAGATAATGCAACTGTTGTGCTCGTCAGCACAACACTATTTCACATAAAAAATAATTGTTTCAGCGAAATACAGTCCAATTTACATCTGATACAAATCATCAACATAATGGTTTTTTTTTATATATATGAAGTCATAATTGTTCAGGCTGTTGTACTTCTGTACTGCTTTATTGCCCATGTTACTTTGTGTCATTTTATTGCTTCTTTCACAGATGTGTTTGTCTTTCTGTTGACGTCACATTGTTTTTGCTGCTGCAACAATCTAATTTCCCACTGGATCAATAAAATTTCTTCACTTCTTCATTTCCTCTCAAGGTTTTCTTCAACAGATGCTGACATTTAAAGTGGATCTTACTTTTCTCTTAGCATGTCAGATGGCTCTTCATTAAAGTAAATCGCTGCCTTCCCCATCCAAAACCTGTTTAGTGTCAAAGACAGAGAAATTATCTTTTCAAATGTTGCAAGTATGGACAAATATTGTATAACATGACAAATGTATTTTTGTAGAATTAGACAGGTATCTTTTATTTCATCTTTACTATTCACTACTCATTTGTCAGTTACACACTTTACATGCTAAATATGGAAATACAGGAGGTTAACACAAACACATATAGTATCATTCATGTACTCGTGTTGTTGGATTAGACTTCTGGGTTATATTATCAGGTGTAGCTGATATATGTTCCCCTCAGCACATGACGCTGTATGTAAAAAGGCATTGCGGTTTTAAATCAGAACTAGAATCAGAAACAGGTTTATTGTCATGTAGGTTTCACAAACAAGGAATTTGTCTTGGTGTTTATTAAAATTCTAGAAGACATGAATACATGTACATGTGTTTTTTTTTAAACTGAAAAGAGCTGTACAGTTTGATCCCCGATAAAGTCTGTCCGTGACATTGTGTCCACCGCCGCTTGTTCTAGTGCATTACAGGAAAACCATTATACATTGCAGGAAAGAAAATGTAATTAGGAGGAAGTATTGCCCTAGGCCAGATGTGAGTAGTATGCAGCATTTACATATAAACATAATTAAACTATAGTAAGAAACATAATGAAAAAACCCCAATAAAAAGTATTTTTTGATGCAGAAGTCAACATCGGAAATCGGTTTCACTTACTATAATTCTACACATTCATCAAAGACTCACTCACCCACTGGGAGACAGTGAAAAAATAGACTACAAACTGCAATCTGTTTGATAATGAATAAACATGTGCTTCAATAACTCACTATATAAATGCATACATATTCTATTAAAAATCTTTTTTTTTTAGGTCTGGCAAGTTTTGGTTTAAATCAAGACACCTTTAATCCAACCCAAGAATCAACCTCATCAAAAATATTGTGTATTAAATGTATTTCTATGTATATATCTATGTGTTTATGTTTTCCAAATAAATGTCATAAAATGTCATGTAAGGTCACAGATTTAAACAAAGCAAGAAAAAAAAAATCCTCTCTTGGGTTTCATCTTGTGCGTTCTGCCTTTCTCTTCTTGCACGGGGAACGAGAACAGGCGTTACACAATTAAACATATCTGTATAGGGTCATACTCAAGAGGTTGCACTTTTACTATCTGCAGTTGCTACGGCAACCCATTCTCTTTGCAAGTCTCTGGTGAACCATTAAGCACACAGGAGCAGAGCTACAGTCCTTTTCATGTCCAAAAGAGGGCGCTCACTTCTTTCAGTACAGCACACACAGCATGATTTACTGAGAAAAGAGTGCAGCTCAATTGTAAAATGCTTATGAATTGTTTATAAAACCACCAGCAGTGTAGCAACTATTTGGTCATAAGGAACTCCCCTATTTATTTTAGTCTATCCTCCATCTACATTGGTGTAGTGTGTATATATATATATATATATATATATACATCATGCCTGTTTTGGAAGAGGGATCCCTCCTTTGTTGCTCTTCCTTTCCCTTAAAGGGTTGGTTTTATTGAGTGAATTCAGGGTCTGAGGTTACTTGCCTGATATGAGAGAGTGGGTGGATTCGGTGATATGCACCCAGGCAATAAGGTTAGTTCTAGAGCAGCCAAGTCAAGTCACAAGCAGAGCTTCACAGTGGCAACAGCAAATGAGCAGCGAAATCTGGCTTTAGCAGCCTATCTCTTAACATGGCAATCCCTGTGAAGATGTATGACACACAACCAAAGGCTATGCAGCAGCCGAGGTTTGTTCAATCGAAGTCTACAGAGATATTGGCAACATTAACCTTTCGAGTGTCTTTTTTTCTCCAGGTAAATATGCAAGTTAATGACTAAATAAGCAGGAGATTGTGTTGTTCTGCCCAAGGCCAGAATAGATTGTGCTGGCTTCACACATAAGAGAAGCAATTTACGATGTTTGTGATTTTCTAGGCTTAAAGTGACATTGCCCTCTCTTACATAGACTACTGCAAAAAGTCTGTTTTTATGAAATGCTGCACTTCAAGACTGAATAAGTAAAATTCATCATTATTTAATTCAAACTCTATGTTATATTTAACAAAAGTTGAATCAAAGTACAGTGACATGTACATGGCTGGCTTCTATACCTCTATTAATATTAACATATTTTGTCTCACACAGTAAACCATTAAGGATGTTAAATGTCATAACCACCAGGGGCTGCTGTCATGCCAGTTACAATCGGCCCAAACCTATACATTTAATGATATTCAACAATTCACCACAACCTATTTATTCAACAGTCCACAAGCAAAGACAAAAATGAGAGAAATATGAAACACAGTTTGACATTTACATTGATATACAATAGATTGATGTAACTGTTTCGACACAGAAGACCTTAAATTTTTATATTCCTGCAATATGTGTGCCTAATGGACCACACCAGAACAGGCTTGTAACTGCACACATGTCTATCACAATAAAACAACTGTCAATTAGTAAATTAACTTTTTCCTGCATTTATTTCAGGGTCATTTTAAAAATTCTGTGGCGAAATATTCCACAACAATGACTAGAAATTGAAAAGGCACACATGAGATTTTAGTGGAATGAGTATGTGTCCACTCAACACCCACAGACATCTGATATTTTTAGATCAAAGGTACATTCAACCTCCATATACTGTACTGTCCTTTCTGTGATTTTGGCATCCCACTAGAAGCATCCTAACTGTCCTAACTGCGCACAGTCAGGACCTGATATATGTCATGAATAACAAGCTTATAGTATTGTGTCATTGATGCTCAATATCATTCATTTAATGATATTTTTTGTTGTCAAATAGTATGCCAAACACAAAACAGTAAAAGTTGCCCATAATAATATCCTAGAATGAGTCAACTAACAGAAAAATTATTAATTTTACTGCAATGTACGCATAAATCAGCATTTTCACATTTGAGAACCTGAAACTATCATTTTTTCCCCACCATTTTTGGCTGAAAAATAATAACAAACAGATTTTCAAAATAGTTGCCGATTTATTTTCAGTTGACTGGCTAATCGACGATATGGCCTTTGAATGAGGCTAAATTTGATGAAAAAAATGAAATCAGGCTGCTTGTTCTCTAAAGAAACATCACAGCAAGGAGCCATAAACCATAAACCAAAGGGGCCAAGAGACACATAACCTGTCTCTTGTGTGTGTAATACACACATAAGAGACAGTGCTAATTGTATCTATAATGGAGAGTAACCTTTGAACTCTTTATATATATATGAAGCTTTTAGAGTTCAAAGGTCACACCTGTGACAACTGGCAGTCAGCCAGCATCTCAAAGAAATATATCACTCACACACTCGTAGTTTATCTGTCTGCCCTGGCTAGCCTGTTTCATCGTTTTTGTAAAATATTGCTTCAAACAGACAGTGACAAACTGACTCATTTTTATGTTTTCCAACTTGTGGGTGTTAGACAGTCAGAAGCTCAATTTTATATAATCAAATGTCAGCGGATAGTCTGTATACCCTCAGAGTTCCATATTAGATGATGCTGATGAAAAGATGCGAAACACAAACATCATTTTGTTGCAACTATTAGATTATGGTTTATTTCATACTGAGGGACTTCCACGTCTCCTCCTCCTCCTCCTCTTTCTTCTTCTACTTGTCATCTTGTTATTCTTTAGTTGGACATTTCTAAAGCAGCTCTTGCTCTGTTGGTTTAATTAAACATTTATTGAGTGAGGCAACATATTTTAGTCCAAATTCTCTTTTGCAGTAAAGAAAAAAGAGGAAAAATGCCTCTTTTTTAAGGGAATCAGAGAGTGGATAAAACAACCAAAAACAGATCAGAGCTATCAAAAGCATAGGATCACTTTAAATCAGACAAATCTGCAGGAGCTCTGGCCTTTAATGAATCCCATCAATGACTGAAAATCTTGTGACCTCTAAATTTACATTTTGAATAATCCCCTAATGTATCCATGAAATGAGAGACGTCTGGGGGCAGGTGATTATGCCTCAGTGGCTAGTCCTTTTCACTGGGATTTCCACTAGTGACTGGAATTAACATGGCTTAAATTCTCTCCGCCCCATAGCTAATTGAAACAAGTAATCTCTGGAGTTTGCCTTGCACAGAGGGACGGGGAGGGCTCAGCAGCGTAACATGTTATCCTCAGAGCAGACACGTTCAACAAGGCCGTCTCCCGGTGTACTGCAGCAGGAGGCAAAGCATGAATGGGTCTCTAGGTAGAAATAACTTTTTGTATCTATTCTCCACAGCTAAATAACTCACTTATTATACTAACCATGCTACACAGAAAAAGAACACTAGCTTGAGGAGCTGACAGATGGAAGAGAGCTGACTCTATGTGGGGTAATAAAGAGATGTAAAACACTCTGTTCAGTAAGTTTTTTTATTTTTTTTTATGTTTGCATGACTTATACGGTCCCCTAACAGCCCACAAGACTGCCAGTCAGTCTGGTCGTGTAGCTGAAATTTGCTCCAGCAGAGGTTGAGATGAATATTCAGAGGCTCAGCTGCCTCCAAGGCCCAGAGAGACATGGCACACACCCCTCCAAGGACCCCTCCCTTCCCTCATTTCTCCATACACACACACACACACACACACACACACACACACACACACACACACACACACCACTTCACTTTCCCTTGATGTGGTGGAGTCGGTCCAACACTCCACAGGTGTGACCCACTCAGACCTGTGAAAGCCTCCACACACACACACACACACACACACACACACACACACACAGCACAGCACACGGCCCCTGTGATCAGGAAGGCAGAAAGAAAGAAAGAAAGAGCAGCTGCGCATATACAGGAAGCAGAGGCAGAATTATCACCACCGAGCCTTCTATTGGACATCATAGAAAATGAATCAATCCCTCCTCCTGCAGGTTGCACCCGATGCCACAGTTAAACAGATTGATGAGGAGGTTCTTCGCCTCTCTTGCAACACACTTTGTAGACTTTTGAAGGTTAATAGCCAAAGGATTGAGCCATCAATCGTGTTAAAGCCTCAAATAACAACAACCCCATGCTTGTTTTAAAAAACTACATTTTCTGTTGAATAATGTGGTACATATACAGGCATGTCCTTGGACATGATTTCATAAGCTCTTGCTGCAGGATGTGGCTGCTGTCAGTCAGTGAAACACACACACACACACACACACACACACACACACACACACAGATAACAAGATTGAGTTTTCCCATTCACTGAGTGGACTTGATATGTTCGTCAGTGTCTACGCACTGTCAGCATCCCATGCGCTTTTGGGGACTCAACATGCTGCATAGGCTCTGCTGCAAACAGCACCTGTAAACGTTAGACTCGACCCAGAAGCGTCATATTTGCAACAATCACGCCACATCTTCTATTGTCAGCAGGAGGACTGAACTGATCTCGCCCAAATCTCATTGCAGATAATTTAATGGTTTCATTTGTTGCAAGTCCAAAATGATCTGGCAGACATCTTTATATATATATATATATAATAGTGCTCGAAATAGTGAGATATTTATAAAAAAATAATAAAAAAAAGCAGAGTTTAATTAGACTTAACTGTCAGTGCAGGCAGGCTGATTTCCTGTGCGTGTTTGTCACATCAGAGAGAAAAAAAATAAATGTGCAAAAAAACACGACACTGAAGGTGAAACACGAGGCAGCTAAAGCGACGTTGAGATTTAACAACTGGAAGCTTCATGTCATACTTTGACTATGCAGCCACTGCCAAAGCGCTGCTGGTATTACATGCTGTAATCTGGCATTCACACCTTCTTCTTCCTCCTCTCTCTCTCTCTCTCTCTCCCTATCCATTCATTGATGGTGCATTTCTCCCCTGATAAAGGCGGTGTGCTGCGATGCATTTCACATCAATCACATCCAGAGCACGGGGCGCATACAGTCTCTCCCGTCTATCAGCTGGAAAGTGCTCTCGCCTCGGGTGTGGGATGTGTGCTTCACCGCTCTATTATCCCGTTCAAATCTGATCTTCTCATCGCTGGAGCTGTATTAGTGTATGGCCACAGTGGACCTGCTGTTTGATTCCCATTCGCACACAGCCTAAAGTTGGGACTTGAGACTTTTTTTCAGCACCACTTTTTCCGCGGACAGCGCGCTGGCAATGGGTTTGGAGGATCGACGCAGCCTCGAGAAGAAGCGTGTGGATTCCTTTTGGATACTACTTGGAAACAATGTTTAGATATTGCTCAGGAAATCTTCCTTTCACACATTGATAGACAAAAACAAACCACAACAACCAAACACGATTTTTGCTTTGGATATGGGTCACTTCTTATAGAACGGATTCTTCGTGAGCAGAAGATAGGGTAAGTACCACACAAGCTACAAAAATGGGTCATTTACTGCAATCAAATGTTTTATTGTATTATTTTTTTTAATAAAAAAAAAAAACGTCGTGACTTAAATTTACTTGAAAATTAGGATCCTTGATACAAATCTGGACATGCATGCACATTTTTTTTTTTTAGTGCTGTTTAATACTTCAAGTCAATTCATGAGTCATAATGTTATGACAGTTTTTCAAAAGTAGATCTTCGGATTGCCTACAACAAGGGAGTGCAACGCCCAGGACTGTAGGTGTATTGATTGTTTTTACGCGTTAAGGCGCAGCGTCTTTTCGTGTGTGGAGCTGTGTGCCGTGCTGCGCTGCAGGGGCGCCTGAAGTCTCACAAAATATCATAAAAGAATGACCCAATATCCAAACAGCTGATTCTAGAGCTGTAACTGTGGGGTTTTTTTTAAACATTTTTTTAAACATAATTATAGTTACAGTTTTGTAAGCACAGATCAGACCAAACCCCATTGACAAAAATTCCAAACCAATCCATGCAAACAGCTGCTTCTTCATCCCCCAAGCTCCCCTAGATTTATCCAATCTCCACCTCTCTCCTCACCCCCCCTTTCCTCCTCCCTCCCTCCCTCCTGAAACAAGTTGAGTCACGTAGAGGAGGTGTGAATATGTGTGTAGGGTTTGGGGGGGTGGGTAGGGGTGGTGGTCTGTAGGGGTGGTGGTGGTGGTGGTGGTGAACGATGTGTGAGCTATTGATTGTCAGTCACTGTGCTGTGCAGATGTGCTGCCTCCTGGCAGTGGAAGCAAGATTGGAGACAGTGGTAGAACTGCTGATGTGAGACTGCTACTGTGTACCCCAAGAGGAAACTTTAATAGGTTACTTAGGCATGCGTGGTTGTTGCTTCAAGGCCATTATGTTGTTGACAGGGATGTATATTATGCTTAATTTGCAGGTACACTGTTTGTTGGTTGGTGTAAAAAAAGCTGGAGGAAGTGGTCAAGATACCTGACACACAAAGAAACCATGGTATTAATACTGCTTCCATTCCGGGCTGCTCCCTCAGGCCCTTTTGTGGGGCCAGAGATTAGCTTTGTGCTATCTTAACTCTCATAGCTTCGATTCATGGTGGTGTGGAGAGGGGGGGACTTACAGCCAAGAGGGGAAATGTTCCTCATATCAGTGGGTAATTATCTAAAGAGTCTGACTCAGCAAAAGAGAGATTTTAATTCAATCTCATCCAGCCGCTGAGCTCCCACGAGATGGATTTTATGTCTCGTGTTGGGTTATTCTTGTTGGCATGTTCTTCACAACTGCAGTGACTGATAGCCTACCTGGATCTAGCTACAAAGCATGCTTAAGAAATCTCCCCCAGAGAGAAATTGGGAGGAATACTCTGTGTGTAGATTGCAGCTGGCACTGAGGTGCAAGGCTTATTCAAACAGCCTTAGATTTACTTTTCCAAGCTTTGCCTGGCTTATCTTGTCCTCAAGTTAGTTTAGCAAGTGCAGACTCAGCGTAAGACCCCTGGTTTGCCTGCTGCTAAGTTCTCGTTAATATGTCATGGGCCAAAGTGTAAGCATCCTTCAGGGGATACAGTAGCATTGCCTCGTTCTCTGCTCAATAATACACAAGCACACAGCAGCACACTGTAGATTTTTTTGCCCTGAGAATACAAATGCTTCTTTACATTCAAGTCTGTTGGCAAAGGGGTCAAATAATGAACACATTGAAATGATGATCAACAATCCAAGAGGAGATGGATGCAGGGCTTGATCACGTTCCCCAGTCCGTAGAGATTCTCCAGTATCCACTGTAGCTGCTGCATGGATCCAAAAGCAAGACTCCAACAAATAAACGTGTGCACCGTTTTCCAAAACAGACCCGTGCTGAAATTCCCAATAGACCTCTGTTGTTCCCTTTTTTTATTTCACAAAGGCTTTAGCTGGAAATGAGGAAGTATGCGTGTGTGTTTGTGTGCGTGCAGTGTACAGAGCAGGTTCCAGCTTCATTCTCCTCCCGGCAGACGCCATCTGCTCACTGGGGAGGTTTTCCAAACAATCCCATAGTAAAGACAGGGGAAATGAGGAACATGGCAACACAACAAACAAATCATGCTCGGTTGTTTTTTGTTCCTTTTAAAATGAAAAACAGGTCACATAATCTAAAAGATAATACATGAGTAAATAAAACTCCCTTCACTTCGTGTTGCATTAGCTTACGTATATATACACACACGCACACACACATGTAATTTATTACCTTTTTATGTAGTAGGATCCATAAATGGATACTTGGTAAACATGGTAAAAGTTAATCATGTATAAAAATGTTCAAATAGATCAAACTGATATTTGGGTTTACAGATCACCAACTGGCCCCTTTATTAGATACACTTGCATGATCCAATGTGATCCAACACAACAACTACCATAAATTTACTTTCCCAAAGCTTTTAATGTTTCAGTTTTTGCCTACATGTTGCAGTTTATATTGGTGCATTATATTGAGAGGTGTTTTTAATATTTTGGCCACCCCCTTTACATACATGAGAGGGCCATAACATTAGAAACACCTCTCAATAAAATGCTTCCTAACAGCCCCCACTAAGACCTCAATAATAAACATAAAGTAGAATTATTACCTCTCTGACAGTGTCAACAAAAACGTAAAAATGATAAGCTTCATAAAAGTAGTGTTTATGGTAGAGTTGTTGTGTTGGATCGCATTGGATTGTACAAGTGTATCTAATAAAGTGACCAAATCAATAATCAGTAGTAGTAGTTCATGAAGACACTGACAGAGAGGATGTCAAATGTTTCAGCTGATGGATGGAAGTTAAATGTTTGTGCTTGTAACAGTTAATTACAAACAGTCACTATTATCTCCTTTCAGTTTTTGTGCATCAGGTTATAAATTCAGAGTAAAGAAACAGGTAGAAATTACACCTTCAAATAGCATTTTAATGTCGGTAATACATCTTTTGAAGTAATTTGCTACCAAATATTGACTTCCACTGACTTAGTATGTACTTCACACATAACATGGATTCGGCCCCTATTATTTTCCTGACATGTCATTAATTCTGAACTAGTGTGGAAAACGATTGGATTTCGAATTATTAACAACGTAGAGAAACAACAACAGAAAGATCCAGACGACGGATGTTGTGTATTTCCTGAGTCATCATACACACGGATTCTTCCTAGGGCAGCGTTGTGTGAAATGGAGCGTGAAATGAGTGCACTTAACATCTCTGCAGTGGATTATACACATTATCTTACACTAGGGTTCGAGAGCATCTTGCCTCTCGCCTGTGAATCTGTCATCAAGTTACACCTTTACTCAAGCCAATTTAATGTTCCCTCTGCGCCCAAGTCCATTTGTTCAATCAATCCATGCCAGGAGTTCAAGACACGAGTGAAATATCTCAAGATAATTGAACCTACTTGGAGCATCACACAGGATTTGCTTCATTAGCCACTGATCACCCAACTGACTGACTTTTAACCTGTCTAAACTTTCTTCTCATCATTAGTTTGTCACCAACTACTCATCTAGGTTGTAGTATGCCTGTCACATTAATAGAAGGGTATAGGGGTGTGCTTTTATATGAATAATGAATAAACACTACTACTGAAGTAAAAAATTCAGCTCACAGCACTTTGACACCTATAAAAGCAATTATCGCTAATGCACCATGCGTTTTAGGGGCTGTTTTGTGTTTTTAATTTGAATAAGGCAAGCATGGTGGACCTGGTGGCACATGGATATTATCATTACTATATAAATGTAATGGGGTTTAAATTTGGGTTTAAAAAAAGAAAAGAAAAAGTATGTTAAGAAAAGTGCTTGCTGTGTATCAGCTCTGCCCTGGTGTATAGTACTGAACTAAACCTACAATAGCATAGTATAAAAACGCTCTGTGCTTAAACGCATACTAATTTTTCTATTGTGGGGATAGGCAAATAAATAAATAAACATTTAAGAGGTACTACCTTTTCATATTTTCCAGAATGTTAATATTAATGTACACAAAGCAGCATTTTGTCCAACAATGATGCTTAATGTTGATATTTATTGGAGTAAAGGTACATATAGAATGAGAAAAATGACCAGTTGGAAGGAATTGAAAATGTGGACAGCTACAAATACAAGACGAAGAAGAAGAAGCAACTCTTACTATAGTGGACCATTATTCAGCAACCGTACAGGGAGCACTGGACCCACATCCCACAGATAGAGATATCACTCTTTTACTTTCTCCACCATAAGTGGCCTCAACAGACCAAACTGCAGTGGGGAAGAAAGCATTACATTTCAAGGGTAAAAGTAATCAGATATCACAGATAAAGACACATGTTCACAAGTTGGATAAATGATGTGCCCACAGGTCCATATTTCCTGAAAATTACTGTAACATAGTCAGTCTTATTCTCTCAGGGTTGTCAAAAGGCCTTCTGGGGGACTGAGACTGTGTGGAAGCACAGACTGTAGTAGAAGTAGATGAGACAGGTGGGCTGAAAATGGGCACAGAAAAAGGACTTTGAATAAAACAAACTGATACAAGAAATGCCTTCTATCAATGATATTTTTTGGACACTTTGGGCCAGTAGAAATCGTTATGACAATGCTCGCGATGTCATGTTAGCGCACTTTGTGTGGGAAGCTCAAATGTTGTACTGCTCTGGTATATCTGAATTTGACAAATCATTATCATTTCACCTATGCCCGATTGATTAGGAACTGAAAAGACAACGGGTGGTGAAAACCAGGAGCAAGACAACAGCTAAAGTTAGCATTCAACCACTTCCTAGCTAACATTAACATTTGAGAGTGGGTTACAATAAAAAAAGGCATAAATAAATTCTCAACGCACATCTTGGACACATTTATTTAAGTCAGGAAACTAGATGTAATGAAGCTTGAAACAAAACGTTAATTGTTCTGCTGTCTCTTCACATGACCTCAGAACGTTCTGGTTGAGTCAATGACATTAAGTCACATTATGCTCACTAGAATACATATTTCTGTGTAATGTCCATACAGACACTGATTTATGCCTTTCCAATCATATCACATAACCCTACCAAATGTTAGCTTTTGTATGATGGGAGCTGAGCGCTAATGATTTGTCAGATTCCCTACATTTATAGGACCTGGAACACAGTAGTTCAAGTTCAAGTTCAAGTCAACTTTATTGTCAATACTGCTATATGTACAGGACATAGAGTATTGACATTTAGTTTCCCTCTTATTCCGTGCAAACAGCATACACATGACATATAAAATATAAGTAAAAGATGTAAAAAAATACAAAGCAGTGTCCAGAGTTTGTGGGGGGAAGGAAAGGGGGGGCAGTGCTGGGAGGGAGTTCAGCATCCTGATGACCTGGTGGATGAAGCTGTCTTTTAGTCTGCTGGTTTGTGCCCGGAGGCTCCTCATCCTTGTCCCGGAAGGCAGGAGGCTGAAGAGTTGGTGGTTGGGGTGGGTGGGGTCACCCGCGATGCTGAGTGCTTTGCAGGCCAGACGTGTGTTGTAAATGTCCTGGAGGGAGGGGAGGGGGGCACCGATGATCCTCTGAGCTGCTCTCACTATGCGCTGCAGGGTCTTCTTGCAGGATGCAGTGCAGCTACCGTACCACACAGTAATGCAGCTGGTCAGGATGCTCTCGGTGGTTCCACGGTAGAAGGTGTGCATGATGGGGATTGGTGCTCTGGCTCTTCTCAGTCTGCGGAGGAAGTAGATGCGCTGCTGAGCTTTCCTGGCCAGTGATGCGGTGTTGCTGCTCCTTAGTCCTTAGTGAGGTGCACACCCAGGAACCTGGTGCTGCTCACTCTCTCCACAGCAGCACCGTTGATGGTTAGTGGATGGTGCTGGGTGGAGGCTCTCCGGAAGTCGACAACAATCTCCTTCGTCTTCTCCACGTTCAGAGAGAGATTGTTGTCTCTGCCCCCTTTGGCCAGTTGGCACACCTCGTCCCTGTAGTTGTTGATGAGCCCCACCACAGTCGTGTCGTCCACAAACTTGACGAAGAGGTTAGTGTTGCGTGTTGGCGTGCAGTCGTGGGTCAGCAGGGTGAACAGTAAGGGGCTGAGCACACATCCTTGGGGAGCCCCTGTGTTCAGCGTGATAGTGCTGGATGTGTTTCTGTAGTCCCAAACAGTCCAGTTTTTGTATCAGTTGCTGGGGGATGATCGTATTGAATGTTGAACTGAAGTCTAAGAACAGCATCCTCACATATGAGGCCTTAGTGTCCAAGTGAGTGAGAGCTGAGTGGAGGGCGGTGGAGATTGCATCATCAGTGGACCGGTTGGCCCCATATGCAAACTGGTGGCACTTAATGATGATGGGGGTCAGTGCCACGGGGCGGTAGTCATTGAAGCAGGATAGAGAGGCCTTCTTTGGAACCTGGATGATCGTGGTGCTCTTGAAGAAGGAGGGGACAACAGCTTGGCTCAGGGAGGTATTGAAGATGTCTGTGAGGACATCTGTGAGCTCCTCTGCACAGTCCTTCAGCACACGACCAGGAATGTTGTCAGGTCCTGCAGCCTTGGGAACCGTGATCCTGGAGAGGGATCTCCTCATGCTGGCTGGAGACAGGGACAGCACCTGGTGGAGGGGGTGTTGTCTTCTGTGCAGGGGTGTTGTTGTCAGCTTCAAACCATCCAAAGAAGTTGTTCTGATCGTTCAGCTGAGTGATGTTGTTGTCACAGGTCTGTGATCGAGGTTTATAGTCCATGATGGTCTGTAACCCCTGCCACAGGCTCCTTGTGTCTCTGCTGTCTGTTAAGTAGTGGGTTATCCTTCTGCTGTACTGCCTCTTTGCATGTCTGATGCCACGAGACAGGTTGGCTCTTGCTGATCTCAGACCAGTCTCAGTCTCAAAACAACATATAGTTTTTTTTCCTACGACGCAAAATAAGAATATTATAAAGCAGCTCTCGATATATCTGCCATTGTAGAGTCAAGTGCTACCATGCTGAATGCGGTGTGCATATGCGACAGTTCGTGAATCTATGGTTACCGTCTAGATCCAACCCTAAATCTGTTAAGTTACAGCCATAAAACTAAAACAATGAGTTGAAAGCTCATAAAGCTCTTACCTCTGTGGGGCTGAAGTGATAAATCTCAGTATTCACTGAAATACAGAATAGACAATGATACACATTGATGACTAATCAAATATTGGCAAGAGATTTCACCTTTTTTGTGTGGAAAATTTAATTAAGTCAGACAAAGTACAGATTTAATTAAATGAATGAGACAGGAAATAAATGTGTAAGAAATGAGCCCTTCAATAATTATACATCAAACCAAGAAAAATCCACAAAATATATATTAGAGATCTTCCCTCCATCCCCACATCCAATAGCCCTCAGCTGCCCACAAGCTCCCTCCGTGCCACCCCGTTCCACCTTTTGCATTAGTAAACTGCATTAACATATAGACACGGGGCATTTCCAAAACATTATATTATTAATGGGCACCCGAATACATTCTTCTCTCGAAATTATGGCTGCTATAAAAGAAATCTGCAGACCCTCGTGTTCCCTTCTTTTCCACACAAAGAATGACAGTTACAATGATACCAGGGATGAGAACCTTGGCTGAAAATGAGAGCTGTGACAGCACTGGTGTTACCAGTAACAGTTGCCTCATATTTCCCAAACTATCACCTGTGATTTCTCTTCCTGCAATTCGCAGATGGTTGTGTAATGTTTGCTGATTTCAGTGTTTTACCTCTATTGCACCTGCATAATGAAATAATAGAAAAAGAAGCTGCTGTCATGTACCAGCAAGAAACCATATTTAGATGTACTTTATCTCTCCTGTTCATCACCTCTACAACCCAGTACAACTATGATTTTAAAATAACATACATAGATAGATAGATAGATAGATAGATAGATAGATAGATAGATAGATAGATAGATAGATAGATAGATTGATAGATTGATTGATTTAACAACATAGCAACACTCCTGCTTAGATATTCTTTCCACCTCTGAATGTGGGTGTAACCGGACAGAGGCAACAGGCCACTGTGATCACACTGCACTGCACTCCATATATCCCGTTTGTGCTCACTTTCCCTTGAACCCCTTTCCCCTTATTTTAATCTAAAAATTGTCAAAGACATTATCAGGATTATCAGTGGACCTGAGACAGACTAAATGACGGCTGAGTGCTCAAACAAGCCACTTGTAACAGCAACCACCTGTCAGGTAAAGCAGCAACTCTGTTAATTATGCAACTTTAAGCCTCAATATAATTATAAACGTGACTTATAAAAATTCAATTGATTTTATTTTTGTTAAAATTTATATTTTTTAAAGTCTGTCTATGCATGCATAGTTGGGGTTGAAAACTTGTCTCCCACTACCAATACATGATTGGATGATTTTTATTAGTGGGTCATGCATAAATGCCAGCCCAGACAGGCTTTCAAGACAGTGTTATTTAGACAAGAAGATTAGAAACCACAGTAACAACAAAAATACAAATAATAGCCAAATTATAATCATTGTCAGTGCAACATTTGACATTTCATTTAGTACAGATTTTCAAAACTCATCATAATAAGGACAATACAGAAGAAAATATCATTTTCAATTTTTCATAATTCACACAATACAGGCTGGCAAAAACAAGATTGCAAAACAGCTGTGATTGGTTGCTCTTTAAACTTGGCTGTAACTGACATCACCTTATAAAGGTGATACAGCAAATGTGTTAGCAAACATTGGAGAGGACACGGGGTAACTTAAGCATTCATTTGGAGTCATGTTTGTGTTCGCCTGATGAATTCAAGTCAAATATTTAGTTTCTTCTTAGCGGTGTTTTGCTCTCCTTAAGCTCCTTAGAGGGAACTGCTTGCTTTTTGCTTGATAAATGCTTCACTATGTCTACAGGCTAGTTGCCTACTTGCCTGTCTGTAAGAGACAAAACATGAAAAAGACTTCCCCAATTTCCAAGTGGCCCGAAAAAAAGTTGAATTTCAACAACTGATGTGCTTATTTACAGTGCATTTTGTTTTATCTATAAGATTTTAAGGTAGGAAAAGTCCAAAATGACAAAAAAGGTATAGAGATCAGCATGGTGATCATCTTGGAGTACAAAGCAAAGGACAAGTATGGCTTGTTGGTAGGAGAGTGAGATGAGTTGTGCCCCGAGCAGCACCACCACAATCTTGGCTCCGCATATAGTCGAGGAAAGAGTCACAGGCACACCTGTCACACACCGTACTGATGGAGAGAGCATACGTTAATAGCACCACCACAGTTGTAACACCATGCCATTTGGTGCTGGGCTGAAAAGATGTTTCAAAAGCTCTGTACAGCTGACAAAAACGGCACAGCCGGGTTCTAATTTTCTGTTGTTTCATTGCTACGAGCGACCCCGTTGACATTACACATAGTCATTTGAAATGGAAATGGGTTTGCAACCAAACAGATGAGGGGCGAAGCTTTGCTTAACCAGCCTTGTGTAATACTTCTGAAGGTCTTATCATTAAATGGATGGATGAATATGAAAATAATGTAAATCATATTCTATGACCTTTGCAGCTACTAGATTCAAGTTGAAAACAAGATATACACCAATGGGGAACACTGTATTCTAGAAATTACATGTATATAAATGCTTACCAATTCGAAACCATTGACAGTGTATATAATAGACAGAGATTCCAGATCTAAAAAGTGGCTTAAAGCTGTATTCTTTCTAACGGCTTGCGGGCTATCACACTTGGCTGCAACAAAGAAACTTGTATGTGAGCTTATGAGAAAATGACCCTACTTCTCATTTGATTTATTACCTCACAAGTCTTTGGCCTCAATTGCCAGTTTCAAGCCTTCTTCCACACAGCATGATGTTCATTTAGTAAAATATGGTCCATTTTAGAGGAATATAGACTATAGAACAGGTATTACCTATAACATCTTTGTGTGTTTTTAAACATATTTAATACATTTAAACACATTTTTATTAAAAAAATCTTCACTTTTCAACTTCACACAATTTAACTTTTCAGCTGATTTTTTAAACACGTCTTCATCATCCGACGTTTGCAGGCCGAATATCCCCAAAAGTTATCGCGCCTTATTGGCAGGACCCAAGCCTGGCCCCGACTCTGCCAGACTAATAATGAAAATGTCTTCACCAGTGTGGTCGTTTTTCATAGTGGCAGAAGATGACAACAGTTATTAACATCAGTTGTTTGCAAAAGTTGTTCAGCGACGATTCCGAGAGGAGGAAAGAAGACTTCGAGTTTTAATACGACGCAATGTTTGAAACAAGCGGTATTAAAAGAATATGAAGCAGCCGCGGTAGCAGCTAGCGGTGCTAAGGCTAAAACAACACAGAGTGTGGATGTCCTGATTGGTGGATTTTGATGATTGACACCTGTCGACCAATCAGAGTCAGGAGAATCGATTAGTAGCACCCACATTCACCTTTGACCCACCAATGACGATCCAGAATGAAGAAAACCCAAAGGTAGTATATTGCACCAAGGTCATACTTCACTGTCAAAGCCTCTTTGTCTTTAGGTAACAACCATGACTGATTCAAACTAAAGCAGAGACATAGCAGGAGACATTAGCAGAGACATTAGCAGAGACATTAGCAGAGACATAGCAGAGACATTAGCAGAGACATTAGCAGTGTTTTTTCACGCTGTAATAGAACTTTTGACACGAAACAGCAAAGATAAGACATACTGTATCGTTTTGTGGATTTTTTTTTGCTACTCTTTGGGGGCTAGCTCACCTAGTTTTCATCGCACAGTGATGAGACACATATCTTTGTAAGATATATTTTTATTTTTTTCCCCCGCCGCGCCTCCCCTGAAGTCCTCTGGTGCCCCCCCAAGGGAGGCACACATCACACTTTGAAAACCGCTGGTCTACACAGTTCTCCACAAGCCAACGTCTTGGTAGGTTTACATTTGAGTAAAACTTTGCAGAGGTGGAAAACTATGACACTGAAGACTGGGGTTTGTATCCATCAAAAGCACCTTGGTGATGGTTTTGTGAAATATTGTAGTTCTGGTTCAATTAAGTAAACATGTCTTTTGCTTCTAGCTACTTTTTCAATATTTATCACCAGAAGACCACAAAGCTGTGAAATTGAACCTGTTCTGGATGCTTGTGTTGGCCCAACGCCTTTATATTAGATACAACACCTTGATATGTTATGTTAGTTTTAGCTTTAATATGTCAGCCAAATGTATTTCAGGCTGTACTACCATTTAGCAGTTTGTTACAAATCCATATGGCAGAGACTTCTCTTAGTCCAAATTGCTGCTCTCATTCTAGTTATTGCAGTCATGCACAACAGGATCCATTCTAGTGAGAATAACGCCCCCAAAGATTGGTGTTGAAGGCACCCAGCGCACACACAGATTGCAGGATGTCGCTGTGAAATATCTCCCCAAATGTTTTCCTGTATAATAAGCACAGGTCTGAATTATATATTCCACCTTATAAAGGACTCTACTTGAAACGATCTATTCCACACACCAAAGGTGACATGCTTGTTGAGAGGATTTCAGGTCAGGTGGTTACAGTGATTTATAATGAAGCCCAGCAGATGCACTACTTTAAGCTGTCCTGCAGCTCTGTTGCCTCAATTCCAACTGGGACAGCACGAACAAAAAAAAACTTTATGGTGCAGATTTTAGTTGGACTCCCTCCGTACACAGCCCTCACTTATCAACATAGGCATTGATAATGTGGCTGCAATTACTGGCTTGGATGTCAGCTTTAAGAATAGATGCCTGTGCCATTACCTGCTCCGGGTTCTCAGAGTCACACTCTACCGGCTGGGAGGAAGGTGTTTGATTAAAAACATTTCTTTGCTCAGAAATGGACTGCTGGGCTTGCTATGATGAGATTAGTGTGATGCAGGTTTTGGAGAATGGACAGAACATGAAGGGAGCTTTATAGCTGCTATATGGCTGATGTGCCCTAGAATTAATGTCTGTGGGCACGAAAGTGAAGTCTGAATTCTCTGATGTCCTGTGGTGATTCATTAAACTTTGTAATGGTTGATTAAACTGTCTCTGCCTTCTTTTTAACAAAGCATGACAGGGTGACAGTTTGACAGCGAAACCTGTTTTATTTTTGAATCTGTTGTGTATCATTTACAGCTACAAGCGGCACGGGCATATTAAAGAGAAACTTGGACTTTCACTGCTGCAGATGTGATCGCTGTGATATTGCTTTAATCCTCTACACGTGGGTATCATTAACACAGGCCTCCTAAAATAAAATAAAAAACCTATATCTCCTCTGACCAACTGCTGCGCTTGCACACATAAAAGGCAGAATATGATTTAAGTTCTGTGAATATCTGTCTCAACCACATCCACCCACACTTTGCACGCAAAGCGCTCGCGCATATGCACACGGATTTTGAAAGGCACACATAAAATAATACACGCTCAGGAATAGACACTTATCACGGCATGTTACATATATGACGTATTACATGTATCTGCAAACATGCAAATCACACATGCACGCACAGCTAAGGGGGCGGATGTAAAGAGAGTGAGTCCATGAGCTGTATGAGAGCTCTTCTGAGATCGCTCTAGCCCACCGTGGGTGTTTTGTCTTTCCCGCGAGGGATGCTCGTTGTTTTGCGGAGGCAGGTTCAGCTCTAGGATTAATGAAAAGCTCCATCTTAGTCATGAAAAGAGCATTTTCACAATCTATTTAACATCATGCATACCAAAGGCTCACATTAGGCACTGTTGACTTATGCTCGCCTACAGCAGTGTTTTCTGATGCATTCATTGCCACTGCTGTGATCTTCTGTGGGTAGGCTGCCCCCCTCCAGCATTGCCCATTGAGTCTCTTGCATTTCTCATGTTCACTGTCAGAAAACTCATTCTTCAGCGCCAAGATGAATTATGGCACGCAACTGGAAGTCTCAGGGAGTTATTGAAGAGATGAGAGTAATAAAGCTTCCCAGGACTTTAGTGTTCTTTTTGGATAAAGTCTTCTTTTCCCCCCCGTCAGGCGATGGATGATTGTCCACAGAAACAGAAGATTCAGTGACACAGAATATGGTATTAGCCAATTTAGTCTGACCTTTATAGGTCAAACACAGCACTCTGTGAGCTTGCTGTTAGTGGTACCAGGTCATAGGATTGTAATGTAGGATGTTTCTATCTCAGTGGCCAGGCTGACCTGACAAAGACTAAAGTGGTGTAATGGGCTGGAGAGGAAAAGCTCACAGAAGTGCATTCCTTGAGTGCTGGATGTTATTTCAGCGGTTTCACCTGGTGAATTATTTAGCGCAAATGGTTGTAATTACACAGTGACTACAGTGAGGGCGATTAGGTTGTGGTGTGTCTAGATCTTCGCTGGGATCCCAGGACTATGTGATGGACTCAAAAGGCATTCCAGGAACTGCTGCGCGCTCCTGCTCGCCTCCTCCCCACCACCATCCTCCCCTCCCCTTTAGCTCTGTCAGCAATTTCTCTCCTCTGAGTGGCTGGCGTCAGGCCGGTCCTCTCAGAGCTTTTAAAAGGCTGTTAAAGGTCCTTGTGAGACACGGCCCCTATCCCTCCACTGCCACCCACACCATCCACCCCAGCCTGCCCACAAAGCCCTCTAAGCAATCACAGCTTCTCAGTCTCAGGATGTCAGCTAGCATTACTAACTCCCCTTACGCCGGTGGTCAGGGCTCACCCATGCAGGAGAACTGGGGCAAAAAAAAAAAAAAACGAAGGCACTCGCTTGTAGCAGCCAAAGGGAGAGCCTGGTCCTCTCCGCCACACTGACCATGGAGGGCCTTTTCCAGGACTGTGATGTGAGGAGGGCATGGGCAATGAATGATGGTGAAAATAATGCTCTGATTCATGTGCTGGTGTAAACACAGAATGACTAGCACAGCAGAACAGGATGCGTTAAGGACTCAAATAATACACAAATGTCATCTAATTCACTTTTTTAAGGGGGAAGACAACTGGAGGGGCCATTATGTGGCCCCACTCTCCTGTCCTGTCCAGGTTGGTTCATCTGTCAAGGTAAAATGGCAGAACTGCAAATTCTGCTTGACAGCCGAAGCTCCCCTTGGGGAGACTAAGTGGCGTCAACCTGTCGTAGTCACACACTGTTGCTGACAAGGTGATGATGAACACCTTTCATTAAAAGGCAGAAGCTGGGCTTTTCCTATGAGAAACCATGTTCCGGACTTAATGTCAAAGGGAAAGAACCGGGGCTGGAACAGGAAGCCTTGGGGGCCCAAACTCCATATGATTTTATATGCCAAGAACTCCTGCATGTCACCGGGATGCACACTTAAAAATTCATAGGACCTATAATCAGAGGCAGGAGGAAGAGGTGCATTCCTGCTTGAATTGGAGCACTCAGATGAAAATGGTTTGAATCTTGTCACAAGCTGTCAACATTGCAGATGCTGCAGTAAACATATAATATGTGGTCTCCTGTTGCTTAAAGCCACTCTTGGCAGCAATAACGGCTCTGAATGGCAGTGACAGGTTACTATTTTGGCAATTTAAAGTTCACTATCCAGAAATCATACCTTAAGAAGTCATTAAACTGCACACTGTAATACTGGCCAGTGTGTTATTGCTTTAAAGCGAGAGCAGAGGCAAAATCTCATAGCCGGCAGAAGAAACATTGAGTCCAGCTTTCTCTGATTAGAGCACTCACTTGCTACTAATTAGGAAGCATCTTTGACTCAAATTTTGTCAAAATTCATCACTTCTGTGGGTACCCAACACCAGAATTTAATTTGGATAAACAGGGTTAATCAATGTAGTGGCAGGGACACTGGATGGAGTGTTGGCATGCAGCCTAATTTTGACTGATACTACAAATGTGTTTTTAAAAAGAAATTCTCCTCTGCTGTAGCTTCAAAATTGTAATGCAGGCATCCCATTAAGGTTTTGAATAAATACTGCATACTGTAGCTGAAATATTGACTGTTTTTGCCTGTCACACTGTCACACTGCTGAGAATTTTTGACAGATGTTAGGGAGTTAAGGAGTCAAACTGTGTGGTATTAAAAGCAAATCCCCTGCCAGAATTTCTCACAACAGCTCATCACAGGCATAAAGTGATGAACCACCTGCTATAAATGTTCCAGCACAAGCCTAAAACACACAACAATAATAATTATAATAATAGAAATAATACTCTAGTAATAGCAATATATCATGAACACAATTACATACATTTCCATTGATTACTGAACTGCTCAACAAAAAAGGGAAGATAATGTTGCAGCGTTGGATCCATTAGAGTCCACTAGAATGTAAATTATGACATTAGGAACAATAAAATAGCTCGGATCTCTCAGTAAACACTAATGTCTGAAGTACCCTGGAAGCCAGTGTACGGCTTCAAATGAAACACAGCTTCCACACCTACAATCTAGCTACAAATCATTACCAGTCTAATGAGCAACATCAAACCCTGACATTAGAACAAGTTACTCCCATCTCCATGACGACTAGGATCGCAGAAAAAGAGCGATCCGTCACTGGCACTTGCTTTTTTCTTTGCATGCTGCAGGTTTCATAGCGTGAAACTTTGTATCATCATTGATTTTGTCACTCCAGACTTTGGAATCTGTTCCATTCGAGCTGCAACTGGCTGACATAAACAGGACGATGCTTCTGCATGTTTGAACATTAAAGAGATGCATCTGCACTCGCTATCACAGTGACCACACAGTGTTCAATTACATTGATTCCCCCTCTCTCTCTTGTTGTTGTCCTGCTGGGTATTTTTATAAGCTTGGACTGTGTAAGAGGAGGCAAGTGGAAGAAAACAAGACTTACTAAATGATAAAATTCAAATATGTGGTTTAGTGACAACATTGAAATCCCTAATGTTAATGTTTTAACCTAAGTGGGAGGACTCCTCAGATTTTTTTGTGGCTTCAGAGAAGTGCACCCTTTCAAAATAATAATAATAATAATAAAATGAATGGTTGTCAAATAAAAGGAGACACATTTGTTTCCCTTTTCATGGAGATATAACTCTGTGTTGCCCAAAACAAAGTTTGCTTTTTTCGATGAATTCTCAGTTGAATAAAAAAAGGTTGCACATTTATTGCATCAATTTTAACATTACACAAACAAATGTGAGATTTTTGTTGACTATACTATATGGTTCTCATGCATCTTTAACAAGATTCGTCATTCACTGCACTTAGTCTATTTGGCTGTTATTGTGGCACAGCAGTTTCAGGACCACAGATCATGTTTACATGCATATGGAAAATGCACTTGTAATGAAATTAAGACGGTAACGTGAGTAAGGTGGGACTCATGTGCACTATGCAGCGATTGTTTACATGATGATGCTCTTAGCAAGAGAAATCATAGTTGCACTAACATATATGGAGCCTTCAGATATTACTGGCATTCAAGGAGACCATTTAAGACATGCTATTATCTCAATGGAGTTCGATCACGTATGAGTGGTCTCTTACAACATGCAATTGTGATTGTTGATATATAAATAGAATAATTTAAACTGCTTTATTGCTAAACTTTTTTGTTTTCCCTGGACAAGATTTATTATTTTTTTGTGTTAACTTATATATACAGTTTGATCGTATCTCTGGGAACATTAACTGTAGCTCTAAGGTTGAGGATGTCAGTCGGTTTGGTGTTGTTCCTCTTTGGTCCAGATCAAACTGCAACCTCCGTGTCTGTGAAGTGAAACCAATGCGGACCTGCCAAAACCTGCAGTTCCTCAAACGGCCACTTGAAGCTGGCTACAGAACGAGTTAGTCACCATAAGCTTCCATATTAAAATGCCCAACCTCACAGCAGAAATAAACATGTTTACAGACTGATACAAAAAACTGTTTTGGTCATGACAGCTGTACTTAGGAGAACTGTTTTTTTGTTTTGTGTATTTCTGTTTAAATTATATTAAGGCTTAAAGTTAAGCATAATAAACAGCCTGGCAGCTTTGATTGACAGGTGGGGGCCATTACAGATGGCTTGTTTGAGTATCCAGGCATCATTGGGCCCGCCTCAGGTCCGCTGATGATCCACGTCTTTGCCCATTTTTAGATTCGCCGGAAGGCTATGGGTGACCAGTGTCCAGACTTCACTGTATCAATATATCTTGATTATGGAACGGATTTCCATGAAGTTTTGTGTAGACATCAATGGATCTTCTTATCATGCCACATGCCATGTCAGATTTTTCACTCATCCAGTTTTAATGAAAGATCTCAACAAATAATAAATGGATTGCAATGGAATTTAACTGGTGATCCACTCGACTTCTTTTGTTCTCTAATCATCCGATTTATTATACAGTTCTCCTATAACAGCGGTATAGTCTACACAATCCTGTCACAGTATTTAGTGCGCCATGACTAGGGAAGCAGAACTTTCTATTAGTTTTTCTATAAGCCTAGATTCCTATACAGTAATACAAAATGATATCTGGCGTTATGAATAAAGACAATCATTCAAAATTAAATTGTAAAAAACAATTTTCTATTGGAAAAACAGCACTGGTTTAACAAATATGTTCTTACAGGTATTACTCTGGATACAAGGTTGTTTCTGAGTTTGCATGCATTGAAAAAATTAACCTAAATCATTTGCAGTCACTCTTACTTTATGCTGAAAGGCCATTTCAAATTTTTACGGAGTACATTACACCTGTTCATGAATTTATGTACATCTTATCAGCCACACTTGGTTGCGTAAGAAGCACTTTTCATATTCAGGACCGTTATTGTTTTGCATGCGGATGCGGGGCTTCAGTTGATGTGCTTGTATAGTTAAAGGCTTCACAGCAAATGGGACGACAGTTTAATAAGTGGCACTAACTTTTTAAAATTAAATAGATTTTCAGACACAGTCATTTGCTTGTTTAGTTTTTACCTCAGATACTGACAATATAATGGCAGCTTCCAAATGGATTTCTGAAAATATCTTTGTTAGACATAATGGGCTGTGAATTGGAGAAGAAAAGTCATCATAAATTGGTTTCTAGGGTTGTGTCAGTTAATTACCACCTGATTAAACAGTCAGTGGAGATGTCCACGTACTGCTGAGGGATGCAGCTCTGAGCACCATCAAAAGAATGCCCATTAACCAAAACCATTTTAAGTGAACGGAAAGATTATTACAAATGTTTTAGAGGACACAATATCAAACAGAACAATGGCACAAATTAGCAAAATTCTCATTACTTGAGTTACAAAAATGAATAAATAAAGAAATGGGGAATTAATGTTAATGTCCATTTAGTTGAAAAGAAAACAATCATCATCATCATCATAATCAGAATGCCATTTATTTATTTTTTTATTAACAAAAAAACAAAACCTTATTAGCAGGCAAGCTTTGCACTTTGCAATTGCCAGTGACATCCTTCTCTCCTACCCCTGAAGACTTGTTACAGTGTAGGGCAACTTGTGAAGTCATGACAGTGTAAACTGATGTTTGAATTGTGACATGAATGCAGACAGACAGAGAGGCAGTATTATTTTCTGGAAAAGACTTCTTTCTCCTTGAACAATGTGCCTTTCTTTTTTCATTCAGATAATCTCATTTGAGATTACATTGTTGTGCTGTCTTCCAAAGTGTCACATAGCAATTACACACTTGTAAAGACCTGCGATCTGCTGCAGAGTTCAGACAAGTGCACATTATTCTCATTTGTAGGCTGATATGTTGGGAATTACTGATATTTGCTTTTTCTTGTCTCTTCTTCCAAAAACTGCAGTGGAATTGTTTTGGATGGCCTGCTTGTCAGGATAGACAGTCAGCAGTATTGCTCTATGTAGGGTCGAGGTCTGACAACTGGTTACATTTTGGAACAGATTCTAAATTAAGGCTCTTATGCACTGAGCAATTTTGGGCTGTCAGAACAATCTCTGGGGTGTGTGTGTTTGAGCAATTTGGACACTTGGTGTGTGCATCAGTGTTCTGACAGTATCAGAAATTTATAAATCAAAGTCCGACAATGTGACTGCTGCTACGCCCACTGTCTTCAAACCAACCAACTGGAATATGGTATGAATGCAGATATGCACATTTACATTTACATTTAGTCATTTAGCTGACTCTCATAGATTCAAGTGACAGCTCTGGTGGGGGATAAATTTAGCATGTCCAGTTGTTGTTGGGTGGCTGTGGCTCAGGAGGTAGAGCGGGCCGTCCACTAATCTAAACATTCAGTCTGCATGTCGAAGTGTCCTTGGGCAAGATACTGAACCCCAAATTGCTCTCAAAGGCTGCGCCATCGGTGTGTGAATGTGTATGAATGGTTAGCTCCTAAAGCAGTTGGCACCTTACGTGGCAGCCAATGCCATCAGTGTATGAATGTGTGTGAATAGGTGAATGAGATATTAATTTTAATTCAGTTCAGTTCAATTCACTTGTAATGTAAAAGCGCTTTAAATAGTCGGTAGACTAGAAAGATGCTATATAAGTGCAGTCCATTTACCATTTGGTAGTGGTATGGAGAGGAGGTACTCTCTAGAGAGCTGGGTCTTCAGGAGGTTTTGGAGCTAGAGAGGGATGCCCCTGCTCTAATAGGAACTGTTAGTGTGTCCCACCAACAGGAAACAACAGATGAGAAAAGTTTTCATCATCAGAGGAAGTAAGTCTGCTGCAAATACAAGTTTTCAATTGTAGAAAACAGTGTCAGGCAAAATTCACCAGGCATTCATCCCACAATCTGACAAGCCTCAAACCTAATGTCAAGTCACTTTGACACAAATTGAAACCAAGATTTTATTAAGCCCATCTTGAACAGTGTGACAAGCAAATAACCTTTAAATTGCTGTTATCACACAGTACAGGAGTCTTTGGCAAATATTTTCTAATCCTCATTCAAGCAAAAACATCCTTTTATCCAATCACCTTTCCCAACAGAACCGGTAATGCTGGTGAATTACATTAATGGTCTGCACTAAAGGTCTGTGTTTTTTTTTTTTTTTACAGCAATACTTTTTGTGCTACAACCCCCAAACGCTCACAATCCATTTTTACTAAGCTTGAATCAAATCTGGTTGGGCTGCTGTCATATTTCACCATAACATTTCTGAGTCCTCGCTGACAAGCACTGTCAAAGATTCCCTTAGCTTTTTCATCGTAACAAAGACATCAGCTATGACTTAGAAACTTAGAAATTGTTGCCAGTTACCATTTTGTAGCACGCGTGAAGGGATAATGGTGAACAAGAGAAGCTTTCCAGCCTACACGCTGGCCATGCATTACATGGTGAGTGCTCATGCCCTCCTGCAGCTTTGGAAGAAGACCTTGCATTTGCCAACATCTGCTGCAGGTATCTAAGAACCTGTGGGATGTAGATCATCTGCACTTCTGAGAGCGTTTGTCTCCTCCACAAGGTTGTCACAGAGACACCACAGTGTGCACGCCTCAAGTCCTGGTGCCCCTTTGCCACACGCGCCCAGGAACTGCTTTGCCCAACACCTGTAGACACCTCCAAGGCCGCCTGGGTGAAGGCAAGATGGAGGGACCAGGTGTGGGACGTTTTGGTGCAGCAATGTCGAAATGGGGTCTTGTGTGGGGTAGTGTGGGGACCCACTACAGACTGTGGAGCATGTGACAACCAGCTGCCCTATATACCAGCCACCAAATGGAGATTGTGGCTTAATTGACCTAGACAGTGACACACTGAATTGGCTTGCTGCATTCATGAAAATCCACACTCATTTTCTCAGAGTAAAAAAACAAACAAGCAATTCTTTGACTAGACTAAGAATTCATCCTGAAGCTGTCTAAAATGTAGGTATTTATAGGCTAAGGAACAGATGTTCATACTCATGAGCTGGCAGTATAATTTAATCAATTATGCAGAAAGAAGATTCCCCACATGCATGATAAAGTGAAGTATCTCTGTAGAGCAGCCTATAGATGCTGTACCTGCTGCTGCATGAAAAGGCTCTGTCCACCACAAAGAAACCACGCATGTAGCTAACGCAGCTTGAAATTATGCATCTGGTTTAGAAAATACGTCGCTGCAAAGGGATGACGCTTCTTTACATCAATGAGATTGGGGTGATGAATTGTTGTCGGAGAATGCGTCCTTATTGAATTAAACATGTGTTTTTGAAGGTTCACAGACCATAATTGTGGATTTGATATTTACTGGTAGAGATTTTCTCTTCACTGGCATTGCCACGTTCAGAACTGTCTTTTTAAAGGCCATTCCATTGCTAGTTAGCTCGCAAATTAGATGAAAAGAACATTTTATTGAAAGGAGCACCAAAAGGCTCATTTTGCAATTTTTTTTTTAGGTATAATGTGTGTGGTGCCTGAAGGTACAAGACCTGCCAACAAAAGGGCAGACAGATCAGCAAAGTACAGAACATGGTCAGAGGGTTCATTTTCTTTAAGTTTTTGCACGTAGCTGCATGATTTTGGTTACAGTGAGGTGGAAACGCATCAAAACAGCTTGACAGATAAACAGCTGACACCACATTAAATACACCATTTTAAATTTGTTATGGCTACTTAAGCAAAATTGTTACTGATTCATTTTCAGTTCAATTGTTTAAGCTCAGACAAAGCAACCTCAGCATGATTTTGGAGTTGTGTTTTAGCCACCTGGATGCACGATAAATCAAAGGACGGGTTTCGAAAAATGAGAAAGACACAAAGAGACTGTTTTATGCAATGTGAGTGTGTTTACTTAAAGTTGGTTAACCAAATCAAATCAAGGGCACACAATCAGTATTTTTATGAGAGCAAATGGAAAGTTTCCTCAGCTATATTCTCCAGGCTCTTACTTTTATTTAAATATATTGAATGATTTATGACATAACATGTCATTGTGGTGCTCTTAAATAAATAAATAAAATGTCTGATCTGGGTGCAACAGCGCCCCCCTCAAGAAACCATCTGGTTACAGTCAGTCAATCTCTACAGGCAGAGAGGCCTCATAGGAAAATATGTGAAATTAGCATATTTTAATTAAGGCAGTATCAAATGGGTATTAAGGAGTGTTAAGGAGTGGATACGTTACATGTAATAAATGGACAAGACTGGAACAAGTTTAGTCAAGCCGTATGCTGTATGCTGACCTCAAATCATTTCAGCACATCATCAAAAAGGAAAATTAGCAACTGAAATAAAGTTTTAGCTAAGGTAGCAAACCCTAATTAGCAGTTAGTGACTTAACACAAGCAGGAAGCAACTTGGGTTAGAGAGTTGAAGATTTTATGAAACTCTACCTCCTAGAATTGAACCTGAAAAAAGCCCTGACTACCTGCGACTACAGGTAGAAGAAGAGCTCGTTAGCACAACAGTGGGCACTTAACGTTAGCCAAAATAACAATGGCTATTTTTCAAGAACTGAAGAGCAGCTGCTGGAAAAAATACGAGACTATTCAACCGTTGTGCGCAGTGAAAGACTGAGAGTTTTACTGGTGGCTGAACAACCAGCCTTGGTATCGAACCGTGCGCTTGTTAATGCTGTGGAGCCTACATTATTTAATTGTGCGGTTCATTTGCTTTTTTGGCTGGATTTGGATTTCCGGAGTTTCTGTGGACACACAAACCCAGGAAGCATCTCAATGAGGCTCCTTGGAGCACTATAAATTAACAGTGGTTTACTGAGTGAGCCATGTTTGTGTGCAGGTGTTACAGTTTAATGAGTGACCATGTTAACTGATGACCGTTAGCTGAATGCATCTGTGGTCGTCGTACAACAGCCGTTTAAATTTAGGGAAAGAACGTAGCTGTCTAACAAAACACCAAAGGTGGACAAGGTTTTTTCAACATTGTAATGTTAATGAGAAAAATGACTTACCTTCTAGAAGACGTTCGCGAGGACAGCTATGTATTCTTGTTGAGTGGCCATGTTAACTGGTGGTTAGCCAAATGCGTCTGTGGTTGTCATAGTCACGATATCTGTTGAAACAGCTGATATTAGAGATATTCTGGTAGTTGCACCTCTTATATAAACGTTGATAGTGTGTGTTTTTTTTTTTCCGTATTTGATGTCATGATATGCACATTTTCATTTTCGATTTGCACATGGATTTAAATCTGATTTAAATATTATTCTTAGTTCCACAAATGACTGTTACGTGGTTTTGTTCCTCTGGCAATATGTGACAGTGCTTCATATTAAAGCATTTATTTGAGTACAAGACAGTACCGGGACACTGTGTTGGATGCAGAGAAGCGGTGTGAGAGCGCCTTGGCAGGTAACTGTATTAAATTTAATTGGCAGAGGCTCTGAAAGATGGATAAAGCTTGACTTTAACATAGTTTGGTTTCTATTTTGTGCTGAATTTCAGACAAGATGGTTGTGGCTGTCTGTCCTGTTCCCTTGTTTGACATCTGGAATACATTGTTGGCTTGTTAGCTTGCTGTGTTAGCCCACCCTCTCTTATAATCCTTGGTTGTAGGCCTTGTGTGTTCCTCAATATGTAATAGGTGCACACACTATCTTCTCTCAGATACACTGGAATAGAAAAGTTCCTTACTCTGGATGTGGTGGAGATAATGACAACATTGTACTCCGAAAAGAGGCACACTGGTGAGTGCCTGGGTCTTATGCATTTTGTATTAGCTGCAGGAGATTAAAGGTGTATGTACAGTTTTGTGAAGGTGATGCAGGTGATGGCTCTGGTCTTCTCCTTCCTCAAAAATGTATTTAAAAGAGTTTTTTGATAAGCGATGCGATAGGATTCAGGTTCAATAAGCAGATTTGAGGTCAGATTGAAAATCTCAGCTGCAGCTTTCACTCAGGCGCTTGTCGTCTGTGCGACTGTACATCACGTTGCTCCCATTATCTTGAAAAGATCTAACAAACACAGGCTATACTTGCAAAGCACTCATTCTTGCTGATGTGCCCTAGTTTTCCATATGTCACAGCTTCAAGTGATTCTGTTGGAAATAGGTGTCTCAGGGGCACGGGTTTGATAAGACAAATTCTTTAATCCTGACAGGCAGGCAGGTCTAGCTCAACAGATACAGTAAATCAATCAATGTGTCTGAGAAGTAGCAGCAATCTGTATTGACTGTGACCCTCCTTCCCCCTACGCAGACATTTTCTAGGACACTACAACACAGTGATGGCTTGTGATATAGTCTGTCTTCAAAGCTCTGTACATTTTAAGCTGTTTAAAGTTTGTATTCTGAAAAGGTTAAAAAAGAAGAAGAAGAAAAAAAAAAGCATATTTGACCCACAAGATGAAATATGCTAAGCATCATTACCGCGCGCCGCTTAGAGTCAACAGGAGGCTGGAGAGATGGTTCAACTCATGCCATCTTTTTACTGGTCCATTAACCAGCCTCGTAGAGCAAGCGAGTAAGAGAGCAGCCTTTAGTGCCAGGGGCTTTGAGAGACCAGGATGTTTGGATATATTTTAACCTGTAGATTCAAGATTCAAGTCTGCCCTCTGAATCATATTCAATCCAGGCCCAGAGGTGTGAATGCGATGAAAGGTAGGAATTGAAAGCCTTATAGGAAGGAAACCTGGTAGCGGTGATGAATAACAAGTAGAGTTGGTGCTTTTTTCCCCTCAAAAGGAGAGCCGAAACAAGAATATAGGACTTGTTGAATAAAGGATAAGATTCCATAAAGGCGAAGGGTGGGAACTGAGCGATATGGAGGTGTGTATTTCATCATTATAGCAAGATGTTAGTCATTGAATCAGTCAGTGAACGGGAAGTCAACAATTTTTAAAAGGCTCTTCTGATTCCCCGTTGCTTTCCCCTCATAGCATCTTCATCCTTTTTAAGCAGCATGAGATTTCTCTTTCTGCTCTTCCAGGGCAGGAAAATCAGGGCTTGTTCTCACATTTCAGCCCATTTATCTCCTGCTAGATCCTGTTCAGTGATCTTAGCCCTCCATTAGCCTGCACAGAAAAGCATCCAGTCCGAGTAAACAAAAAATTTAGGGATGGCCCATTTCTTCTTCTTCTCCCCCACTGTTTTCAAGCTTGTCTTCCAAATGACTTGAAAACAACACATTACATTCGCAGTGTTGAGAAAAAGCACCACTCTGGCCTTTTGTTAATAAGCCTTGTTTGCATGTCCTAAAATTTCTTTAGCCGTCACAGAAATGGAACGGCTCTCTGGTGTGGTTGTCATAAAGTTGATATTTCAAGAGATAAATTGCAGCCGCGTTTCCTCAGGGTTCTCAGCGTAGGGAAATCAAACGGCCACAGTCAGCTATTGCATAATATCATGTCTCAGCATAGATTTACCACATATCTCAGGGTCCTAAATAAATCACAGCTGTCAACAGCATTTTGCTGTTTCTGTAATTAATGCGCTCCAGAATTAAAATATTCAAGGTTCCCGCTCCCATTTCTCTTAAATCCAGCAGTGACAAAACACATCAGATGGCAAGAGATTGTGATCATTTGAATCATTTAATCTTATATAAAAATGATTTAAAAATGTACTCAGCAGACACCTCTGCCATTGATGTTCAGAATCCATACATCATACTGGATATGATGACATTAATTTGACACTGTTATGAACCATGTGTTACTTTGTTTTTGAAGAATTCACACGGAGCCACTTTTCTTAGATTCACACTCTTGAACGATCAGTTGATTAATTGACCATTAGACTATCAAAAAGAAAAGTGTTCTGCATAAACTTTGATCTTCACTTATCAATCAAAAACTCTCCTTCTCATATATGAAGATCTGCTGCTTTTCTCTGTTTTTATATTATTTTAAATCAAACATTTTGATGAGATGGTTTCCTGATATTTTCTTCACAAATCATTGATGACTTGATTGATTATGAAAATAATTAATAAAAAAAACATTAGTTGTGTCTCTACACTCCTTCAAGGTGAATTTCAGTGTACAGTAGCTCCATCTAACAGCTATTTTCATTATCAAGTCATATGTTGAGCATTGTATTCATTGAAAATGGTGAAAACATATTGAATAAATTCAGTTTACTGTCAAACACACATTTAAGAAGATGAACTTAGAGAATTTGGGCATTTTCCTTAAAAAATAACTTAAAATGATGAATCAATCACCAAAGTAGTTAGAGAGAATAATTTAATAGGTTAATTTTAATTTAAATGATCGATGCTCTTGTGACATTAAACACCCAAATAAAATTTGACATTTACTAACAAACTAAGTAATGAGGACATTTCTCTCACTGCGACGCTGGCAGCAACATTATTGCAGTAGCTAATTAGAATTATCTGTCCTCTCTATTGAATTTCACTACTGTAAAAATCTTTCAATTATTATTAAAAGCCAGAAATTAGAGAGCTCTGAAAAGTGTGCTGGAGAAATGTTCTAAAATTGATACTGAGATACTAATGATGATTATAGCAAGAAAAAAAAAGAACCCTATTCCTACAGATTTCCCTCGGGAATGTAAAGACGATCGTGATGAGTAAAGATGGATAACCAATTACTATGGAAATCGATTCAGATTAGTCGTTTCCCGGCTTTCTAGCAGCACGTTTACATGGCTCATATGTGTAAAAATGTTTAAGATGATATGGAATAAAAATGGGGGGGCGCATTGAACCAAACAAGTGCCGTAATTAAAGCAAACTAAAGTACGTTATCAGCTTATATGACAATCGTGTTGAAAGCTTTGGCTGTAATTTTCTGTAATTTGGTTCACTTCGTTGCGGCCTGCACTATTAGCCAGCTCCTAGTAGTTTTCTCTCTGGCAACTGTTTACTCTGACAACTCTAATCAGTTATTATTGTGATGTATTAAAAAATGGAGGGAAGCACAGCTCAGACCCAGCAAGGCTCGGCTGAGGTGCTGCAGCTTAAAAACACTCTGATATACAGAGAGGAGAAACCCCACGTTCAGGCTGCACAGATCAGAGTGAGTGCAGGCTTCCTTCTATTATGAAGTACGATACAAACTGCTATCAAAATTGCTCCTCGTCTAAAACTCATAGTGTGACAGCTGGTGATAAAGACTCTGTTCATCAAGAGTTTCTTTTTGTTGTTGTTGTAATAATGCATGGGGGCGTATGAAGGCCTGTCAAAATAAAAGTAATAGCAACTGTGCAATTGTGGGAAGTTTTACACTTAAAATATAAAACTATGTTTTGTAACGTTTGCATAAGAATGATCCTTGACAGTATATCAGTATATCATAAAAGGCGTGTGTGTAGGACTTAATGGCTTCTAGTAGGGACGTTCCAGACGACTAATTTCGCCGTTAATTAAGCAGAAATTCAAATGTAGACTACTCAACTTCCCCTAAAGTAAGAAAATGCTCAGAAAACACAGTCAGGCTTCAGTCACTCTGTTAGATATCCCGATATATATCCTGTTACAATGTCGTTTAAATGTCAGAGAAAGAGAGACACTGTTCATGTTATCGGATGAAGAGGGAGATTGCTCTCACTACTGTTTGATTGTTGAGGGATACGGGTGGGATTGTTTTTCTATTACTGGCTGGGTAAGTGGTCGTGTACACCGAATATTTTCCGTCATCCACCGAAGGCTGTCTGTCATTTTGACAGATTAACAGAGTATGTGCCTTCTACTGTAACATTAAGTACATGCAACCCTGTCAGTAACCACAGTGGATCACAAGTAGTACACTCCTCCTGTCTAGTTGGTGGTAAGTGTGGATAGTAATTAGCTATTATCTAGTCCTCTTGTTTTTAATCTTAGTCTCCATAAACTCCCATATTAAAATGTCCAACTTCACAGCAGAAATAAACATGATTAACTGTGTGGCCGCTTTGACTGACAGGTAAGTGCCTTTACAGATGGCTTATTTCAGAAACCTACAGGTAATGTTTAAAATACGACGTCCATTCTTACTGTGAGTGAGCTGGCTTGAAGTGAATACACTAAGATATTATAGCTTGTATTGCAGCACAATTGCAGTATAAATGTAATTGGTGGCGTAATAACATAATTGTATATAAGCGTGAATACATACAAAATGTTGACAGCAGCTTAGTGATTGAAGTTTCTATAGTTTCTATAGAAAGATAATTGTGATGTGGTCGATGAATGAGGTGGCAGATGAAGGGCAAGTAAGTGATAGTTGATAGATAATGTTTGCAGCAGCTCCAAGAAATGATGTTTGTATACAACTATTTGCAACAGAATTTCCCCTTTTTAGGCTATTAAGTGTGTCAACACAACATAATTATAAAAACAATTCAGTAATATACAAATGTAATTTTTAAGAAACAGGGTTGTACGGGGAGAGGAGAAGCAAGAAGTGTTCAATCTGTGTTTGTGTTTTTTCTCTCGACCTGACCTAATAAATTGATAATCTGTAAATTCTGTATATTAAATGTTTTTGTGATCAAACTATTTTACAAATTAAATGCTCATAAATACACTCTATATATGATGTGTGAGAAAACATAGCTTTCAGAGAGCAGCTAACTAAACATGGCCCGTCATTCAGCATATACAGCGAGCGTGACAGATGTTTAATTGTGTGATTTCTAGTTTCTCACTTAGCTTGACTTACCATACTGCAGATATTTTCTTTTCAACACCAGCTCTACTGTACTCTTTGCCCTGGATATTGTCACCTCAAACTGATTTGTTGTGTCAGATTAAAAGGTAGAGAGTAAACTCTGCTGGAAAAGAAGTAATAAATAGTTGGGACAATTACACACTAATGAAAACATAGTTATAATTATTCAGTTTTTTTTCTTGTCATATATTATGTAAAGACAGTCTTAACACACCGGACTATTCCGAGAATTTAAGCGCAGAAACAAATGACAAATTGATTAATCAACCAATGGAAAATTAGTCAAAATCAATAAATTCTGATTACTCATAGCAAAAAGTCAATCATGCTGTAGGTTTTATCTCTCTGACGGATTCGCTGCTTTTGTCTATTTTTGTATAACTGTAAACTGAATGTTTGTCCGTTTTGGGCTGTTGTGGACATTTGAAGAAACACATTTTAACTTTATACACAAGATAATTAATCCAATTATCTATTCCTATTTTTTCCTGATCTAACTACGTATGCTGATTAAAGATTGATTCAGGAATGCAGGATAATGCTGCACACTATGATCCTGGAGGTGGGACAGTTCAGCTTACAGCAACAATGCAATAAAACTGCAGTAAAACGAAACATTGAACGTTTTCCATTAGATCAATGTCATATTTTTCTCAGGCTGGGAAAAGCTGAGATGATGTGTTGAAAAAGCAGATCAGTGACAGATGGCAAGCTCCGTTTCGTGTATTGCACTAATTGCTTTTCAGTTTTCTGCTTTTGTGGCTCAAAATGAAGGTATTACCCTCAGACCACTTACAAATATGAACAAAAGAGCCGCATTATAAGTTTGATACATGTATCAATGCATCCTTTTTAAGGCCTATTACAGTCATTTGTCTTCCTTTCACCAGAAACATAGTGGCAGCCTCTTCTGAGCTCTCTCGTCCTTGTGTGCAGCTTAGCCCTGCTCTCTCCATTCATTTTCCTCAGGGCAGCCTTCCCCTACCTTTCTATTGATCTGCTGTGCAGCATCAACATGCTGGAGTGTCAATTAGAGAGCCCCTCCTGCCCATCTGTGAGAGGAGAGCTACAGCACATATCTAAAAGTTTCCCTGGCTGGCTTCGCCAAACCAACAGCTGCTCAGGTTTCAGAAGATGAACAGGGGAATAACCTTGCTGAGAATAAATATACATTTATTTCAGATGTATCCCTGTTTGTATTTATTATGCTCTTTTTGTTATACTGATTGGACTGTAAATTGCTTGAGCTGTGAAATTTCTGATGCGGCGTGGTAAAAAGAAATTGAGTTTCAAGGTATAGGGGCTGGTCTGCACAACACTCTCTTCATCTTCAAAGAGAACACCTCTTCAGTTCTTTCAGGTGAAGTGCATTTTAAGGGCAGGTGGGTTAAGAAAAGTGAAAGGGACACATCCCTCTCAGTGAAAAGAGACGGTGAAGAGTCTACAGTGTGTTTGCAGATCTTTCTGGATCACATCTACTCTTACTCTACTCTATAACTTTGCTGTTTATCTTCCATTAAAACACAAACCGTCTGTATACCTCCCTCAAATATCAACAGACCATTACATTACTTCCTAAATATCAAAATGGTCTGTGTACTCGTGTCTAAAACTAGTCTTGGTGACAGATGTGTAGGTGAAGCGAGAATGACACAGTGTAAAACAACACCCACACTCTCTCTTTGAGCACATTTTTTGTTTTATTTGTTGATATTTCAGTTGAAAATACTGAGCATGTTAAATCCTTCAAAATAAAGTTGCCAAAACAGACATGCAGAACTTAAACACAGAACATCTTTAAACTGTTAAAGATATATTATCATAAACAGACTTTTCAAAAAATGATCGTGTAACTTCAGATTCAGCTGCTGGTGTAGCTTGCGTGACCATGTAATCACACACACTTATTTGCCTGAAGGTTATTGTATGGCCTTTTGAAACAAACACGTATCGTACTCTGAAACACGCTTTTTGCACCTGAGGAAAGGTTGTTCTACCGATATGAATCTCCCATAATTCCCGCAGCTGTCTTTGACATTTTGTAGCTGATAAGCATTTTCGTTTGTTTTCCACAAGTCCTCCGTTGTACCGTGTTTATTGAGGTATGCCAACACGGGCTGATCTGTAAATATACACACGTTTTTGTCTTCTCATTCAGCGCCCTTGTACCTTGTTGTCCTTTTGAGTGCTGTGCTCATTGCAGTTGCTCAAAAGCAAACCAAAACTGAGCTTAGAGTTTACAGTGTGCCGTGCTTGAAATTTGTAATTTGAGCTACATGTTTGAGTCTGGGTTACATGCAGTAGATTACAGCTGAGTTCTGGAAATAAGATATGCAGTGAAAACATTGTGTGTAACCTGATTTCACTGAGTATGCTAATACAGCGCCTTTCATTCGGTTACCACATCACTACATGTCATGTTGAATAGAGCTCTGAAAGGTGGTTTAACTCTGGTGCTTAATTAAAACCGGATCCATAGGTTTCAACAGAGTGATGGTAGTTTCTGAAATGATTTATTCAGTGGATAAAGCCAGCCCACCCCCACGGATCTGAGATCTTTAAGATTAAAGAATGAAACACATCCTGGTCAAAGAGGAAACACTCTAAGATATTCATCTAGAACAAGACAAAACAAGCTGCTTAACACAAGGCTTGATGTAATCCTGTGTGGTGTAAGATCTTTTCCCTTCACTCGCACTTGAGACACTCCTTCAGATTGGTTAGCTGTTTTCCAGTCTGAGGTATGAGCTGTCTCCTCACCTCGCTCTTCCTTTGTACAAACATGTTTGATGACATATGTCTTGAAATCTGCAGTCTTGCACAACAGAGCTTTTCAATGTTTACAGCTGTATGTGCTGTATGTTTTTTTTTCTTTTTCTTTTGCCTATCTACACCGAGCCGTCTCCTCTGTGAATGCTATGATGTTTTGATATGCCGGTGCATGGTTTGTATTTGGTTGTGGGGGAGCTACGGTGAGTTGCCTGGGTTTCCAGTTGTCATCTGCTCTGCAGCAGTTAAAGTGGACCTGCAGTGAATCAACTCTGAAAAATTACTTCTCACTCAGTAGGAGATAGTTGGGTGTATTCAAAGGACCTTGTCACTTCCAATATGCTCTCAATGAATCTCAGCCATTGCCGATCCAAGGCTTCAATCCACTCTGCTGGAAAACCAATGTCTACAACCCTATTCTGTGACCGTGTGCAGGGAGATTGTTACTTCACAGCCTATTTCAGGTTCAGGGATGAACAGGGTGTAGATATGTACATACAAGATAGCTTGTAGTGCTGTATTTTATGTCTATATGGCATGCATGTATTCTGTGTGTCAACAGGGAAGAAAAGAGAAGAGAGGGAATGTAAGTGTCAGAGTGTGTACATATGCATTATAGAATAGGGGCTTAGAAAGTCAAAATCCAGCTTTAAATCTGCATTATGTACCTCGCCAGCTTGTTAACAGTCGAATCTGTACAGACACAGCAGTGAAACTGCTACAGAACTACATCAAAACAGATAAAGCAGTTCGTAGGTACGTAATCGGCAACTATTTAGACTGGTCAATTTTAAAGGAACAAATATTTGAGCGTCTCTATGGTGAGTTTTCTAGTCTTACCATTTACTGAACTGAATATTTTAGGTGTTATGGAAGCAGTTTGAAGACGTCACCTTGAACTTTTTGTCTAGTGACAAGTTTTCCATTACCTAGACTGTGGCGGCCAAGGGGCAACCTCAGTGGCTGTGAAGTGAAGCCACATATGCATACAGACTGACTTAAAAAACATAACTTCTCATAATAAAATCAGGCTTAAAACCTCAGTGGCTGTGAAGTGCTAAAAACTGCAGTTCCTCAAATAGCCACTTGAGGCAGGCTACAGAACGAGTCAATTTCCATAAGCCCCTATCTTTGTCCATTTTTAGATGAGCTGGAAGGTGGAAGAAGGACTATCCAGTCTTTATTCTGTTATTGGTCCCACCACAGTTTCATAATGAACCAAAAATAGTTTCACTTCTCAGGCACATCTTGGCGGAGCTATGTCGGCACACTGCTGAAGAGAGATTCAAAACAAATCACAGTGAGAAGCGGCTCAGAAACTGTTCAGGAATGTGTTATACAGTCTGTAGTTATAGAGCAAGTACACCTGCGTGGACACAAGGCAGAGAAAAATAAAGAGAAGGAGGCAGTGTTCAGCTCATGATTTAACCAGAACCACAACCAAATCAAACTCACAGTAAGTGTATGTAGAGCAGCTCGCTTAGGAAAAATGAAGAAATGAACATAAACTAGTTCATCTTTTGGTACTGTGAGATTAGTTTGAAAAAAAAAGAAAAGAAAGGTGAGCAGATAAAGTATTTTGTGAGGTGGAGAATTATTCATTTCCATTATCATTGTATAATCACCTGAAAATAAGAAACATCGTGTCAAAGCCCCTGGATGAACGGACCAGGCTTCTAAGGTCCACCCACCATAGGCTCGGAAAATCCTGTGGGTAACACAGTAATTAGTTGCACCTCCACTGAGGTATAACTGTCGTCAAAGAGCTGAAAGATTTCAACCTTTAAGTCTACAATGTATCGAAGTTCTGTTTCTATGTGATCAGTATGTGTAAAATATTTATAGTCCTTCATGGGCTAAATTACAGGCACCAGTGATCTGAATGAAATTTCATTCATTTTTGAAGATGTACAGTATCTTCTGCTGTGTTAATGGCCACTTAGAATCAAAGGTTCAGCTTAATGCAGTGATTTTTTAAGGTAGATATATTTTTTTTCTTCTTTCTAACTTTGGATATAAAAGCTGCACTAGATCTGTAATAACATAATTACAATTTAAACTCATTTCTGAGACCATACCCCCGTTGGTTGGTTTTACTTTTCTCCCCTGCAGGGCATACACTCAGACGTTCTTAAGAGACTCTGAGACCCACATGTGAATTCCATGATAATATATTTAATTGATTTTGCCTGTAGTAAGCAGAAATATTAAGGCAATGTTGGAGCAGTCCATTTGGCACAAAGAGGCTTCATCAGTAGCCTGCTCAGTCCCTTTGAACTCCCCTGTAAACCCTTATTGTTTCTAATGATTTGACCGGCTTTGAAGAAGTACTGTGGCAGCAGCGGTGATACATTTTTCCCGAAAATTATCATTTTTTAGCAAAGCTTCAACACAGAACAGCAACCTGACTACCACTGCCAATGCCAGCAGCACAATCTTTTACTATTGGAGCCATAAAACCGTTAAATAAAAAGAATCAACAGTGGATTGTCACAGTATTGTGAAAGAGGCTGAATACATCTGCTGACGAGGTTGGTAGGTGAATATGAAGCACAGAGATCAGACGCTTAACCCTATCAACCTTGAGAGTTCATGGAAACCTTTTGAATTCAAAATGGTCGACGTAGGAAGACTATATAAAAGAAAGAAATGAATTTGAGAGCAGAACTGTCTCTTCATTTCACATAATGCTGCAGTAAAAAGGTTAGGCAAAAAAACAGAAAGAAAAGCTCATGCCAATACCAATGCCTTTGCCTTTTTTCCTCTGCACTGTCTCACTACTCTTCTCTTTTTCATCTTTCAGGAATTCACTCTGAAGCCTGTGGACCTAAGCAGGCCTGAGGGCTCTGACATATACCAAATCCCTGCCCAAGGGATACGGGGGAGATTAAAAACTTCTGATTGAGGTCGAGAGCAAAGAAACACAGAGAGTGAAGGAGGGGAGAGACAGAGAGAAAAAGCTTATGCTTCACCTTTGTTCTTACTAATGCCCCAAGTGAAGGATCTCCATAGGCAGGTCTGTGAATAACAGCGGACACAAGAGCAGCTGCCCACCACTGTGGTCAGATGATGGAGTGACGGAGGACAAGAGAACAGGATTACATCCTGTGAAAGAGCCAAGCTCATATTCTACATTAATTGAATGCCTGAGAGAGAGGAGCGACATGAGAGGAAACCTTTTCTGTGCCAGCTGCTTCAAGAGGTATTGCAATTAACCCTCTGGCCATCATAAAATAATACCTGGCTTCTGTTGTTTTTCTGATTGCTGGGATTGGTTGCATGGTGTGGATGTCTGCTCGGGCTGTGGTCATGTTTCAGCCCCCGGCGTGTAGACTGGATCGGATTGGCTGTCAACGAAACAGCCTGATTGCGCCACCGCTGCTGCTGCTGCTTCTCTACAGCTCCCTCATGGCCACTCAGGCTGCCAAACCCAAAGGGCCAGGGCACACACATTTGAACTCCATCCGCATTGACGGGGATATCTCCTTAGGTGGGCTCTTCCCAGTACACGCCAGGGGCCATGATGGCAAGCCATGTGGGGAGCTGAAGAAGGAGAAGGGTATACACAGACTGGAGGCCATGCTCTTTGCCCTTGACCGCATCAATAATGACAATAATCTGCTCCCCAACATCACACTGGGGGCACGTGTGCTGGACACCTGTTCCAGGGACACACACGCCTTAGAGCAGTCACTCACCTTCGTCCAGGCCCTGATTGAGAAGGACGGGACAGATGTGAAATGTCTAGGCGGGGGGTCGCCAATCATCACCAAACCTGAGCGGGTGGTGGGCGTCATTGGAGCCTCCTCCAGCTCTGTCTCCATCATGGTGGCAAACATCCTACGCCTGTTTAAGGTAAGACATCAGCACACTTATTTAGTTTGTGCACTGAACAAAGAACAGGAGCTGCATCTGCTGTTGAACACCGTTGAAACCGTGTGATTTGTGATGTTTTTTGCTTTATTGATCCTCTTTATATATTTGTTTGAATAATTAATAACCCCAACTGAAAAACAACAGGAGCTGCAGAGCAGTGTGAGAGAATATGTGTTGGATATCTGCTGCCACGCAATGGACACTTTCATAACTTTAGAGAGAGGAGATCCTTTGTTAAATCTCATCACTCTCACTATTGCCCTGCAGGAGCTGGTTGCTAAGCAGTGTGAGGTATTGGTTGTCATAGTACAGAAGTGATTAATAGGAATACGACTTGATTTCATTTTTAACCCCTAGCCTTTCTTCCAATCATTCTTGTGTTTACATCTGCTTACACTGGGGGAGAAAATATGTCCTCTTCACATACATTTGAACATTTGATGAATTATTAAACACATATTTTATTTTCTAGCCAGCCAGCCATGGCAAACCTCTCTACTTTACTAAAGGTCTGATTGCTATTTACTGCTCGGGTCGCTGCAAAATAAGCCACCTTTCTTCGACTTTAAAAAGAATTCGTTTTCATAAAGTACTGTCATGTGTTCTGAATTGTTTCATGGACAATTACTCTTTTTAGTACGGATATTATGCACCAACATGTTTCAGATTATCGTGTTCTGCTTTTGCCTAAAAAGCCGATTTTTGACTCCAAAAGTACTAGTCTCACCTTGAACTCATATAAAAATTCATGCCTAATCCAAACAAGTATTTCCTCTTGTTTCCTTAAAAGTTCTGTAAGGCCAGCTGAGTCATTTTCCTATTTAAGGACACCTCAGCAGGCCAGGTGTTAACTCTCACCAAAATGGACTGTGACCTAATTGAAGATCTGCAGATTTGGTAATGAGCTGATGCGATTAGTCAATCAACATAATAATAATCTTTACCTGTTTTGAATATTGATTAATTGTTTAGGCCAGTGGGTTGTTCTTCACTACCTAATTATAACTCAGTTGTGAAGAATAGCTGCTTTTTCATCCCTTGAGGTTTTTTTTTTTTTGAAGATGTTCAGAGACCTTGAGCTCTGAGAAATTATGATGACAACAGTTCTCAGACCAAATCGATTAATTGAAGAAATATCTTGCTGATCAGTCAGTAGTAAACATAATCATTAGTCATAGCCATAAGAGATGGAAATTGAAAGCAGAACAGTGTGATGCATGCCCTGTTTCTTCACACTTGTTTCTGCTCACCCCTCCAATGCTGACTCTGGCACAGCTTCGTCTACTCTCTTCTAGCACGATCAACACCTTGCCATCACCATGCAGGACAGACGCTCTGCAGTGTGTCAGTATATTAATACCCAACTATAATTAAGACACAGACTTTTTTATTTGACTGCAGAAGATGCAAATGATAATTACGCATTGCCAATAAAATATGAGTTTCAAGGTAAAACATTCTTCTTACATCCTTCACATGTAGGAGTTTGGTGTGAGATGCCTGGTCTGTAGGTGTGCTGCACTATCGGGAAACTGGACCATGAATACTATAGTGTTAGTCATAACTCTAGGTGGGGTGTATTGATGTTGAATATTTAAAAGAAATAAGCAGATAGATGACAAGTAGGAACCACCTTGCTGAATGAAATCAGTATTAAGTATCATGGTGAGAGGATCTGGAAAACTCATTTTTATTTATTTATTTTATTAGTTAATCTAATACTCACCAGCAGCTGCCTGCAGTGCAGTATATGTATGATTTGATAAGCTCCCTCATTCAACTGTTGCAAACCACAAGGGATGTATCCTGCTTGTGGAGGCCCCCCCAATGTTAATCAGGCTGAAGCCGGTGCCACAGAATGCACAAGCGTTAAAGTTTTGTGCATCTTTTCTTCTTCTTCTTTTTTTTTCTTTTACGTTCTAATGTATGCATCTTATTCTCAGCCTGTATACTCCTCTATACACGTGTTTGCTTTATTTATACCCGTAGATAATACACATAATAATACACATAGTGAAGCATTCAAAGCCCTGTGCATGAACTCTATATTTCTTTCTGTCTCCCGCACTTAAAATATGCGTATATGCATGCTCACACAGGTAGGAGTCGGTGTGGGCCACAGTAATGAGTGTCTCCTGCAGCGCGTTCTTGATCCCACTCTCACATGGAAGCCTCAAATCCTTCGTCATTAAAACAGTGCTCGATCCCTCTTAATTAATGCACGTGAGCGCTGTTCTTGCATATTTAATTTTGGATTTCTCTGATCTCTTTCCTCTTTATCCTCAATGTATATATTAGCACTTCCCTCTTCTGCGTTTTTACATTCAGACAGCTGGAGGTTAATAAAGCAACTTCAGTCAGACGGCGGGTTGAGTAGATCAACACGGTGAGATTCTGCCCGTTCATCTTCAGTTACTATCACTCGGGGCTTCTGAGTTGCACTGTTGAAAATCAAACACTTACCCCGGCAGTCACTAATCAGTCAACATCCACTCTAATTGAATAACGGTCATTATAACGATCAAAAAAGAAAAAAGGCTCCTGTCGTGATGTAAAGCAGTCTGGTCAGTTATATAGATTAAACAGTAAACCTTTAATGGAGAGTGCTGTGTGGTCATTTAGGTGGGGTCTTGAGTTATGCCTTCCCGGAGATCCACGGATTAGCCAGATGCTGGCTGGTTCTCCTAGTCCACATGGACCTGCTTATGGCCTCTGGAAGGTGACTTTACGGCCATCTCATAACACACCATGCACCAGCAAGACATCATTTACTGCATGATCTCACATGCAGAGAGGAGAGGGACATCCGCGTCTACACTACACCGCGGCTAGACATAAATGTTTGCTTTAAATGCAGGCAATGTATGCGCACGAGTACAAACACAGCATACTGATGAAGACGGGCAGACTCTTAGACATGTAGACATGCGCATTACTGTATGCTTGTACAACCGCACACATGGCATGTGCAAAACTGAGCCACTCAAGCACGTTCACCACGTATATATAAACACTTCACACACAGAAACACAAGCATACACAAAAGCAATCAAGCATGTTTGCACGCAAACCACTTTAAACCCAATAGCAACCACCCTGGTGTAGTTAAGCAGGTTTAGAGAAAAGTGTTTCCTCAGCACTCGGCTGCATACAGATGTGGTCCAGAGCAGCTTGATGAATATTTTACTCCAGCCTTACGTAATGGTAACATGGGTACTAGGAGCTACAGCTCAAGAACATTTTAGTATAGTTCCCTGAGAAGTGGGAGCTGCTGTGACAAGCAGTTTGGGAAAAGATAATTCACGATCACGGACGAGCTACGTCGGATGATTGCATTATTCATTTGCGTAAGGGATGCATTCATGAAGTTGACACACATCACATATGACACTGCCAGGTCTGTTCTTCTTCTTCTTGACTGGAGTTTATCTCAGCAGGAGGTCCTGACAGGGATTTCCTTTTCAACTCAACCATAGCAAAAGTTTGACTCTTGCTCAGGGAAAAGAGAAAAAGTGCTTCTTTTTTTATATATATATAAATTTCATTTGTTTCATTCGGTAGAACAATAGAGAGGCAGTGACCCAGGAATAAGGAGTTCAGAGTGGTCTACCCTTTAAGGCTCAGTGGGAAGCGTTTTGGTGGCTGACATTACAGTTCACCGCTGGCTGAACTTTGTCTCACGTTCGCTGGAGCGGTTTCAGTCCAGGGACCACAGATGAGTAAAAGATTTACTAATTTAGAGGAAGAAAAGTAGAAGAATATGATTTCTCATGCAAGAGCACACATGCCTTCAGCATCCTACTCACTCTGACATTTCCCCCTCGCCCTTGGTTCATGCTCTTGTTTCACGTTGGAGACACAGAAGCTGACCTACTGAGTTATTGTTTATGTGCCTTCACAACTAACTAGCAATGGCAAATCATTTACCAGTCATGTATAAAAATGTCAGAAACAAAAAAAAAAGAACAACAACAATACAATAATACCCAAGCAATCTTTTTTTATTTTCACATTGACTCAGATCCGTGCTGTTACTACGCCGCACTTGCATGGCATTTCTGTACAGTAATTAGTGTTAGGCAGTTTAATTGGTCTAAACCCTCATGGGTCAAGTGCTTCAAACTGTCAACAAAAAGAATAGCAAATAATATTTAGTGCTGAATAAACCATATTATGAATAGTTGATTAGAGATCGCCCTGAGCTGTTATCTCTGAGACTTATTTTCTTATGAATTCTTGTGGGATTTTTTCATGATACCATCACTTGTAAAAGCATGTAAATAATGAAGGGAGTTTTGAATAACATTTTTTTAAGGCAGATCAATCAATCATAAATATACTGGCTGTTATAGCAAGTACTGTGATCTGATAGAGTTGATCAAGACATCTCTGATTTAAGTAGATATTTTTTGGCAAATAGCTGACACGGTAAAAAACAAAACAAAACAAATTTGGGCTCTTGAAAAAACACAGTCCACCTTTTTAAAAATCAAATTCATAGCCTGGAGTTGTTAGTGTTTGCTTTTAGTAGTGGAACTAGTACTATTATGACTCATTTCTGTTTATGCATATGCTTGGGGAAAAAACATCACTTTTAGTGAAAGTGCAATTACAGTTTGCAAGGTAAAAGCTATCAGCCTCGATGTTATTCATAGTATATATGTATAACAGACACCCAGTCACACAGCAGCCTGTGAGGAGGGATGTCAGATATCATTAGTGGCTGACAGTTTCTTTCACGATTCCTTGAATGAGCGGGCCGATCCATTCTGGAGCTGTTTTGTGGCCAAAGCTCCACCACATCCCCTCTTTCCCTGAGGTGCTCACCATCTGCTTTGTTGCAACCTCTTTTAGCGAGTTAATGGTTATTTCCCTCCAGTTGATCCTCCTGCTCCTGTAAACATTTTAGCTTCAGACCAATTTGGTAAAATTGGTGAATGTTAGTTTAGTGTGATTAGTTAATGTGCTACAAAACCTCAAACTTTTATCTCTTTGGCAGCAGAGGGAACTTGATTTTGGGTCTAGAAAAGAAAGAAAAGCTATGTTTAGTGTGTCTGTGACTCATAATTCAAGTACAACTTTTGTACCAAAGTGTAGCTATTCATGTTATATAAGTATATCTTAATTATGTGGATTAGAAATGTTCTGCAAGAACAATCTCTTTCTTGTCAGCTTTTCAAAACATATCATTTGAGCAGCATTTTGTCTTTTAGGTGCTCAGCTTGTGCGCATTTAAAGTGAAGCAATAAAGAACTTCTATAGAAAATGCAATCAAATCTACAAAAATGCTTTTCATGTTAATTTAGAATTTGGACTCAGACCTAATTAGAGAGAGATTTAAAAAAAATCTACTTGAATAATAGGATATTAATCTGGCTTCATAACTGTTTTACTCCTGCTTCACTACAAAAGGAATTTTAAGTTTGACAGTCCTTGAAATCCAGTATGAGAGGTTTTATTTTATGCAGTAATTATTCATTTTCAGTTTCATCACCGCCTGGTTGAGAATTAGTTACCCTGTTTATAGCGTTTCATCATTGGGTTGCACACACTTTTAATGACTGTGGAACAACCTAATAAACAGCACAGGTGATAATGTGGTTTCTTTTATAGCAGTCGATCTCAAAATATCCGGTACATTTCTTTTCATTTTAACCTTGTTATGGCCCTTGTATGGCGAATCCTTTTAAACAAGAAAAAACAGGTTTATGTCATGAAATTTCATGCTTCATCTCACCTTGTTCCGACTGCTTTTTCATTCCTCAATAAACCCTCGGGTGACACAGCAGAATGACGGCCCCGTGTCACAAATGATTTAGCAGCTCATTTCGGAGGAATGACAGCTAAATCAAGATAAACTGGTATCAACCTATCGAGGCATCGCACTTCAGCCAAACCCATTCATTCAATGAGCGGATGACAATAGGACAGTTAACACTGACTGCTTCACTATAAAGATATTAAAGACGTGTTTCTGTTCTTGCTGTACATGTAGTTTAATTTGATGCAAGAAGGTGACGTGTTTAGCTTTTTGTGAGAACAATTTGCCAAACACTGAATCAAAATCAGATACATACAGTATTACAGTAAAGGTTTGCAACTATTGTTAGATTTACTCATTTCAAATTAAAATATATATTATTCTTTGTTAGACATGAAGCAGGACTGTATCATTACTGCTTCTAACAGGGAAGCTGCAGCACAAATGGACAGATAGTAGGCTATAGGGCATTGTTACTTTAAAATTTTAAAATGAGAGCCATTTTGGCCAGAGCACTGTAAGTCATTGTGGGAGCTGCAGATAATAATCCTGCTCAGTTCAGGGAGGTGATATTTTTCCATTTTCTGTATTTTCCTATGCCATATTTTTTCCCACCTTCCTCTCACTGCCTTGTCTCTCCTCCAACTGCTTCATTAACAAAATGCTGACTATCTGATAGTGCTGCTATTAAGCCAACACTTTCTTTCCTCTTCTTTGATATTTCATTTACAGTAATAGTATTGATCTGTCTCAGTTTTTATTATTATTATCGGTCAGAAATGATTACCTTCCGTAACCCGTTGATATGTGACCGCCAGAGGGGCTTCAGCTTCATTGGCGTAATTTCATTCTGCTCAGGCACAAACTGCCTCTGCTCTGACTGTCTCAACACGTGAGAGGGACATTTTTTTCCCCTTCTGATTACCTGATCCTAAAAAACGACCCCCCCCCCCCAAACATTTCAGCTTTTCACAGACTGGCTCAGATTTGATGGATATGCAGCTGAGCCATTTTCTGCAGGTCTCACAGGCCTGTCAAGGTGTATGGCAGTTTGCCACCATGAATTGGCGCTGGCTGTTGATGGTTCCTAATCTTTTTGTCTTGTGGCCCCTTCAAGTGTCTGAGTCCTGAAAACAATGAATTACTCAGAAATCTATTAGAAACCATGCAAAGATCAAGGGAAATATTAAAAAGGATTAACAGCAGCCATTTAACTTCAGGGTTTTTTCCCCTGTTAGTCATTTTTGAAACACCTCAGACTCAGAGAAAATAGTTTTAGGTTATTTTTCTTTCCTGAATTTTGTGGTTGAGGTTAATTTAGATTGTCAGAGTAAACAACTGCCATGAAAACCATAATGACAGTTGTGGCTTTACTCTATAAAGCTCAACAATGATTTGCACACTCTACTGTATATCTGGAATTTCAATGGGTCATAATAAAGACACATATTTGTCTTATGGACCAGATCCTAAATCATCCTTGATACTATGCTTTCATCTCTACCTGTGTACAATGACAACTCAGAAATCTAAATTAAACTGAAACGTAGAGGACGATATTTAAAAGCAGCAAGTGCCCTTAAACTGCTACTCTTCCAGTGGGAGGATAAACATATTGTAATTTTCTGCACCGGAGGAGATACAACAGATAAGTATAAGCTTTACTATAAGTCCTTTTAAAGTGAAAATATTCAGAGCAGCAGATCCTGAAAGGTAACATATACAATCATGTTGATCACAGATTTGCGCTTTGTGGGTAGAGTGACAAACGCGTTGTGCAGCAACAACAACGTCGCATATATTGAGGAAGTGGTGGCCTGCCACAGTGAAAGTGAGCAGCAGAGACATTGCAGTCTTTAGTATAGCTTGATCTTGTGTTATTTTGCTGCTGGATGAGTAAGTGTTGATTCATGATGAGTCATTTGAAAAAAACACAAAGCCACGAGACAGACTCTCTGTCCCTGAGGCTCACAAAGCTGATATATATTATAAGTGATTTCTTTTTAAATCAGGTATAATTCTTGGTCATAATTCTTGTGATCCTTTTGATAGCCACTGTTTGCTTTGCTTGCATTAAAAAGACAAATTGCTGATGGCAGCTGTTGGCCGCCTCCTGTAGGATTTTTGTGCGCTGCATGTTGTGTTTTTCCGTATAATTATATTGCTTTACTATAATTATATTTTGCCTTAGTTGTGATGTTATCTCACCAAATTTGAGTGACTGTTTCTCTGTGCATATCAGAAGTAACAACATTTCTTTATCTTGGAGAGTTGACGAACGCACATCCAGACTCCAGATCTTCCACCATCTGTCAGTCTTCTTCACATGACAGGCACTGTGTTTGTGTGTGTGTGTGTGTGTGTGTGTGTGTGTGTGTGTGTGTGCTCCATATGTGTACAATGTGTTAATTGTGCATAAACAGTATGTTTAGTAATATTCAAATCTCCCCATCCGAATGGACAGATGTTTAGGTTAAAACATGATATCAAAAGAAAGCAAGTCTTTGCTCAATAGAATCTGCTGATGTTCATTTTATTTGAAGAAAAGTGACAGCTCTAGTATTTCTGTTGCTTTTAAACTGGTAAATCGCGACCTCGACTAATCCTATGAAAGTATAAACTATAATGTAGAATTGACGTTGTGTTCATCTGCAGGTCCTCAGCTGCCTCCCTAAAATGAAAAGCCAACAAGTTAACCTTGTTTTAGACCTCTGAATCATTGCTCGCATCTTTGATTTGTTCAGTAATTTGAAGCGAAATAAATGATTATCGGGCTACTGACAGGGGACTTCATATTTGTTTTTGTGGTAATGTTCCTCCAGGCAGTTGCATTTTTAAAAAGTAGCAAAGAGCCTTGCCTTTCTACACACTTTTTCTATCTGTGGTGTTGAATCCAGACCGCTAATTGAATTTTATTATGTCTTCTTCTCCTTCTTCATTATTTCTCCTCTGTCTCAGTATTATGATTTTCTGTTGGTGTTACAAAAAGATGAAAGCTTTTAGATGAAAGGTGACAGAGAAACACAGACACAGGTGGTGGACAAAATATGGCCTGTTGCAATTATACACAGTGAATTTTGCGTTTTGATAGATAAATACAGATTATATATTTAATTTTGATCCACTTTTCCACAGAAAACCACTTCTATTAAAGACAAAGTCCATCTCAAAACACACTGACACCGTTTATAATAGCTATTAGTGGTTTCCTAGCTTTTCCTCAAGAGCTGCACTCCAGTTTTAATTTTACATTTGTATTTTTTGTGATTTGTCTCTTGAAAAACTCACACAATGGAATAAAATGGACTCCTCAAGAAGTAATGTTTCTGTCACTGTGATTATAAAGTATCCACAGCAGATTTCAGAAGATACTGAAGCAGTAGAGCCACTTTGAGATCTATTTTTTGATGTTGTAACACAAAACGCTGAAAGCACACATTAAAAAGAACGGGACGAGCTGATTGTGAAGTAAATTTACTTGAGTACTGTACTTAAGTACAGTTTTTGAGTATCGTTACTTGCTACTTTTGAGCTTACGTCAGCTGATATGACCTTTTTTTTTTAAATTTTGAGAAAATTAACTGTTTCTGCTGATTCATGTATGGTTTGTCTTAGTCGTATTGCCATACAATCCATACAATGGAGGAAGAAACTGGAGAAACACATGGAGAAACTCCCACCGAGCAACTGTGGCCTTATCTCAAACACATGTTTGAGATGTTTGGCACAAAAACGGATTTGTTTCAGTTCAAATGTTTGTTGTGCGAAAAAAATCATATCACGGCCTACAAAAACTCGTCTTCCAACCTGAGAAAGCACGTCACAGTTTGTAAAGTAGCTACTGATGTTTAATGTTTGTTAAATTGCAGATGAACATTTGAAACGTAATTGTATGAGCTTGTAGTATCATAGTATTTCCTGAGATATTTTTTAAATACTTTTACTTAAGTAATATTTTGACTAAGGTACTTTGTATTTAAGTAATATTTTGACTAAGGTACTTTTACTTGTATTGGAGTAATATTTGACAAAGAGTATCTGTACTTTTACTCAAGTAGTGAAGTTGTGTACTCTGTTATTATTATTAGTTATTTAAGATTGAGTGGCTCTGTTTACAGAATATAGCAGAAATAGAAAATACAATAATAAAATACGTTATTGTTTTCATTAGTGTAAAATAACCTGACTGAGCCTGAACCTGAACATTTGTAATCGTTACTTGATGAGCCTTCCTCTTCTAAGGAGACCGCCATATTAAAGCACAATGGTTCTACGGTAGCCCAGAATGGACAAACTAGACACTGGCTCTAGATAGGGCATTTGATGTTTTTTTTTGCACGTTTCACAGACACTGCAGTTTCTCTTTTATGCTGGGATGGAGAGGGTGAAACAAGTGTTGCAATAGGGGCAGCTGTGGCTGTAGAGCACAGATCTTGTAGTAATCCGAGGGTCCCCTGACCACTGTCCTTGAGCAAATACTACACCATGGCCGCTCCCAATGGCTGTGATGTCAGTGTGTCAGTGTTTATATATAAGTGAGCTTAGAGTCATTGTGATTGCTTTGGTTTGGAAGAGCTGTATCCCTTCTGATGAGCTGTTGGCAGCCTCTGCTATCAGTGTAAGAATGTGCGTGTGTGAATGGGTGAAAGTGACAAGTGTTTGAATGCATAAATACATAAAGGAGGGACATAAATACATAAATACAAATCAATTGTTCATTTACTAATCCACAATGACGCCACTAGACGCCACTAAATATATTTTGGAATATTGTTTGGATTTAAATATGAGCTGTATGTCCTGTGTCTACATGTATAATCTTTATCGTGATAGATGTATGGATATAGGGAATATGTCATTTATGCAACTATGCGACTATGTCATGTATTTGCAACAGTTAGGCGAGTAGTTTATAATCACTTATTAATAATCAACAACAGTTTTGAGAATAGATTAATGGTTTAATTTGTCATTTTTATGCCAACATGCCAAAAATTCACTGGATGCAAATTCAACCTTAAATATGAATATTTGGTTTTCTTAGTCGTCTGACAATACATTTAATATTGTATATTGAAAATAATTGTGATTATTACATGATGAAAGCTATTTTTAGTTGTAGCTTTAAATTATAATCATACTGTCCAGCTCTAAATGCTATCTAAATCTATTTAGATAATCTGAGCAACCAGACACAGTCGAGCACGGCCTTGTTCTCTCTCCACTTCTTCAAAGCTGCAGTGAACACAACACACACACACTCTTTCTTCCACTCACTGTTTTCTTCTCTCCATCTAATACATCTCTAAACTAATACATGTTTCACACGCACGCACGCACGCACGCACGCACGCACGCACGCACACACACACACACACACACACACACACACACACACACGTTCTTTTCTAAGCAATGTTGTAAAAGTTGTTTTAGAAAATGAGGTAAAAGGAGACAAAGCAGGCTGTGGGGGGAAAGTGGCGTCCCCATACATAAACATAAATTACAACACTTCACAAAATCACAAAATGCTGTCAACACCCACCATACATTATTGATATCTAACAATGTAGCTGTGCAAAACTGGGATGGTTTAACATTTAATAGGGTTGCAAATGCATCACAGACAAAAACACAGGTTCACTTTCTCCGTCTTGCTACCAGTTTAACATGGTACCAATGAGCCTGCCTCAACTTTTGGTGGAGAGTTTTGGACTGTTAATGTTTGATTGATGTAGAAAATAATCATCCGATTAAAGAGTAATGAAAGTAACCATGAGTTGCAATTTCACCCAGGTCTACATTGAGTATTTAATAGCCAATCTGAGCTAGAGGAGTGAAGCAAAGACACACTGCATTGAATTACTTTTTAACTGAAGAATGGCAATTGAATGCAGTAGCACAGTTTACAGTGTGTCGATGGCCTGCCTGTAACCATGGTGATCTTTGGCATGTGCTAATCTTGCTGTGAAAAACTATGAGTGTAATGATTTGATATTGGGCTACACAAGCTTGATTAAATATTGAAATAATGACCAGATTTACAGATCACTGATGCTTTGGAGTTGGACACATGCTGATAGCTAAACTGCTGATTATAGATCTTTAAAGGTCTGTATTACACCTTTCCCATATATATATATAGATATATATTATGAAAAAGTTTGATGTGGTTTCATTATTGGACAAGATGATATATTGATCTTTGATGGTCAGGGTCAGCATTTGGTGGCTTAGCTATGCTCCTTTCATCCTTATCATTCCCACAACACCTCTACAGCTGATTACAGCTGCTTACTGATCACTGCTGTAATAGACTGGTGTCAGACAGGGAAAAGGCCAGGCTGTGCCCACAAAACATAATCAGCTGTCTATGGGAAGCCTGAGCGCTTCTTATCAAGCGGCTTGGCTGAGCTGCACAGATCGATTGTCAAGTTGCTGTAATGTCAAGGATGGAGAGAGAAGTTAAATCCTGTTATGGCACTTTCATTATTATTATTTTTTTCACAGTGACATGTAGTTCATGAAATTGGACCCATCATAACCTCTCAAAAAAATAAATAAAAATGACCCAGTGTTTCTTTTGCTGCTGCTGGAGTATGGTTGAGTGAGTAATTATTTAGGCTTGTTTTCAGGACACCTTTAACAACAGGCAATTTGGTTTGACCTATAGTGATTGTCAGTCTGACACTGAAATTGACAAATGCCAAACAGTGCAAAGAAACTGCAAACACTGTCTGTTTTCCCTCTCTGCCCAAGCTCTTGTGTGCTCATACATGCACATATTAGCAATGTGGGCACGCCGGTGCTTGTGTTTGTGCTTAAGTGCTTCCAACCCGTCTATTTGTGAAAAGGCCACTGGACCTGTCGGGAATTGTGGAAGAGCATTTGTCACCCCCCTCCCAGTATGTACTTTTCTCAGTCTGATGACAGTCTGCAGTGAAGCATGAGAGAGACCATTACACACATGTCTAGCGCGCTCTAGATGATGAAGAGATCTGGGAACCCATCGTCCCATGGAAACTGCCTCTGGCTGAGATTCTGCATCCAGAGGATGCCAAGCTTTGCTGATAGCACCTACACATGGTGGGACCTACCGCAAGACCAGTCTGTGTCATGCTCAAGTGTTAGTAACGAAATGAAAGAAATACAGTGCTCCTGCTACTGAAGGAAAAAGGAAGTACAAAGAGTGGCTTTTCTAAAGGTTTTTAAAGAAACACTAGACAAGATATTTGACATGATACTGTATTTTATATTTATAATACTTAAATAATATTTGATATATATATTATCATGGCCACAAAAGAGGAGCACATTAAGAAAATACAATTGCACTTTTGAGTTGCCAATTGCGAAAACGAACAGTGGTATGGCGTATTTACTGTCAGATCTTGACCTCTCAATATCCAAAGACGATCCACATTTTTGCCCAGAGTATATTAGTCGGGAGGCAGCAGAGGCAGGACTGCTAAGATGGCATCCCGAGCCACCACATATGGCTGAAAACTGTGGGTGGCGTTGCAGATTTGACATCCATATTTTTTTTACAACAGACTAGATAAGCCCTGTTAGCCTGACAGTTGCTGATCATTTGTGGTCCCTACCAGCAGTCAGCAGTCGGTATAGAGTATAAGCAAACAGCTATAACGATCAATTTCCAGCCAAATATTCCAGCCAAAGTTACACTTTGAAAGGAGAGGGAGAGTTAGTGATGACTCATGTTTTTAAAGAAAAGAAAAAGATGAAATATTTTGGATTCTCAGCAATTATAATGACTTGAAGAACAAGACTTTGATCTTTGATCAAAATATAATACAGCGTTATGTGGTTCATTTGAATTTCAAGGACTTTTTAATCACTTTGACAAAAAGGGGTATCTTCAAGGTATTCTAGTACTTGCAGTACTGTCATGAAATGATACAAAAAACAACCAGTTTGACGACCTAAATAATAATATAATCATAATATAATTCAGTTCACATTTTTTTAGTTGCTCCTACAACATGCAGACTTTTTAAATAACAAACATTCTAGCATACAGTAGGTGTTTATTGTGAAAATGAATACCCATTATAACAATCCATTGGGTTTCATTTACTTTTACGGTGACGTTAAATGCCAGGCTCACTCTCTCTTTGAGATAACTGCATCAATGAAGCAATTAGGGGAATTCTGACTGCTCAGAATGTTAAGCAGTCACATAGCGTGTCCGCCTGATCGATTCTCACCGATATCTTGTCAGCTGCTTCAGTGGGGGAAACATCTGTCCTACGAGGCTGGGAGCACAAAGGGTGGGAGTCTTGAAGTTTCTCACGATTCAGTTTCGATTCGGAGTGCTTTAACAGACGATGGCAATGAAGAGGATCAACACTTTCATATATCTGTTAATTATAAGGCCCTAACAAACTTAATGAGAGGTAGCCAAATCGAAGAGGTGTATCTTTAGGGAAATGATTATATGTTTTTTTCCCCCCAGTATTAAAACCTCTGTGGTTCTTAAGGGTTGAGCTAGTATTAAAACCATTAAGACAAAATACATGAGCAGTTACAACAATCTTGCTTTGTCAGATTTAAAAACAGAACCAGTGTTACAGTTCAGTAAATCTAAACCAGCAGTCATTTAAAGTTTCACTTGAACAACTTTCACAACCCATTGCATTTCCTCTCAGAAGAAATAAATTACAACCCCCCCAGGTATTAAGTATTGTCACATTTTCTACAAAGTTCCTATCTTTTATTAGCACAACAAAAGTGTAATAACTGGCATGACATGGTTCACCTTCATTCAGAGAGAGAAATCAGTCTTTTGTCACGCGAACCATGGACAAACCTTGGATGAATAAGTCATTGTAGCTGTCGTTTCTGAACAAAACCAACTTATTTTTTCAACAAGCTGTTTGCCTGTCATCACTCGCTGCTTTTCTCGCTGTCTGAACCTCGGCGACTGTTGCAGCTCAGCTGTCACTCCAAGAGAGACGTGGTGTTGTGCTGCGTCATGTATATGCACATACGCTATTGGATAAGACGCAACAACAGTCCAGCCTGCTGTTGACAGCTCGGTCTGATGAAACAGCTGTAGACTGCTCAGGCCTCATCTTTAATTAACCCCCCCCCCACAACTCAGACATCAACTTACCAGAGGGTGAGAAACAGGAGGAGTAGCCAGACTGTGTGATTAGAGTCAACTTTGAGAAACTGAAGCTTATGTGCACTATATCTCTGACTTGGTTTGGTCCAACTATAGGCAACTGCATAATTCAGCATTGCAATTAAGCATTAATTTACCTTTTTATATTTGATATATTAAAGCTGCAGTGCAACTGCTATACAAATTTAAAATAAAAACAAATAAAAAAAACACTTTTTGGCATATTTGATGAACCTGTCACTATTGCATTACAAGTAGTACACGAGACAGGTTCCTCTGGCTTCTTCTACTGCTCCTGGCATTTGCAGAAATCCACCATGCCTGAATGAAAACAACCAGTCAGAGCCAGAAAGAGTCTTTAACACAGTGGCAGTCACCACTCGTGCACCCGATGCAAAGCCCCCATCCCCCACACTTGCTCTTACTCAGTCAAGCTGACTATTATCAGCGTGCGGCTTTAGGTGGAAGCCACTGCTCCTAACAGCCTACAGCACAAAATATGTGAACGCGGAGCCCTGGCCTCGTTGTGTTCAATGCCATCGTGCTCATATTGATGAGTGGCAAAGAGACATGTTGACCAACAGTGGGGAATACATTTTGTAGAGGGACAGCGGTGGGTGGTTGGTGTCTTTTAGACGGGCAGCAGCTGCCTCTGAAGCCTGGGGCGCTCTACCCTGGAGCTCTGAAGCTCTGCAGTGGCGTGTTTGAGAGGAGAGGGTACAGGGGCTCACAGCATGGAGAGTGAGTCCTGCGAGGGATGAGGTTTTGCAGGGCAAGCAGATCCTTCTGCTGTGGTTTAACTTGTGAGTTTGATGGGAGAGTCTTAGGAGACAAGTATGAACAGCAGAAAAATGGCTTTGCATTGTGTATGTTGAAATGTTGCCCACTCCAGTTTAAAGAACTAGAATGGGAGTATATCCATGATGTTAACTTGCTTTATTTGATCGGCAGGGTAAATAAGATTACATCACAAAGTTACAAGTTAAAGATTATATTCATAACTTTGTTACCATAGTGGACTCAACTCTCTAACCAATGAAAGTGACTTCACTTTGTTAAATACAAGAGTCCAGTCCGACTGTGGTGAGTTGTCAACTAAAGAGTTTTTTAGTGTTGATGTTAAATAAATTAAAATAATATTGCATTGCATCTTAAAAACTTTAACTTTATTTATTCTTTTACATCAGGAAAGTATAGCTCTGTAGATCAGAGACAATCCCAAAAATTCATGCCAGAAAATAGATCTTTCCACGATAATGATCGCTTAACTTCATAACTCGTCTCGCACATTTTCAGCTGTGATATCTTGTTCTGCTTTGATCTTCAACAGTTTCTTGGGCCTAACATCAGATTTTTATTTTTTGTTGTTGTAAGAAAAAATCACTTTAAGTTTGTGGTAGAGTTTTAAATACTAATAAATAAGTAATGTTTTTGGTTTGTTTTTAGCAGGCTAAAGAAAATTATTATAATTGATTATAATTGATATTCTGTCTGACTTTTTAGTAATTTTTCAAAACCTGCTCGACTGATCGAGTGCTGTAATGATACTAGTATCAGTATAGTTAGTATAATAATAATAATCATAATACAACAATAATTATGATGATTCAGGAAACAAAATGTAATTATAGTTTTGGACATTTACAAACTAGAGACTGAAAAAGAGTTTATGATTTTCTTTAAAATTTTCTTCTAAATCTCTTAACTAGATAAAAGTTATTTGTTTAAAGTTTACTTTTACTTTAATGGGAAACTCCACTATAATTATTTGTTTGTTGTTTGTTATTTGTTTTTAAGAGTTTTGTAGAGGCTAAAGGTACTAAGAATTTTAAAATATATTTTATTCATTACTCCTCTCTGAGTTTGACCATTTGAGGGTTAAGTTTCAAGCAGTGATGCAATGTCTAAACTTCATTCTCATGTCTACAGTGACCAGACAACTCTTGTCTGGTGATACAGACAGGAAGCAGTACTATCAGAAAAAAGGTTTCTAAAGTAATTATTATAGTAGCATCAACAATTCTCCTTATAACTCCTTATCTTTGACAGACTATAGTCTGACTAGAGTAAACACTGATTGTGTGGTTGATGCATCTATTTCCCTGTAAGAATAGGAATGAAAGATATTCTAGCTTTCTAGGAGATATAATCCAAAAGATATGTGAATGTGTAATATGGAGGAAGATAATAAAACATGGTCCAGATTCAAATGGATATCCTGAAATATGGTTTGTTTCAATTTAAATTCTTTATTTTATAACTAAATGTTCATATTAGAGATTATACCTTCAGTATATATAATAAAATATGTGTTTAACAACAAATAAACGTGTTAAAACTAAAAAAAACCTTAATATTTCTTGATTATGCAGGCACACTCTTTTAAAAACGTATCTAATTATTATCCAAAGCTGCATATTTCAGCTGACATCGACTAAAATAATTCTTATAGTATGATTAAAACACCATATTGCTGAGCATCAGCATGCTGTAGAGATCTTTTTTTTTTATCTTATTGGTGAACTTGTTCAATTACTGTAGAAAAAAAGACAGGAGACAAAGAACCACAAATAAACCCTTTGAACATTGTGAACCCCATAATCAAGAGATGGAGGAAATATGTTGCCACCAGGACCTCACCTAGATCATGCTGTCCCTCCAAGATAGATGATAGTGTAAGAGGGAGGCTCATCGGGGAAGCCAAGAGGCCATAGCAACCTTAAAGCAAGGGCAGCACTGTGTGTTAGAGTCTAGCCACTGTGTGTTTTTTAAAAACCCTTTGAGTGTCTGGTGTTGTTCTGGGCTCAATGGTGAGATGGAAAATGGAGACTGTTTCAAGTTTTAATTGCTGAAGAAGACATCAGCCACGACAAGGGAGCAGGCACACTGTACAGCCTGATGAAACATGGTTAAAAGATTTTTGGTATTAATTGCAAAAGAAAGTTTTGGCATACAGCCAATCAGTGCACTGTAAATCTGTGGCGCATCACTAAAGATGCATCACTTCACACCCTTCAAATCCACAGAGTATAGTGTCTGCTGCTAAACAGGATGAAAAGAGCATCACGCCGTGGGCTTGTCTTCAGCAGGGACAAAAGCTTTGGTCAGGCTGGAGGGGAAAATGAATAGTTCCAAATACCAAACATACGCTAAGCTGTGAAAACAATCTGCTGGCCTCTGCACAAAACTGAACACTAAAGAAGGATTTCATTTTTCAACATCACAACAATCTCAGACACCAAACCAAATGAATGGACTGTATGAACAGTATTAAGATGGAAACGGAGAGAAATTGATGCATCTCGGTGAAAAACCACGTTTGCCTTCTTTTGTCTTTGTCTTTGTATAAAACTGTTCCTGATTCCTTCAACTCATTAGAAACGTTCTGTTCCGCTCCCTGTAAAAACAAGCCTGATAATGTCACCAAGGTTGTCTAATGACCCTTGGTGTTCGCTGTAGTTTATCCAATTGCATTATATAGTGTAGGATCCAGGATTTTTGCAGCCTGTCTCATGCTAGAGACTAAAAGTCAGACTGATTGCTTCTCTTGCTTTAATTTAGATCAGACATCCCTTCATGTATCTTTTGCAAGTCCCACAATAATTGCTGCCCCTTGAAAGGAAAGTTCCCAGTTCATTTCAACTGAGTTATGATAGCATTATACTCACCAGCCTAATTGCTGAGATGTTGGAGCACAGCAACATTCCTACAGTTTGTATATAAATATAAAAGAAAGTTAAAACACAGCCATGACGTCTTCTTGGAAATGTTACAATGCATTCTCCAGATCTCGGGGATTATCTTGTTGAGTGCATGTTAGTATTACAAACAGGAATGAAGTCCAAAACTTGAAAAATAACATCAAAGTTGACATAAAGTCAACTTGTCCTTAATGATAGCCTGAATTTAAATGAGATGTTGGAACAGCCTTATAAACTCTTACTGCTTAAGTGAAGCTCGCATCCATCTCTCCCAAGTGTTAACCGAAAGCTGTGAATACTTGTGCATCAAAGGTGTCCCAGTTTGAGCACGCTGTTAAACACACACATACTCTGCACAAAGAGCAACTGACAGTACACCACAGCAAGCAAAAAAAGAAAAAAAAACCTTCTGGCAGAGTGCTGCAGGATGACGCAACAAGGTGTGCAATTGTTCACAACTTGAAAAAAAAATCTTGTATGTCAGCTAAATATAAGATGGTGATGAGTGCAAGTGTCTGGCTGTGAACCAAGCACTTGCTGAGAAACGTGAGGAATGAAAGGATTACAGGACAGGAACAGCTAGGGCAGGTGTACAGAGATGATACATCTTGCTGTCTGATTTTTATATCTGTATTTTTATGACACGATCTGTATTCATTTTAGTGAAGCTGTTAAATCTGATATGTGTCTGTTTAAAAATCCCCAAACTCATCCTTTGCCTCTCTCCCTACCTCTGCTTATAGCCATTACCTTTTGGGCAGTTAAGACTGGTATCTCAAATGTGTTTTAATTAATATATAATTAATTAAAAACTGCATGATGATGTTGTGCTGCTTGTTAAATTTGTTCCGACAGTGAGCAAGTAGTTGATTTTAGTGTCAGGTTGACGGCACAAAGTTTTTCCCTTGACAAATGGTGTTATGAAAAAGGATAACTTTCTTTTTTCTTTTTTTTTTTTAAAAGTACAATGTTGGAAGCATTCATTTTTCAACTTCACTTTTCTGTTTGTCAGCTGAGACTGATAATGCTGACTTCTGAGTTTCTCATAAGACTAAGATTTGAGAAACAAACAAAAAAAACTAAACCCGAAACCTCACCGGACCTGTCACGTCGCGAGTGCAACGCTGTTTTTGTTCGTCCTGCACATGACTTCAAATCCTACCATGAGTGTTTCAGAAGCAGAGGGTTTAGAGCATTTATGTGCTTCTAAATATGCTTCTACATGTGTAAATATGCTACGTAGTTGTAATCATGGTTACGTTTTTAAAGAAGAAAGATGCTAATATTTTTTCTTTTTTTAATTGGTGCTACATGACCAGAGAACATGAAAATGTTGGGTTAAAAGTCGTAATCATATTTCTTGCCCAGGCAGTGAAATGACCACGTTCCCAGATTTCTGCAATTATAAGAGAATAATGTTATGAGAATAATCTCATAACCATTAAAAACTCGGGTAAAGTAAAAAAAATATTGCTACCATTACCATTTGTAATGAATCCAAGTTATCATGTAATTTATTGAAATATGTTTAAGCAATCATAAGTGCAAATACTAGACTATGTATCCTCAGTATTTACTTACTACAGTGTGATACATTAGCAGTGAAATTTAGAGAAATAACCACATTATGTCTATGTCTGTTTGGGAGCATTGAGTGTTGACTTGGACCTGCATATAAACAGGCAATTATAAAGTGCTGACATTAGGGCTGTGCAATTAATCGAATTTTGATCACGATTTCGATTTTGTTGTCAAACGATCCTCAAAAAACATATAATCGAGTTTAAACGATTTATTTTCCACTTTTCATTACACGGTTTCTGAGAGACGCGCATGCGCAATACGTTCCATTTCACGCGGCCCCGCTAACTAACAGGACAGCCCATACTCCCTCACACAGCTGAAGAGTGAGGAGGTGTGTCGCTTAGTGTTCAAAAACAGTGAGTGAGATTGAAAGCGAATGAGAAGAATCCGACGAGAAGCAGCAGCACATAATGTGCAAGATTTGCTACAAGGTAATAGCTGCTCCTCTTGGTAACACTACAAATTTATTCAACCATCTCAAACAAAAGCACAAAGTCACTCACGACGAATTAATAAAGAAACAAAAAGACAAAGCCAGTGCCACAACCAGCAAGACGTCAACGCAAACTCAGTCATCGATCACAGACACATTGTTTAATGCGACTCCTTATCCGCCAAGTTCGGAGAGGCACAAGACATTAGGCTACGTTTACACATAGACACACATTACACACAGGTATGTTGAGAAACGAATATTTCCCTCCCTCCGTTTTCCAAAATAACATCGTGCACGTAGCATTGTTTTCAAAAAAGTTTACGTTTACATCAACCCGCATTAATACACCATCGAGCGCCATCATAACTACGCCAAGCCTATGGGCGGCTTGCTTCCATGATCATCGTCATAGCAAAAACACTGGTCGCACTTTTGGTGCATCAGCTGCCTAAAACTCGATTCGTTTTTAGAGGAATTTCAGTGAATTCAACGTTTGCGTGTAAAAGATCGGTACAAACGAAGGGAAATGTCTCCATTTTTTAAAATACCCGTGTACGTGTAAACGGGGCCTAACAGGTGCCATTGGATATTTCTTAGCTAAAGATATGCAACCCATTAATACAGTCGAGGGTGAGGGTTTCAAGAAGATGCTTATTGATGCTTATGCTTATTATTAGATTTATTTTGTTCTACAAATGAGAATTTGCAGAGCAGCTGGATCCATAGTTTATTTTGGATACATTTATGTTTTTCTATGCCTTATTTAATGTTCCATAAAGTATTTTTATTTTATTGATTTAATGCTTTATACATTGCAAAACAGCTGTAAAGTACATATTTGTAGCCAAAATGTATTTTCAATTTGAATATTTTGCATAAAGAATCAATAACAAAGTGTTTTTTGAGAGAGAGAGAAATGCTGAATAAATGCATTGTGAAACTCAAAATTAATCGTTTGAATAATTGTGATTTCAATATTGACCAAAATAATTGTGATATTGATTTTTTTCCATAATCGAGCAGCCCTAGCTGACATTATTTTTATATTCATATCTTTATGAATAAAAATATCACTCTTAAGTGCTATTTTCAGCCTCAATGATCTCCCATCTCATACAGCCTCTAACTCTGTGAGTGTATCACAAGAATGCAGAAGTAGACCTGTCGGGACAAGAGAAAACAAAGCATTGGCCTCACTAACGCTAAACTGGCCTATTCATGAAGCAAACAAAAGGATCCCGAGGAGCAAGATTTTTTAACTATCTGAGTTATGCAGGCATGCGGACGGAGAAACACTAATATATCCAACTCATCAAGATTGTGGAAAATTTTAACAGCAAAAATGAGTCTTATTTAACCTGATTACTTTGTTGTTACCTAAATATGGCATTCAATAAAGGAGTTTTACCTCCTTAATAAATAAGTCATTGTCTGTGTAGCCTGATTTATCTTATTTCTCTTGATGTTTTATATCACAAAATGCAGAAAAGTGAGCCCCTAAAAAAAGAAGCAACGCAAACTTTTCTGTTAAGTAAAATGATTCAGAGTCAGCATAAAACACAAAGGACAACTGGTCAGCGTGACGGAGCTTCACGTAGTCTAAAAACCCAGTTTTATGTGCTGTGGGCCGCTTGCTCATTCTCCGTATTCCTCTTAAATTTACCATCATAAGGATAACGGCAACCCTTAAATAGCTGGAAGGAGACGTGTTTATCACTGTCTTGCAGATACATGCAACAGTAAATCAAATCTTAGTGTGATGTGATGCAGAGGAAAGAGATTTTCCTTTAGTTGCTGTGAACATTGGCTACCTCTGACATTTGTGAAAATGATCTGTGGTGGAAATGCTATCTGTCCCTCACAGGCCTGAAAGCTTGCCTGCTGTTAGTGAGTCAGGCCTTAAAGTCGGGGCAAAACTTTTTTTCAAATATTTTGCTGACGGGTATGACTCTTAAGATCCTAATTTGTCTGTTAGCATTTAACCGACAGAGCTGTTGAAAATGTTATGTGTGTGAAATTAGGACTTTTTTGTGTGTTTGATGATAATTGAATTGTCAGGAATAAGTGTAGCATATAATTGTATTTCTGATGTTTTGCATGGTGAGCTTATTTTTTTTAAAATTGAGCTCAGAGTTGAACAAGATGAAGTTAATTAAGCATCTCTTCCTTACAGCATGTATCTGAACCTGTGGGACTTAAAGGATGAAGACTTAGAAATTTGAAAATTTCTTTTCTCCTCCACTTCTGCACCATCGCCTCCATCTTTCTTCCTCATTCATGTGGCTTCGATGTCGACCTTTTTGTTGTCTTTATCTGGAAATGTGTTTTGTCAGTTTCCCTTTCCATTTAAATCGACCCACCTTTTCTACTTCATAGTATTTTTAATCTTGTAGTTGATCAGGCTTTCGGTGGATGAATGACCTCACTCCCATTCTGTTATCCTCACTTTCTTCTGCTGACTATGTCCCATTCAGCTCAGCAGTCTCTGAGGGGCCGGGCAGTGAAGCGGGTGTCTGTTGCAGACCTCCATATTATAGCGATTGATAGCGTTTGTTGAACCATAGCTTCTGCTGCGAAATAATAAAAGTCTGGTGTGTCAGCAAGGGTATTATCTGAAATACACCACTAAGAGAAGAAGAGCGATTATATTTAAAAAGAAGAAGAACCTCCAATGATTTTCGCCCCTATTTCTGATAAGTTAAACTCCGTCACAGTTATTCTAATTAATCTGCCCTACTTTGAAAGGTTCCACTTCTGTCAGGCGTATTCATCTTCTGTGGCTTTTATCAGGGGGCAATGTAATTTTCTCCCCTCTACCACATATCATAGGAGCAGAAAACCAAACTCTGATGGCAACTATAGAACGTAGTCTTTCAAAGAAACTCCAGTGGGTATTCATGAAAAATGCATGAGTGGCGACTGCACATGGATGCTCCCTTAAGCTGAGGCTTGGAAAATATGACAGTGACAAACAATGGTCTGGTATGTCAGCGTTACAGCTGGGAAGAGGAGTATCTGAACCAATGCGTGGGTGTGTTGCATGCTTATATGTATATTACAGACTTAGCGAGGCTGGTCAGAGTCCCTTAGGCGCAGACTGTTGTGTCACGAAACCTCAGAGGTATTTTCGCTGCTGCAACTCTCCAACAAGTACAAGTAACCCCGAAAATGTTAAAGAAAAGTTGCCTCTTGTTCTAGTTACATGTTAATCGGGGATTTTTAGACTGCATCTTCCCCTGGTGTCTTTGAAATCAATATGAGACAAAAGACCAATGAAGCCCACTCAAAGAATTGTTATTAAATTATTTTGAACATGGCTACCCATGTAGCCCTGAGATAACTTAATGGATACAGAAGGAGAATAGAGCAAATCATTTAATGGGAACAGTGATCAACTGTCAGTAACAAACTATGAAGATGGGTTCCGCTATAATTCACTCATACCGAGTGGCACATGTTGCTTTGTGTTCCCTCAGTGACCTCAGCCGATTAAAACGATAATTGCATCTCTTTAGAGCTTTATGAAATACGACCTTTCAGTCCTGAACCTTTACCCCGATTCTCCAAAACAAGATCCTCTGAATCAAATTGAGCGATTTAAGTATGAAACAAGGCAATAAATTAATTCTTGTAATATCTTCGTGTAATGCTGTTTTGCGGTCACAGTTATCACAGGGGTGTCACGGCATGGGGGGACTGATAAGCCAGTGTCATGCCCACGCGAAAGATGCGATGAGCTAACAGGCCGATTTTGAGCCCATATCCCCTCTAATGCTGATAGTCATGGTCTATTTTAACCAAAGCGCGCTGAGCTGATAACTTCGGCGTTACATGTTTGGTCCTACAATAATACAGGCAGTAGCTACAGGAGGTGAGGAAAGCCGATTGGGAGGCACTGTGCCAGACATTATCCATGAAAATGAAATAAATGAAACAAGACAGATATTCTCGACTGCGTGTTACAGAATCAGGGCAACAATAGGAAGTTAGTGAGGTAAGAAGGGCAAAAATAACTTAAAATGATGAAAGGGAAGATAAAATATGACGTGTTATTGTTGTTAGCGGGATCAAATGCAAAATTACATTTCTACCAAATGTCAGCAAATGCATGTTTTACCAAAGGGAGAGAGAAAAAAAAGCTTTGGGCATGTCTCTTTAAGCAGCTGGCAAAAGCATCATGGATATTATTTTTCCCTTTTTTACAGAAGTAACTAATTTTCAATTTTTTTGTCATCCAAGTCAACGTAATTATTTTTGGACCAATTTTGTTTGGATGTTGCCATGCTTTCACTTTTAGCTCATGCCCAAAGCCTCCTTGGGTAATGGAATTTGAGCTGCCCTTTTTGGTGACTCATCCCTGTTCCACGAAAGGAAAAGAAGGTCAAATTAAATGGGTACAACTATGCACAACTATGAATTCCCACACTATTATGGCATATTTCAAAAAGGCAAATAAATGCTTTTGGAGAAACATCAAAAATTCAATGGAGACAAAATGATTGAGGTATCTGTGGCACAACGCTTTCCCATCTCGTCTGTATTGCTTGGTAAAGTGTGGACCTTTTTGTTATGCCAGTGAAGAGATGATGTCATTACACCATCTTCAGGGACCATTGCTTTCAAAATGTCTACTCGGTAACAAATGGATGCCTATGCTAAGAAGACCCAAATAAAATAAAAAGACAAATTCCTTTCCTGGAAATAAATCTTGCAACCTGAGCCTTTCGTTGTAACTGTCAAAATGTGTAAGGCTCTCCATCACTCTGAGAATAAGAAGAAATCTTTGATGTTACAGCAGGGGACAACGCAACAAAATGGAAATTCTCACTTGCCAATGTTAATGTTTGCTGTACCCTGTCGGGCCAACTGTTTGTACCACAATTTGACACATGGACTGCAATATTGTACAAAGATTTACATCCCAGGTGGCCCTGCTCACAAAATTGGACATATTTGTATTATTGGACGGCACATAAAAGATACTGATCTATTTAGGCTGGTATGGGCAGACCATTGATAAGAGGTGTCTAATTGAAACAGCAAGTTGAGGAAAGGGATCGATGGTTACACTGGTGGAGAGAGCTCTCCTTGTGCGAGTTATATTATTAGATTTCATACAATCTGATAACCCTTTTGCTTTTGATTGATCTTTTCCATTTCAAACATTCAGGCCTCAGATCAATGGTTCTGCCCTGCAGCTACTACTGTCAAAGCACTAGCAGGCCTGAAAAAGCAAGACATGGTCATACTCGGAGACCTGCATTCGAGTGAAAAATGCGCGTTGTGAATTGTTATGACATAGGACACGTAACCAAGCTGACTCTTTTACGATCCTGGAAGTACACATCAACATTATCTCACCAACCATAAAATCAAAGCTAGTTTTGTGCAATTTTTTTCGTCTTACTTGAGAAGCTTCTGTCTAAAATAATTATGAAACAGTGATGCTTTTATAGAATCTGACAGATAAGAATCAAAAAGAGCCTTTCACTCTCATGGTCTTCACATTATGTCATCTGATATTTCCACAGTGTGTTTCTAAAGAACTGATATTTGACAGTGAAGGGAGGAGAGTGAGTAAGCAGAGCTAAGTGCCCCTCTCTAATTCTCTCAGCCCAAATCTCTTGAGATACCCAACTGGAGCTGGTGGGTGTAGCTATATGAACCAAAGGGCTGAATGAACTATAATGAGATTAGTAACTACAGTACACAGGAACAACCATTTTATGGGGCTATATGGCTGGTATTAAATATCCTCCTTGAGCTGGTCCTGCTGCTGAGCTTAGTCTCAGTGTATGTAGTATATAAAAATATACACAGCACGTACACATGCTTCTGAAGTCTTTGATGAAAAGATCTAGCGTTTGTGGATTTTATGTCAGAGTGAGTCACTTGTATTATATCACAAAAGCCACACAGCGACGTATACACTTAGATGATACCAGAGCAGTATCAAAAACAGTTATTTATGATGAGAAGCACATCAGGTTTGGTGCCTTTGGACTAGACCAAAGGGGAAAAACACAAGAGGAGTAAGCACGTGCATAGCATGGACTATTTATAGTTATGCATGATTGATTGGACTTACTTCTTCTTGTGTCACAAATAAATAACTAATACATTTTGGGGCCCCCTGGTAGTTCACCTCGTGCTCCCTCCCACTGTCACCAAGTTCTTGCTCATGGTGGGAATTATTGTTGAGTTTCAGTAAATAATATTATAAAGAGTACGGTCTAGATCTGCTCTATGTGGAATGTATCATGAGATAGCATGTTATCATTTGGCAATATATAAATATTGAATTGAAAAATTGAATAGTCCGGTTTGTTTGTACTATGAAAACAAAACGGACCAAGCACAGGATTTTATTTTTTATTATATACACAGGAGTTTTGATTCATGTGAGTGCAGGGAATTCATCAGAATATTTGTTTGTAAGAAGCCAGTGAGAATACAAACCAGAGCAGAACTAAAAGGTATCAATGTTAATTTGTCTTCTTTGATCAGGACCAAATGAACTGAATTTTGCGAGCGACTGTGACCTCAGAGTAATTTCCAGATCAAATAAAGATGCATCGCTGTGCGAGAAAAACAGAACAGAAATTCTTTACCATCCAACCTTTGTGACAAAATCGCTATCTGACATTTTGGTTTTTAGAGTAACAAAAAAAAAAACTCTATAGTTCACGCACTGCATCCTTTTTGCTCTTGAATTCATCCTCATGAAAAGTTAATGTGTTCTCGTATACAAGGAGAGAAAAGATCAGCAGCTGATGAAGGGAATACAAGCAACATGCTCTCCCCAGTGAGCTTCCATATTTTAAAAAGAAGAGAAAGCAGAAGCAAAAACATTGCTATCCTCTATCTTCCCATTTAACCTTAATATATTCAAAGATACATGCACACATTAAATTAAAAATTAAATACCAAAATAACAAATTCATAGGAGCACCTTATCCTTAGAAACACTCTAGCCTTCAAAAACTGTTCTGAATTTGTTAGTGACTACTTATCATCATCAATGACATTGTTTACCCACTAATCAGGTTTCACTTCCACAAGGACCTTTAGTGTCTCCCTGACCACCTACACTAATCTTTTAGGCCAACCAGGGGAAATCCTCCCATGGTCCTCCTTGTTGTTGCTGTTGTGCCTAATTTAAATCCTTCTCTGGGTCATGTTATCTAATGGAAGAAGAATAGAAATGCCCTCGCTGGCCTTAATTTGGACTTCATGGCTACTCTGCACAATGTTCATTTTGATAATTATTCCTCTAGTAACGCTAAACGTTGGGAAATCAGGAGTGGACTTAGACCATATTCTCTATCCTGATTTAATTCATTTGGTTAAACGTTACTAAATTTGGTACATTATTAGCCTTTTGGAGTTTTAACCAGTTTGCTTACAGCCATTATTGATTAACATATTTTTCATAAGCTGGCTTCTTCACTTGTAGCATAATAATTGCTCACTCCGACCCTGATGATCTGTGGTGCAGTCACTAATGAGCTTATGAAAATCATAAGTTCCTGGCAGGAACAGCGCTCAATATTAATGAACGAACCCGGAGCTGATTTAGGATATGAAATTAAATATGAGGATAAACTACGCTCTGTCTCAGGGTTAGGATGTATTTCTTTCTGTTACAGCTGACAACCATTGCAGAGCTCTACCCTTCACCTTCGCCATATTAGAGAGAGGAGAGACAGCGCGATTGGGGGCAGGGTCAGCACAAGTGAAAGACAATGTCAGGGGGAGGGTCAAAGACAGCACAATGAGTGGGCGAGGCAGTCTGCATAATTAGATAGAATAATTAGGTTGTATTAATCAGTTGCACAGCATAGTGTTGGAAGCATCTCTTCAATTATGCAGGTGAAAAAAGGTCTAATGGATAAACTCTAATGCATTTTTATTAATCATTTGAAACTGGAACAATTTTGATAATCGAGTAATTGTTGATGGGATTTATCAAGTTTAGAAACTGGCCTCTCAAATACGATGAATTGGCCTGCCTATCAGACAAGACAAACCTTTTGGTTGTGACATTTGTTCATGTTATTTGATATTTTATAGACATAATGCTACATTTATTTATCATTTCACATCAGAACAAACAATATGTTAGTTGTTGTTAAGTGTCAGCAAACGGTGGCTTAGTTCTTTGTCTCCACTAAGTCCTAAGTTCAATTAAGATACACTATGGTCTAATATGTTCAACAGCTAGTTGCCAACTTTGTCCGTCCTCTTTTTTTTTGGTTCAAACAGCTGCCTGTTGCAGCTGAAAATGATGCTGATGAGTGCTCAAAATAAAAGACTGCATCATGTGGCTCATTTGGTTTCTGAGGACCTTTTAATCACTTTGATAAAACGTGTCTATTTTCAAGGTATTCCAGGTAGTTTGATATTAATGTACTAGCTGCTATATCAAAACAAAAACGTGATTTGACTCGAAAATGACCAGCAATTGAAATCAGTGGGAAAAAACTATCGGGACATCCCTAACCAAAACTGTAACTCTGTAGGCTGGACAATCAAAATAAATAGCTGAAAAACACTAAAATAATATATTGAGCGGAGGTGTCAGTTGTCTTTAAACGCACACTGATGATTTAAAAATACAGCTATCGTTACCTGCAGGCCTTGTTATCACTCAGTGATATCTACAGTACCTACCTTCTGGAGTGACTTCTGCTGTCACCTTCATTCATACTTTGCAGTCATGGCTAAATCCAATGTCAAATCCAATATTCATCTTAACATTATGATTATTATAGTAGATTACATTTTAACTCACTTTCTACTGCCCGTCAGATCTAATTACCCGTGGGTAGCTTTGTGAGTGGAGTCTTTTTTTCCAGCCTTCTGTCTTCTTCTTCCTGTCAGAGAGTGACTTGCCAGCCCTCTGTGACCCTGTCTGTGTTATAAAGCTGCCCATCATGCTGTTTTAATCATTTATCCAACAAGTCCCGAAAGCAAGCTATGAACTGCCAATCCCTCCCACCATGTGCCAGGCTGCCAAAGCCCTCTGATCAAGAGCGCATGCCAGGAATGGAGTGTCCAGGGGCACCATCCCTGGGCTTATTTGAGGGTTGCCGTGACACATTTGCTCAACCACCTTTCACTAAACTGTCTGTTATAGCCCCTAATACATGTGTGATTAGATGTTTCCCTGCATGGTGTGAGGTCTCTGACATCCACTGAAGTGGAAGGCATGCTGTGTGCAGTATTTAGTTTTAAGCTTTATTCTCACAGGTTCGTGACGAGACGTAAAACTAAATAAATCAAAAATCGACACATCTTCTCACAAAGAAAAACTAAAAGGGTCGTGAACTCACACATCTTGACAAGTTTGTGCGCGCAGAACTGAAGAGGCTGTATGTCATACTGAATGTGCTAATTACTTACTGAAATCTGACTTGAAGCGTGATAGAGGGATCTCATTAGAAAGACGCTCCACCTTTCTAAAGAGGAAAAGTAGGATTTCATGGAAGAAGCTCACAGCTCTGAGACTTTCATTTTCAATGACTCGCTGTGACCAATAGTATTTTCTCCAGCTGTTGCAATTCTCTGGCTTATTCTTGGGGCCAGGGAGACTATCATACTGACTTGCCAATAAAATGTCTGTTGCCACTGGGAAAGAGCAGGAACCGTCAATTGGTTTCACCTTATCTACCTTAAACATGCCTCTGCTGACTTCATGCTTCTTCCCATTTCTTTTTTATTGCAGTTTTTCATTGTTTTCTTTTACCCCATCCCCTCTCTGCACATGCACGCAAAGAACTTAATCAGTTACTGAAAACACATTATCAAGTTTTTAACTGAGACATCAGACGAACTGTGCTTCATCCTGAATGACCAAAGAGCAAAAAAAAAAAATAGTACTCTAGATTAGAGAATTTAACTATCACAATAAGGTAAGGGCATTTCAAGCCAAAATACTATTCGATATTCTTTAAGGATATATTTAGAATTTAATAATATCATCATATCTTTGATTTGATTCTTGAGTCTCTATACTGCAAAGGAGTTTGTATAGTATCAACAGTTGCGTAAATAATTGAGTGTACATTCAGTATTTGACACAGACTTTATATCTTCATCTCTGGAGACCAGACAGGAGGTCAGGGGAGGTAAAACCGATCGGTCCCTGAGTGCTCCTCAAAATCAGGACTCCAAACAATTGTGGAAATATAGATGACAAAGCCTGGCCAGGGAATTGCTCTCAAAGACTCTGATTGAAAGCTCATGTCAGGGAGGCTGAAGCAATCAAAGGACTTGTGTATTTCAAGTCGAAAGAGGTCATGTTGAGAGCATGATAAATCTAACATCTTGAGCCACCATTCAAAGGCAGCTGTTTTCTATTGTTGCCGATGCTCGCCGGTGTTCTGCACTCTCTGAAATATTGTCTCTCCATCTGCCTTGTTGTGCAACTGCTCCTGAAAGCGTCGGAAGAGACTATGCATTGTTGCTTCAGTGGCTACATTCATTACCTGTCATATATGCTTTGATCCTGTTAGACTGTAGTGAAAAAAAATCTAATATTATAAAGAATGAAGGACTATTTTGTTGAAAATGCTTTTTTGTAGGTTTAGGGAAAAACAATACACTGCGGTGCCACACGGGCAGGTTTGTTAGGGAAACTAGGTGATAATTGAGAAACTGCCTGTTGGCTCTAATGCTGCCAAAATGCAATTTAGCAAATGCACACAGCACCTGCCTACATTAGCTAAAAATACTGTGACACTACGAGCTAACATGGGCCAGAAATATAGTGATAAATCCTGTCCTGTACACACATAAACATTGTACTTCATAATGTTGCTGCTCTGATGAATAATATTTTTATGGATCATAGAAAGGAGAGTGTTTTAGCCTCTTTCAGCTCATCGTTTTGGTTTTCCAGTCCACAGCATGCAGATGTTTTCTAACCAAAAGATTACCATGAACCCACAGCAGAATACCCGCCTAGTAGTATCAAATGGTAAACCGACACGATTATCGACCAATTGGTGAATGTAGTGTAGCCAGTAGCCAGATATTTCCCCCAGGAGTTAGTGGAGAGCAAAACGGAGCTGAAGGGAGAATGAATATTGGACTTTAATTTATCAGGTTGACAGAAACACGACACCAAATAAATGCAATAGTGTCTTTGTGTCTACTGGATGTGTGAATAGGCAACTGTTTGCAAAGATGTTGCCCAGATCACCTTCATAAGGTGATAATATGTTGATGTGTTTACAGCTTGTTCCACTTCACCCTCAAGGAAATATCTATCACCACCAAATCAATATCTATCCATCTATCCTTTAATTTAAAAAAAACAACCCTTTAGGTTCAGAATATTTTGAACAGTACACTTTCTGTATTTTTGCTTTTCTTTTTCTGCAGTTTTCCACCTTGTAACACCATGAACCTGAACAAAGCGCACTCAGCACTCATCACAATTAAGCAAGGTGTTTTTTTTGTTTTTTTTGTAACCAATCCTCTATATCACCCGCATTAACCCCAGCACTGCTTTCAACTACAGGCACATTTTAATAATTAAGGAACTCTGAGATCATCAATAATTGAGTCATTTATTCATTAAACAACAAAAGGAAAGCAACCGGGGCAAAGTAAGTAAAGAAGACTTTGCACGGTTTCCTGAGCTGGCAGTGACGACTGATCTTTAGGCTGAAAATGGGACTAAACAAGTTTATGAATTACAATGTGGGAGTTATGTCTCTTGCGGTTTGCAGACAGGTCCTCTAGGAGGATGACAGATATGTGGTATGGATAATTGGGCTGGCGGTAACTGTCATCTGGCCACTTAATGAAGATAATCAGCTTTAGGTTTGACAGCTCAGTTAGGGCTATACAGTTTTTTACTCATTCTACATATGTCTATATATATATATAGTATTAATATATTTATATATTCCCTGTATACTCTATATATATATATATATATATATATGTATAGAAGTGTAATAGATCTTGCTGACAATTACAGCTTGATATGTATTATAGTTTAGTTTTTTCTTTTTTGCTTGGTCAACAAGAGGTTCACATTGTCCAGGATTTAGGTTTTTCTTGGCATCATTTTCTGTGTTTTATTGTGTGAAAAGACACAAGCGACGCTACTCTTACCTCCCCTGCCTACTCCTGATCACAACCAAGACAAGCTGGTCATGAGCCTGATTTTATAACTGAATCATACAAGAAAGGAGACAGAGCTTGCAAGTATCCCTCCATTAGTTTTTGTTTTTTAAGTCTTTTTACTGCATTTTTCCTTCACTTTACAGACTGTGTGGATATTGTTAACAAATACAGAGCTGCTGCTGTCAGCACCCTGCATACTAATGATAATCATGGGAGAATTTTTTATTATTGCACTCCCAATTTATTCACTATTAACGGCTAGCATCTACCCATCCCATGAAAAGAAAAAGAAAGCAGCCTTTTATACTTGAGGCTTTGTCTGCACCTGCCTGCACAAAGTGATACTTACATTTGAGGGGAATACTGGGCAATGTTGTTTTGCTGAATTAATTACTTTGTAATACATTCAGTGATGAATTCGTGATGGACAGTTTTTCAGAAGACCATACTTAAAAGTGGGGGTGGAGGTGCAGAAGTGGCAGCAATCTCCCCCTCTGTTTTTTTTATGTGATTGAATTTAAAACAGGAAACACTTAAGCTGTTTTTTCTGTTTGGAAACGAGACACTTTTTTAGTCCCATGGTACAGTAGGGTTGGGTGATCGTTTCTATGCAATCTGATCACCAGGAAATGCTATATCACAGTACTGCTGGTAACATGCTAGTATGTACGGCTTAGTCTTAGTGTGAAAGAAAAACATCTTGTATTTGGGATATTATGGTTTGGCAGGGGAGGTAAGAGTAGTGTCGCTTGTGTCTTTTCACACAATAAGGGAGGTAAGAGTAGTGTCGCTTGTGTCTTTTCACACAATAAAATCCATGAAAATACAGAAAATTATGCCAAGAAAAGCCTAAATCCTGGACAATGTGAACTCTTGTTGATCAAGCTAAAACTTAAACTATAAAACATGATATATTTTAAGCTGTAATGGTATGCCACAGGTGAGCCAGAAGATATAACAGAAATGATTTGCCTCCTTAATTCAAACAGCAGCTTTTTTAAAGTCTGTGTGTGTTCTGTATATACTACACAACATCATACTACGTTCAACATTATTATCTATCCAAATCAAAAAAATAGACGGCAGACCAGTTTGTAATTAAAGATTTAATATTTATTTGTTACTCGCCTCTAAATGCACAATATGTTTCTGGAGATTATTAATATATTCTCTATAGTTCTGATAGTAAGTTACTTAAAATCGTCCTAATATCAAACCAATGGTGGATATATGAGCTTATTGCCAGTTTACACAAACGTACGTCATAGCATGATGTAATGTAAATGTTAGCATATGATTATTGTCTTTAGTTTCACCTATATTTGTCACAGACCAGAATTTCTAACAAGGCCATTGTTATTGTGTTTTTCTTTAATGACTTGAAAGAAGAACGTGTCCCTAATAATGACCATTCATTCTAAATCATGACAGACTGTTCTTATGATTTAAGATTATTTATTTTCATAGCATTCAGTGTGTGGTTCGCAGGCTGCTTTTAGAAAGCGTTTAGAAAGCTGCTTCATTTTTTGTAAACATCTATTCAATATCTTTGCCTTGAATACTAAATAGATCAATTATGGTAAACACTGGGACTGCAACAAGTTATTTTTTTAATTAAAGATTTATACAGACAATTTTCCCAATTAATGGATTCATTGTTTGCTTTATAAAATGTTAGAAAACTATTTTCAATTTCCTAAAACCACAAAAGTTTGCTGTTGATGATTAGAAATGTTTTTTCATTGGAGTATTCTTACACAACCGGAGAAACTACAAGCTTTAAGTATGTATGAAATTGTAGATCAATCATTGTGAAATCACACACTTAACTGGATTTGACAATTAATCCACTTACGTCTGACAGTCCCACAAACTAATGGATGTAAATGAAAAAAACAAAAAAACAAACAAACAACTCAAGGTTTTATTGAACAAACTTTACTTCACTGTTCAGTATGTGGACTTTGTTTAACTTTGAACCTACCTGGCTGTTTTTTAATGCCTGGCAGCTATTAAAATCAATCAATCAACTCCAAATAAAGACATCATTTAAAAAACCTCCAAAAGTCTTAAAAAACTGGAGGCTGGAGTAATGATTCATGTGCAATCGTGCATATCCAGTTATTCTACGGGAGGACCATAATAGGTTATTGACCAGCAGAGAAGTGAGACTGATGTTGCTGTGAAAGCATTCATAATTGCAAACTCTCCATGTGAACGTCCACCACTCATTTATTTTTTTACTTAAAATGAGTGCGAAAATATTAGAATATCTTCTCAATACAGTATATGTGCATGTATGAATATGTCAGTGCTTGTGTTTAAACTTTACATGCAACAGAGACGCTCTGAGTACAATGTTATGACTTTTTGAACTTTTTATATTTGAAGCAAAGACAGATGATGCCCTTTATTTATTGGTTTTGTTTGTTTGTTCAGGAACACGCCGTGTTAACATTAAAGAACAGAAAATCACACAGAATTTTAAACAAGCTCTCAAATGCAGCCGTTTCCATTGTTATTCCTGTCTGTTGGATGGATAGCTGCAAGTTGAAATGAACACTGGAGCTGTTCTGATATAAGCCCACACAAAAGGCGAACATAACCTCAGAACATAACCTGCCAGCTCTGATAAGGCTCCAGATTCACTCAAGATTGCGCGTTTAAAGTCGGGCGGATTAAGGGATAACATACAAGCAACCGGTCTTTTTAAGGGTCAGTAAATGTGACACTCTGTACAGCTTTGGCGTCCACCCAGTTTGAGAAAAAAATAATTTCAGGCCAAAGACAAACATCTTGCTTCTTCCTGTCATTCTGAGCCCAGGGTACAATAACCAAGATGGTTGGGTGATATCTCGGGGTCTCTATGAGGACCTGTGTTATTAAATGGCATTTTGTTGGTTTTTATCTCAGGTTGTTTTTAAGCACACTGCAAAAAAGAAAAAAAAAAGAAAAAGAAAAACCTGGCACAGGGATGTTTCCCCACCCTTCTTTCTTTTATAAGTACGATTAATAACTTCTGCCAATTATTGGGATGCATCAGTCACTTTTAAAGTTTTGGAGTGTCATCACACTACATGTTTTGAAGTTGGTGGGTCTTTTTAGAAGCCAAGAAGCAGTGGATTAAATTCTGTCTTGGGGATTTTATCTTTAAAGTTGTTCTTCCGCTGTTTATATTTAAGTTTTAGTTTCATCTTTTATCCGGCCCAAACCATCCCTAAAATGTCTTCCTCATTAGCTACCTGGTGGGTGTGCTGCTGCATGCCTGCTGGATGGATGTGTGTGTGTGTGTGTGTTTTGTACCGCCATATGGTTTCAGATTGTGGGTTGTCGTGTTGTTGCACGTCTCGGTGGAATTGTGAACTTCAGCTTCTACTGTGTTGGGCAGGGTGTTATCTGTTCTGCTAGTGGCTATTTTGCATCATGCGAAGGTTGATGTGTTAGCGGTTGCGTCAGTGTTAGTGACAGATGATCAGCCGTGCACAGCAGAGGTGTCCCACTTGTACTGCATGTTGCGGAACAGGACACGCGGACGTGGACGGTGTAAATTCCTGACTGCTCACATTTGTTTTGATTTGTAGTAGAAATACTGGAATTGATTCAAGCTTGTCTGAGTGCTCTTTCTGTTTTTCACTCTGGCAAATAAAATTAAGTACTGGCTACTGTGAGAGTCAACTTGTGACCAGTAAAGGACTGCACAAATGTAATGTCACCTTTTTAATTGTAGCTATAATTTATCTCAGTGGTGAATCTGTGGGCTGCTCACCTTTTATAGGCTCTTTTCACAGCAAGGATTTTGACTTGTCATCCAGGAAAAGCACAGGTGTAATTAATAACATTAACAATGGTTGTGTCCCATTTAGTTTGGCTCATTTCAGGGCCCCGGTACAGTGCACACTGACACACTGGAGTGACTTCCACTGACAGCTAAATGGAGCATAGTGTCGTTAATGTTATTAGTTCCACCTGTGCTTTCACTGTTGAGAGTAGTCCATGCGTTTGCCATGAAAAAAGAACGACTGATGTTTAAATACCACTGAATTTATAATGTTTGCATGTTCTCCCCATGTCTGCATGGATTCTCACCGGGTACTTCGGCTTTCTCCCACACTCCAAAGACATGCACTGTACAGGTTAATTCACTGACTCTAAATTGGCCATAGGTGTGAATGTGAGTGTGCAGGGTTATTTGTGTCTATGTGCCCTGTGATGAACTGGTGACATTTTCAGGGTGTACCCCGTTTCTCACATGGATAGCCTCCAGCCCCACTGTGACCCTGATGAGGATAAGCGGTTACAGATGATGGATGGAAGCAATGATATATTTTGTTTGGAAACTATATATCTAAATTCACACATTTTTTACTCTACTTTACAAATCTAAAAAAGCTCCAAAATGAGGTTGCTGAATTGGGTTGATGAAAAACATGGAACATACAAGCACTAAGGATACGTCTTGTATTTTAGACAGCTGGAATACGTTTTGAATTCATAAAACTTACATTTACCATATATTTTAAATGAATTACTCAGACTTAAGACCTAAAATAAAAGGCAAACCATATAAATTCTGATAAGGTTTTGGAAGTATGTGGTATTTAAAGTTTGACATCAATGCCAGGACCCGACCGAGCACATCTCTGTCACATTGTGGCCATTACACGGTTTTGGTCTGTTCTCAACATGGCTTTAAATCTGACCAGGAGGAATTTGTAAACTTTCAAACTTCAAATTTGGTAATTTTCCAAACCTTCCTGGTTTATGTGGTTTTACCATGAGTGTGTAGGTTACGTAGTAGTTTTTACGATCGGTCATTTGTGTGTCTGACTTCTGGCCTACTCGATCTGATCTGGTCATATTGACACAGCTGCTTTGGAACAGCTGCATAATCTCTGTGGAGCAAAGCTGAGAGATTTGAGAGATTTAGCTTCTTACAAGATTCAAATCACCACAGTCCTTCTTTGCTTCCATATAGCTTCTTAAGCAGCATTTATAATCAGAGGGTTGTACTGTTTCATTAACACTATTGTAATTAAAATGCCTTTTAGAAAACTATGAAGAAAGAAGTCAATCTACAGTTTATTATGTAATTACGTAGAAAAAACTAATGCAGTTTAATGGGACAAACCTGCAATAAATTATACATTTTATGGGGGGTTATAAAACATATGAACTGTTTCAGACAGGTGTTCATTCAACTGTGTGGTCATTTTAGAGGATGTTGTTTATGGTGCTGCTGTTTCTAATAATTATTCTATCCGCTTTGATAAAAACTGGATGGATAAAAATATTAGAAGTCACATGAGATTAAAGGAAAACAGCAAGCAATATTTGAAATTAAATCACTCCAGGAATGTTTTTCTTTTTGTTTATTTTGATTTTAATTTATCCTGGCAGCTAAATCATTTTCCACATTGTTAATCTCATTTTGTGAGATCCTCAACATTAGTTATGTAAAGTAGCTACTCAATTGGCTAACTTAAAGAAAATAGAGAACCCCTGTGAGTTGGCAGCTGCTTGCAAGCTAATGCATGTGCATGTGGTCTGCTTCATGACTTTAAATGCTGGAAATCATCATCTTTCATTCATCATTAATATTCTAAATGCAGTCTGAACCACCAACCTGGAACTACAATGTAAATATGTGTGTCAGTAATAACTTCTTTCCGACTCTCATCTTTGAAAGGAAGAGTGTCTACACGTGTGTGATTTCAACCAAACGTGTCAAACAGGTGGCTGCCCCAGTTGTCAGGGTCAGCGCAAATCTTTTTTCTTTACCCTGTTATTGTGCAGGTGAGTGTCTGTGTGTGTGACGCAGTGCAGCCGGGACTCTATAACCCCCTCTGAGGTTTGAATGACACGCTTCCCTTGGAGCGGCGGGAGGCTGAGTCATATCAGACTGTGATGGATGATGTGAAGATGCTTTCAATGATGAATCTGTAGGACTGGACTAGGACTGACTGTGACACACTAAGATGCCAAAAATGGTGCCAGGGAACATCCTCTGTGGTCAGATTGGAGATATTCTCATGCTGTTGTCTCTGGAAATTTGAACAGCTCCTGTGTTCACACCACTGATTACGGATAGAGATGATGCTGTAGATTCTTTGGGAAAATCATTCCCTGCCCCTGAGTGTGTAAACAGCAGTTTAAAACAGCCCTCTTATGTGCCATCGGTGGACACAAACTTCAGCAGCTTGAATAAAGGGGTCACCGGAGGTGCCGTCTTTGGTGCACACAGAGAGGAGAGCAGAGAGATAGAGACCCAGATAGCAGTGAGTCGATTCCTCACACACTCTGTCATAAGGTCTTTAACAGATGGGGGGTGCTATGTTTAGCACAGATGAGAAGTGCTTCAAAGAACCTTGGAGCATTTTAGATATCCAAAGGGACCTGAGAGAAGCCTTGTGACGGAGTTTGAACTTTAAATGCCTCAGTGTTTTTTGGGAGTAGTAAGGTGTAGTGAAGTTGTTTTTTCCTCTGAAGATATTTGGATAAAATCAAAACTTAACAACTTTTTTTTAATGCATGGCATTTAAACCAAGGAGCAACCTCTAAGTACTAAAACCGTAATGCTTGATTGACAGGTAGCTGCTGTTACAGATGCCTCATTAGAACACCCAGCCGTCATTCAACACGCCTCAAGTCTGCTGATGATCCACGTCTTTGCTGATATTGAGATTAGACGGGAGGCAGAACAGGCAGAAGAACATGGCGGCGGCCAGCGGGGCATATCTTTTGCTTCAAAACAGTGCTTCGGAGGCTCTGTCCATTCTTTATACTGTCACTGATTTTAACATGTTGTAAGAAATACTAATATGTTGTACTCAAGTGGAGGTACTGCTTCTATTTACTATATTTGCCTTTATTAGACAGTTCAACAGTAAAGAACGGGGGACAACAAAGGTCTCAAGACCTACCTAATTATTGGTGGATTACATCGGAAATTGATAATTAACCCTCTGGGGTCTGAACAATCATCCACAGTTGCAAAAGCAAGTACCATTGTATACTTTGCATATGCTGCTACAGCTTTGAAAATTGATTAGCTTGCTCTTTTTCCTTTTTTTTTTTTGCTATATCTTTATAAAACCAACCCATCACCAACGTTGATATTGATTCTGCAAAACCCTGGATTACAGTGAAATACATTTGGTAACCATGAAAGAAACAAATAAGGCATCCAGACTGTACCCATTTCAAAGCTCTCCTAATTGATGACCATATATCCTTTGTCAGAAAACATTTTTTATACATGGACATGAAAGGAGAATAGGCTTAAAGCAAACTTCAAAGAATCTCCTGCTTATTGCCCATACCTGTACTTATTCTTTAACTTCTAAAAGTGATTACAAGCAAAAATCTATTTGAATCCGCTGTGTTCTAAAAGTACCTGCAATCAGTTTCTTGTGTATACAGGACACATTTTAAAGCTGCAGTATATATGCTGTAGCAGTGATCCATTATCACTGACTGCCATAAACAGAAAGAACATTCACTTACAGCCTGAAACAATAAACTACATTAAATGTTACTGCACTGGGACAACTTGATTTATCCGTCATTATTGTTAGGGTTAATTGACTTCCTCCTTCATAGGATGGAAGAATTGAACAGCTCATTAAGGGCTCTGCCACAGGTTTAAATAACATTTAATCTTCATCTACAGTTCATCTTTTTTGCAGCACAAAGCAGATTTTCCTTTTAGGAACTATTTCTGTATAAATTCCTATATATATATATATATATATATATATAATACATTCTCTTGTAGAGCTGATATCAGCATGCAGAGCAGAAGTGTGACACAAGAATCAATATCTGGAAAGTCCTTCAACAGAAAACACAGAAGAAGCTACACACCATCAGTGTGATGGTAGTATTTTACACTAACTATCTGGGTTGCTCAAACATTTATCATCTTTTGCAGCCATTCCTCTTTTACAAGTATATACGATAGATGGAGAAATCAAATAAATTTGTCTGTTCTGACTTGTAACTTGGATTGGTCTTAGCTTGGTGTACATTCATGGTGGGAAATAACTAAACAAAGACATCTGTGCAGTCTTTCTGACATTGCTGTGTTGGATGTTCTTTTGTTTCCAGGTTTCAGGACAAACATCTTGAGGCAACCGCTTCACCTTGCCTTATCCTTAATAGTCACATCACTCGCAGGTACAGCTTGGTGCACAAATCCTATTTGAAGTGAAGAGCTCCCATCACTTGAGTAGAGCTGAAGTAGGCAGCTGAGAGACTTTGGTTCCCCTGAGTGATCTGCATGATTGAAGCAGGAATGATGTCAGCCTCTGTGGAAGACAAAAGCAAGATGGCCTCAGTGGTACTGGCTTTGCCTTTTTCTCGGTTCAGTCGGATGTCAAAAAATTAAAGGTCAAATCAGAGTGATGGAAATATGATGGATCATGATGGAAATATTAGGAAAAGGTCTAATGCATGCTCAGAGATTTTGTCATCAGTCTCTTGGGGTTGGCCACACACAGTGCACAGTTCTACCCGACTGCACTGAAATTAGGCAGCATTACCCAGTTTAACAGTTTAGTCGATTAAATGCTGATAGTCCACACCAGAAACACTGGTTAGCTGTTGCATCCAAGATGTTTGCAGCCAGGCTACAGCCTCCCCCTAAAACCCAGGCTCGTTGTAAGAGATGTCATCTTTGTCCTACTTTAGAAGTTAAATTATAGTCATATCTTTTTGTTAGTGCAGTCTGCAGTGATTTTACTCTCTTACCATTTACCTCACACAAAAAATCAGTTTGAGATGCCTCTATCCAGGTGGAACTGACGCTGATATAAAAAAGTACGGTTACGATGACATTAAACATTGAGAAACTAGGAACCACGTTATAAAATAGCAGTCAGTCTCACAGTACATGCCCTCTGACAGGCCATGTTTAGTTATCTAACGTAGCGTTGACCTGCCTGATCCATGAAAGCTGTAACATTATCCTCTGGAACTTGCAGATGCCATGTCTCCTTTTTGCTGTTCACATAACAAAGTTAATCCGACCAGTGGCGGAAACAAGTATATGATAAAAACTAGCAAGTATGTCAAGCAAGCATGAAGGGCATCTCCTTCTTTGTCTAATAGCATTAACAGCGTCTTCATTTTCTTTACAGTTATTCAGGTGTTGTCCGGCAGAAAGATATTTCCCATGTCTTTCCCACTTCAGTTAGTATCCCAACAGATTTAGTGACATTTAAATGTGTTGAAACAAATGTGTCAAATGTGCACCTAACAGAGTAACTTGCGAGGGCCTGGCTGTGTGTGTGCAGTTTGGGGTTTTAAAACTTGCTACATGATTGTTTGCTGAGTATTCTCTTTTAGACAGGTCAACTAGTCAACATGTAAGTTAATCGACACGGAAATTAGTTGTCTCGCACATTCCTACACCATTTGCAGCTGAAACAACCGTAGACTTAAGCCCTTTATGAGTATGCAGTGCATCAAAACAAACACAGAGGAGAGAAGAAATGAGGCCCTGCCTTTGTGAAAGTCCAAGAAAATAATTGAGATAATGAATTTGTTTCAACTGCTATACGGCAACTTAATATTGCATCAGTTTGGATCACAGCCAAATTGTGTTCAGCCCTACGTTGTTCATTCTCAGAGCAGCGAGAATCTGTTTTGTTATATCATTATGCAGGAATTGGTTTTCTATTCAGGAGACTCAGCTATTTGCTGCTCCACTTACCCTGACAGTAACAAAGTGAAACTTTAATCTCCCCTCAGTGTCAACAGCAGCTGATAGCAATTAAGGAGAAAGCTTGGATACTGAAGTGGTGCGTTTGACTCAAAGAGTTCACCACCATCCCTCACTGCAAAATTTAAACGACTTCTCTTTGTTTGCAGCTCGCTGTCCAAACGCATGATTTCTTTTCAGGGCCTAAATTGAATTAAGAAGCTATGTAAATTAAATATGCGTGTCTCTGTTGTTTGTGTCTGTGCAGATGTTCAGCATGCATGAAAACAAAATATGACGGTTATTGTTGTTTTCATTGCAGATTCTATTCCAGCAGTAAGTGACCATTATATAGTTAACCAACAAAAATGAGTTGTTGTAATTTCCCTAAATTTAATCTGCATGAAGCCAGCGCAGAAAACTGCAGGCATTATCTCTGCCTGAATGTAGCACTGCCGTTTTGCCCACTGACTCTTAGGTATAATGCAGCCCTTTCTGTACTGCAGCCAACACACAAAGCTCCCGCTGTGTGAGAGTGAGCAGCTTTTTGCTCTGGGAGCTCTGCTGTTCCGTAGATCTCTGACACAGAGCAAAACAATGTCAAAACCTACTGTTCAAGGAGTGTTTACGCGAACCTCGAACTGTTTAGCCCCAGTAGATGTTTAGCGTGTGATTATCATGACTGTGTGGTAATACATTTACACTCGTATAAAGATAGCAGTCAGAGCTGCTAAAATGTTGGTAAAATTTCCTTTAGGGATTGAACCATTGGTTTAAACATTTCCCCAAATGTTTTCACGTTACTGTGTGAAAAATATACTGTGTGAGGCAATCTTTCCTCAGAGATAATCAAGGCTAATTTTCATTTTGTAATAATTTCCCCATAAAGAGATGTCTATCGTCAGATAAAAACATGTCAGGCAACGTGATCCCCTGGAAAAACTCAATTATATAAAAGCCTAATGCTACTTCTTAGTCAATATGCACTGAATGATTAACTGAAAAAACACATTACAAGGTATAATTTATGATTTATTTAATCATCTCTGTTGCTGGAGTGACCTGAGTACAGCAGAAAGAAAGAAGAGAAAGAGCCACACATAACAAAAATATGTACAGCATCAGGGACGATCGCAGACATTCAAGTTTTACAACCCTCTACAATTCATTCAATTTATACGATGCACAAGGTTCCTATTCGTACATATTCGTATTCCCAGGTTTGGTATTCACCTGAGGGTTAGGTTAAACAGTTTAATAATCTGTTCAAGTGAAGTGGTTGTTTTAAATTTAGGAAAAGAAGTGACACACTGAGGTAGCTTTTGCAGGAGACCTTTATGAATAAAACTAAAAGAAAGTGGTTCTCCTTATGTTAGTGAGGAAACGCAAAGCCTACTTTCTCATATAGTCCACAGAGATGTACAATATTTGTCCCTTGTAATGAAACACAAAGCACAATGATGAAGGGTCAAGTTGTTCTGAGGTAAAGGGAGCAGCATGAGAATAAAGGAAAATGAAGCACAGACGTGATGGTTGACTGTGCAATCATCTTCCTGTCCTCAAGGCAGAAACATGCCTTATTCCAAAATAGGAAATTTCAAGGGTGTTGTCATTGTTACTGCCGCTACATTAAACTTCAGTCTAAAAACGTGGAAAGATGTGTCAATTCAGTTTAGTGTTTAGTCTCTGTTGTCTTAGTTTATGCACTGTTGTTAAAAGTCAGCATACTTCAGCAGTGAAATGACATTGCCATGTAGTAAGGATAAACTATGTTTACCCATCCATGTTTTCTACATGCAGCCTGATTAAAGCACTTGCTCTGCATTTTAGCTACATGGCAGGTTGCATGGAGCTGTCAGGTGTCTGAATTACAAATGCAAATAGAGGCAGCTATTTTGCATTCCAGCATAATTTGCACAAAAAAATGCCTACACCTTGAGTCCCAACATTATTATCATTAAGCTGCTCCTCATCTCAACAGGATGCTCAACAAAGCAAACAACAGTTCAGATAAATGTGGCACCAGACAGTCACTAAAAGGTCTTAAATGATGCTGTGAAGCATAAAGGGATGTAAGACAATATTTCTAGGCTAAATCAGAATTTTCAAAGGAGCAGTGAGACCCAAAGTGATCTTAGGACATTTGAAAATGTTACTTTTGTCTTCATCAATAGGGCAGAATTTGAAGTAGCATTTCAGAGTGAGATGTCAAATTATGGTGATGGTCCAGATGAGGCTGATGCACAAAAATGTTCACACAGATTCAGGGAATAGTTTAAGATAAGACAAGATAAGATAACATAGATTTTATTGAGAATTATTGGGATATTTACTTGTTATAACGGCTCAAAATATCCAGGGTTGATAAGAATAATATTTTAAATGGTTGTGCCCTGGTGGCTCAACTGGTAGCGTGAGCTCCCCATGCCCGAAAGGTTGCATCCTTCCTGCAGCGACCTGGTTCAGACACCGTCCTGGGGTCCGCAGACGTTTCCTTTGCTCCTTTGTTTCCTTTGTTTCCGTCTACTTGCTGTCCTGTCTGTCTTCAGCTGTCCACTCTCCTTTGCTCTCCTGTCTTTCTCACAAGTTGAAAGCTGTCCAGAGTTACCAGCGAGTCCAAAGTGGGTTCATTCAGCCATGTCTCTGTGATGCTACACTCTCGATACTGCCTCTGTAGCCTTGTTGGTGCCGTTAGTTCCTTCATCTTATTAAGGGATAGATCTTACATTCCCCATGATAACGGACGGTACCCATGGTTTGTACCATCTTTTATGCTCCTTTTAGATCTAGCTCTACATCCCCGTCTTCTCCTCACTTCAGCATGGATTCCTGGTCTTTCCACTGCTAGCACTAACAGCTGTTCTTAAGTGTAAACAAGAGAAATGTGTTTTTTTTTTTGACCGGGTCACCTGATGGTCATCAAGTAGTCTGTATAACAGAAAAAAAACTAATTTCCATAGTTCAAGGTCCGTGTTTGCACACAAAACTGATGGAGATTGGTTATAGATTATTGATTATAATGTGTTATGCATTCATTGTGTCACAATAAATTCAAGTACAGTCTTAAGACTCAAATGTAATTTGAAGTTCGACTAAATAGGAAGCAGAAAGCGATGCTGCAGTCATTGTTTTTAAGTCACAGTCAAATGGGCTTTATACCGTGACTTATATGATTCTCACTGAAATGTATAAATGTTAAGTTCCAACACATACATAACTATTTTCTAAAATTACTGTAATTTAATTAGTGTTTTCCCATTGCATTTGCAAATGCTGGTGTTAGACGCTAAGATCTTAAGCTCACGAGATCATCATATAACATTCTGGTGGAGGTCTAAAATTTGCACATTGGCACAGCAACTTATCACCTCTGTGGCAACTGACATCAGTGTTAAAGAAAATCTGCTATTCTTGGCTCAGACCTATAAGTGCTTATAGTCACAACAATTAAACAGCTTTACACTCGGCTGTGTCCCTTGCAGAGAACATGTTGGGTGTCATAGCTGAGAAAGTCACATGCCAGGCACGGGAACATACTCACTCTTTTTTTTTTCTGTTAAATTATGAACTTGTTCTTTTACATAGAGCAGCAGACCCTACCCACTTTCCTGTTTTTTCTCAATGTAATATGAAGAAACCCCTGATCATTTGGTGCAGTGCAGGTGCATGTGGCGGTTTCCTTGTTATACTTGTTCCTCCATCTGTTGGTTGATCCATTAGTCTGTCTCTGTGTAAACCTTAATATGGGAAGTAACAAGAAAAATGCAGCTGAATGAAGAGCAGAGCAACACACATGGCAACAAAACAAGTCCCTATTTATTTGAGCCCTTTTTTTTAATTACAATAACATAACAATACATAAAACTTCAATTACAGAGACACTGCCAGCTTGTGTTGGGTTTATTCCACTGAACAAAGCATTTTGAAGTATTTAAAGCTTCTACAGGGATGCCTGCAGACCTGATTAGAAATGCACCACCAATACTACAAAATAGAGAAAGTTGTTGTGAAAATACTGAACATTTCTCAAGGAGCCTTTTGGTTGCAGGAAGATCTGTTGTTTTTTTTGTTTTTAATCCCTCGATAACCTCAATCAGTCGTACGATAAGCTTTGTTAGGCGAGCTCATGAATATGCCCACTTCTATTATGTTTTCCATATCATTATTTCATGTTTTCCCCTGCACAGGCACGCTCGGGGAATCATCTTAAGGTCTCTGCACTGAAGTGAAGTACTTCAGTGACTCTGGCCTCTAACGTGTCTTTATGAATACATTTTAAACCAAACTGGGGTCGCTTGGACAAACATGGATAAGGCTGTGTTGGAAGAGACTTAACATAGCGTAAACAAACCCTATGAGGGAAAACATTCTTCTTATTTTTTTCAGCACAGAAAAGGTCTACACATTTAAACTATACAAACACATAACACTGAAAAACACGAAAAACAAACAAAGTCCTAAATCTACACTAATTTCAGTTGCCACAGCCTTAGTATACAAATGTATCAACATACTTTACCATATCACTATACATGTGACATTGTCTATCAAACTATAAATGAAAGCTATACTGCCAATTAAACTTTACAAAGAGATGTCAAAATGTTTTTGTTTTTTAGGTTAAATACTTGGTGGAAGAAAATGGGTGCATCAACAGCAAAAAGGTCGACCGTATTTAATATGCATGCTGTCCGCTCTGAGTATACCTTTTTATTATATTACTTTCCTACAGCAGCTCTCCTTGCACTCAACTGAGTGCTTCTGCTTTAGGTGGTGAAATGAGCTTGTGGTGTTGTTTTCTTTTGTTGTTAAACTTTACCGTGGTTTGTTTGTACATCTTATCTTTTGTCGTCACACTACTGAGGTCACTCCATCATGTAGCAGGTAGTAATCTTACTTTTGATTTCAAAATACCATGCCTGTCATTGCTGTGTGTTACTGTATGCTGTAAGGTAATGTTTTTTTTTATCATATTAAAAAATTATACCAGTATTATTGTTAATGATATGATATGACACACCCAGAGTATGTGATACGGAGTTTGGACATGGCATCAACTGCAAGTTAACATGAAGCGTGGATGTGCGGAAGCACAAAACAGAAAAACAATTCTGATATATATATAAACAAATATATTGCACATTTAATTGTATACAGCATTACTTTTTTTTTTTTTTACAAATGCTCCACTGTGGTTCAAGAGGTAATGCGGGTCGTCCACTCAGATGATCTGCGGTTTGATCCCCAAGATACTGGACCCCAAATTGCTCCCCAAAGGCCCTTGCACATTGAATTGAAAACAATGATTTAGATACAGATAAGCTGTATTTCTTAATTTTGACAAAATGCTGGTGTTATACTATCGCGGTATACAGTGCAATTAAGCATCTGTAAATAATGATGTCTGGTCATTTAGAAATGTATACATGTCTTGTGGCTAAATACTGATCCCTGTTAGCAATGTTTTTAATTATTTTAGTGGTACCTCAATATTTTTAACACTAAATGCAGCACATAGCACATAACAAATGACTGGTTAATAAGATAGTTTATGTGATACCTTCTCTCTAGTTACGTCTATATTTATGTCTTCTTTTGTAGTCTTATTCTCTTTTTCTGCATGTTCCATATGATAGATAATCTACGGCCAGCAGATAATGTCAAAGTGAAACTCAATTTTTATTTATATATTTTTTTACGCAATTAAGTGAGTTTGAGCAACAGCTGTGTTCTTCTTGGCAGGAGGATGTTGCCTTGAAGTCAAATGTTTAATATCAAGGGTTATCTGTGTGCGCGCGCCAGCCTACAGGTCTGCTGTCTCTGATAATAAAACGTTGCATGTAGCGAAGAGGCATCTAGAGGGAAAACAGGGCTGTTTTTCATTAAGATCATGTTTCGAGTGCACCTTCTCGTCATTTTGTTTAGAGACACAAAAAACATGATGATGGATCCTCATCAAAAAGGCACACTGTGTATCATTACCAGGAAACACCCCCCTGCCTACTGCCTGGTGAATCACTGTGTGCTATAGGGATGAAAAATTCCATTTACACAAACACAGTTTACCCATTACGAAAACTGACACAGTGAAATCCCTGAAAACAGTCCCCTGTGTTGAGAAACACAACAACTACCACCAGAAAATCTTAAATTATGGTCAGTCAAGACAAGGCTCCATGCTTTGGCTGACATCTCTATTTTTTTTTTCTATTGAAGTTTCTTATGTGATGTGATTTTCTTTCTTCAGTACACGTATCAGTAAAATCTTTGAAGCAGTGGGAGCATCAGAAGCATGCCATGATGCAAGTTCTTGAATTTATAAAGCTTTACGATTCAAAGAGCTACAAATGTGCACCCTACTGTAGAAAAATGTAAGAAGTATAACAAAATAAATACCATAAATATCATTTTTTCTCAAAGTAAGAAGCTACAGCTAAGCGAACACATTCTGCAGTGAGTAAAGCATGCTACGCTAAGATGCTTAAAAGAGATGTTTTCGTTTAGCAAGTGACCCGTACTGATGAGTACCATGCTGATCACCTCAGCTTGTGACCTGGCCAGCCTGCTGCAGCATAAGGGAGCACTGGGGCTAGCTTTTAAAAAGCTCAGTGGGGGTTCAGGATCAGTGGCTCTGTTTGGAGTCTTAGAAGGACAAGAGCTCGTTGGATGTCATCACACCTCTCCCTGAAAATCTGGTTCTAATACCCATGATATTTCTAAGTAAAACGCTCCGATCTGTTTCATTTTGCTTGATACAGTAGTATTAATTATAGTAGTAGTAGTAGAGTAGTATTAATTAATCATTCTTAAAGGCATATTTGGTTTAAAATTAGGAAATGATAAGTATCATGGATTGTTATCATTTATTGGCAGGCAACATGAGCAACATAGCCACTCTCTCTCTCTCTCCTGGAGACACAACTTAAACCAGAGCAGCCTACGCTAGATCACTGGGAGCAGTTACAGTTTGGGAGTCAGTGGCTCAGTCCGTAGGGACTTGGCTTGGGAACCGGAGGGTGGCTCAAGTCCAGCATGGACCACAGTATGGAGTGTGGACTTGTAGCTGGAGAGCTGCCACTTCATCTCCTGGGCACTGTAGAGTGACTCTTAAGGCACCGAACCCCTAACTGCTCCCAGGGCACCGCTACATGGCAGCCCATCGCTCCACCATCTCTTCACATTTGCATGTCTATAAGCCCTGTGTTTGTGTGTGTGTGTGTGTGGTTATATTTCGTGTGTGTATAAATGAGTGAAAAAAGGAATTTCTCCAGTGACTACTGATAAAGTTAATCTTCTCCTTCTTTGAGAGAGAGTTTAACAAATATACAGTGTATTACTTTTTTAGTGTTTACACAAACTACTTTAATCTGCGCACCTTGCTTTTTTTTCTTTCAAGTTCACAGACCAAAAATAAACCTGTGTATGTTCATTTCTTCACTTTTTTTTAAATGAGCTGCTCTACAAAACGCTGTGAGTTAGATTTGGTGGATGAACTTTGCAGCTGTTTGCTCATAGTCTTGTGATTAAACCACAAGCTCAGCATCATTTTCTTTCTGGTGTTATGCTCTGTAACTGTAGACTGTATTTTAACTTTCTGAACTGTCTCTGAGCTTTTCACTGTGATTTTTGTTCTACTTTCTCTTCAGCGCTGCTCCGGAAAGTGAAAGTGAAACTTAAGTTCTTGCCTGGCATTGTTTCCTTTCTTTACTTTATTTTCCCTTTCTTCGTCTGCACAAATTTATTATGTAAGTAGTTTATATTTAGATATAACTGCAGCTCATTCAGAGAGCAAGAGTCCTCACTAAGACCGACAAAGTAGATCCCATGACTCCAGTTCTTAGATCTTTTACACCAGCTTTCTGTTTGTCAAAGAATTGCTGCTCCATTATTTCATTACATTTCAGATCTTGCTGATGGTCTGGGATGGGCCTGCTTACCAACACTAGTATGCATCACACATCTGGAGCAAACTTTATATCTTTTCTCATATATAGCACTTTGAATTTCCTTGTTATTGACGCGTTCTCCCTATATTCTTCACTCCTTTCTCGTAATATTTTCACTCGAAGCCACTTAAAGTTCATAATATCAATATTCTTTCCTGTGCAGATACCCCAGGTGAGCTACGCCTCCACAGCTCCAGAGCTCAGTGACAACACCCGTTACGACTTCTTCTCACGCGTGGTGCCTCCAGACACCTACCAGGCCCAGGCCATGGTGGACATTGTAAAAGCCATGCGCTGGAACTACGTCTCCACAGTGGCCTCAGAGGGAAACTACGGAGAAAGCGGCGTCGATGCTTTCATTCAGAAGTCTCGAGAGGATGGTGAGTACACTTGGCCTCATATATCATTAATGTCTAGTGCTGGGCGTGGGAAGGTATCATCCCTGCAAACTTTCTGTACTGTAGAAAATCGGTGAAGCTTGGAGACATGCACGAGAAAATCAATTAGTGAGGTCAAATGTTAGATTTGATCCCGGAACATGCAGCCAAAGGTCGATTATACAAACTTGACATGCATCATCACAGCATAGATAGTACACAGGCCTGAAAACAGCACAGGATGTTGAACTACACATTTGTTTATGTTGTGAACCCATATAACAACTTTCTTTTCTGGCTATTCAGTGAAAGCAGCATGTCAACAGCAGTTACAGTACAGTCCCCTGTCAGAGGCTTTACTGGATCTGTTTCATCGCAGACTGCTATATATACTTAGATACTTCTATACTGTCCCGAGTATCTTGGCCAAGATAGACAGAAATAACAATGAGTTACAGACACACACCATAGAGAGATAACCACAAAATAAAAATACAAAAAATTCAACAGAAATGTGATGACAATGAGTAACATTTATAATACAGAGATTTAATCCTTAATATAACCTAAATGGCACCTTAAAACAAAGAGCTGTCAAAAACCACATAACTACAGACCAAACAGACAAATCAGGTCAGAATTACACACACAAAGCCGGGGCTCCAGACTCCCGTTTGTTTTTTTATAGGCACCTGTGCCCCTAAGTTAAAAAAAAATAAAAATAATTTTTGGCTTGTCGTCAGTTTACGCAATGATACGTTAATTAGTGACAGCTGGCATAGATTTAACCTGCGAAATTTACGGTCAATGCTGGCTGCTACCTGAATGTTTTGTATGCTCTGTGTTAATAACGAAGAGAGAGGAGAGAAAACACATTTCATAACAGAATCATTAGCGTCAGAGCTCAGTGATTCTGTGTATTTTGACAATCCAGGTGTCAGAGCTCACTTGCACCTGTGTGCCCAATAACTTTTCACTCACGTATGCAGTGAAATGCTCATACTGCATATGCGGCACTGCGAATGAAGTCAGGTGACGACTGAAAAATTTATGTCATTTTGTGTCCAGTGTAGCGGGTTGTTTGTGTCTTTTGACTCTTGTGTTCGAGTGCCGTGGTGCTCATGATCCAATCCACAAATAGACTGTATAAAGCTGCAGCTCGCCATTTCCAAACAAGCTCAGACAGGCAAAGTGGACACTACCTGCCTAGAAACGGCAAAGTCGGATTAAACTAGTGTTTGTTTAACAAAGTTGAGCTTTGAGTTTGAGCGTTGAGCAGTTGCTCTGTTGCTCTGTGTCGACTGAATGAATAAGTAGGCAGTTGTTTGCTGCACACAATATTATAGGCTGAGAGTACAATAGGATGATACCTTTTTTTTGCCTGTTATTACCCCAGAAATGTGGCCAAAAACAAGTACCAGACATATGTTTTAAACAGCCATATAACAGCCCACATTCAAACAGCAATAAAACATAGACACTATGACCTAAATTTAACAGTGGCAGGAACAGAGAGGGATGATGGAAAGGATCCCTCCCAACGTGACGCAGAGCCACTGTGTTTCTGACTCTTAATAAATGCAGCAAAGTCTGCTAAACTGTTAAAACAGACGTGTAACATCATCTCTACATCTCCTCCTCGAGTGTGATCAACTCTTCAGCTGACAGCGCTGTCAGCAGCCAGTGTCAGGAGAGACACTCCATGCTGTATTTGCATTAGGAGCCAAGAAGCCCCGCCCCGCTGCTGCACAGAGCACTGTTGGCTTGTTTATTCAAAGTTTATTAATATTGAATGTCTCTGTATTGTTCCAAATTTGACACTGCACTTTCTCGCCTTCCCAAAAATACACCCGCCAAGTGTTAAGTCGACCAGATGAACTGATGTCGAAAAAAGAATGAAGGAATACAGACAGACAAACAACTCTCTAGGAATCTCTCACTGGAGGCAAAACCAAACTTCTGCATAATATAGCCAAAGTTTTGATTTAAATTGTCCTGGCAATATATCTAGGTTACACAATATTAGACTATTTCATACTGAACATTTTGACTGTCGATATTTTTATCTGCTGGACAACTACACACGATTCTGTCCAAAATCTGGCATATGCTGGCTATGCAAAGCCATTGCTAGGATTGTATTTCTGAGTTTATTTGGGAGTTTTTACGTCCCATAGTATTTGAAAAAGGCTCAATACATTAAATAAAGAGTACAAAGATTTTAGTTTTCTTATTCCTTTTACCCAAAAGTGTAACACAATGTTTCTTTGACACATTTTCATATTCAAACCATGAATTAAGCTTCAGTATGGGAACCATGTCTGTGCTGCTAGAAGTTATTTTATTTGAAAATCACTGATTCCAGTCACTTGGGACTAACCCCAATAGCAGACAGACTTCATTCTGTTTAAAAATCAGCTAGGGAGCTAAATGTGTAGGTTCAGCCAGTATTTGTGGTAGTGAAAAAAAAAGAAGCTGAGTTTCAACTATTTAGGTCTTTGAATTGTCCTTTCCATTGCCTTTACTGCTTTTCAGCAAATTACTCTACTGAAGAAGTTCCCAAGGAGTTCCCAAGGAGTTTGAATGTTTTGGTTGGCTAAGTACGAGCGTAATTAAAAGGATGAGACTTAAAGGTACCCCAGTCATGTTTCTGGCTTGCACTGTGCTTGGACAGAATGAGACAAGCTCAGCTGTGGTTGCTCATCAATTATGTCTGTCAGTCTCTGATGACTTAATCGACTGGGCACAAGTCACGCACAGCTGAAGGATGGAAAGTAAGTGATGCTGGGTAAAACATGCTAGGGCTTCAGGGCAGAAAAATCAGGTCTGTCTGATCAAATTGTTTCTAAGAATCTAGATAGACAGATTCAATCTGAATACATTACTTATGCTGGGTCACAATTATTTGTGTCATACATGGGGTATGAGCAAATAAACACGTAGCAAATAACATACAGTGTCATGCATGCTGCACTGTTGAGTGATTTCACTCTCACGTCACCCGTACATATAATAGCTGGCCTGCATTATATGCATACATTACATACATCATCTGAAAGCTGGGAACCTGAAGATTAATTTGATGCAGCTCAGCACTGTGTCAAGTTTTCTAGTCATAAATGTTTAATGAGTTTATAAGGGCTTAGTACATTATGAATTAAGTATATGATGGCTAATACCATCCTCAATTATGTCTCATAATGAGTTGTTGCAGCTGTTTTTGCTTCAGTACCATTTGTTTCAGAGATTCGGTGGTCAACAATTAAATATTTTTGATCACTTTTGTCAGAAATAACCATCAAGGCACCAAGACCTTGAGGAACTCCTTAAAAATGAAGGCAGTGATTGGGTATCAACAATTTTTTGACATTTAGATGGATAGATGTCTATAGGAATGAAATTCTTCAGTGGTTGGATGGTGAGTGCTTTACACATAAACCCCCTTATTGTCAATATATCTTGGGAAGTTGTACATTGTCTGGGTCACCTAGGTCTGTAGTTTGTGGTTATAAAGTTTCATGAGGCTGTGATTATTGTAGAAATCACACTTATGTACTTATGTACTTAGGTTATTAGGTCAGATTTCAAGAAATAGCCTGTCTCTACAAGAGTTTCAGCTTTCCAGTCTTACTCAATCTAGGCAATTACCATAGTGATTAGGGACCCAAGTATGCAAAAATCATACTGCACGTAAAAAAAATGCATTGGTTTTGCTCAGATATATGGGATTATTAGGGGTGCAACAATACATGTATCTGTATTGAACCGTTTTTTCAATTGCCATGTACCATTACTTAGCCCCCTTCCCAACAAGCTAGCATTAGTGGTTGGTTGGTACCAATGCATGCCTTAGGTTAGTTTCATATGACATCACTATCTTCACTGAGACCGCTATGCTTCGAAAAGAGAGTAATGTCATTGAGTGGAAATGTTAGATGGCCCTCTAAAACGTCATATTCACTGTGAGTGGAGCTCAAAGACAGAACTATGAAGGGTAAATCCATGAGGAATTTTTCTTAAATAAATGTCTGTCCAGTTTCCAAATCCTTAAACTCATTCACTGTCTGAAAAATGAAGTACAAGAAGTAATATATGAACAAATTCCAAGCAAATCAAATAAATGTTGCACTTTTGAATATATTAATCATTAGTTTAGACAGAAAATATCCCTTCTTTTGCAGAATAGACTGAGGTTGAATCCTTGGCCTGTATCTGCAACAACAGCAGTTTAAAATCAAAATTGAATGATCAAGAAAATATGTGACCAATGGCAATAACTATTACATGCAGGCTCACATTGCATAATATTGTTGGTTGTATTACCATTCTTGTAGTTTGCTTTTGCAAGGTTATCATCATAGTTATCATAGTTGATTCTAGATTTGTTCCACATCTGAATGGATACACATCTCTATAAAATTATTTTTATCTCTTAATTGAAATCGTGCCTCCATAGTGTACTCTTACAGTATTGAAATAGAAAATCAGTGGAAAGCGTTTAAGTTGATAGTATTATATTGGAGATATACTGCTCATTCACTGCTGCACTTGTGCACTTACTTTGTCGGATAGCTTTGTTTTGAGCTTAATGTACCAAGAAAGTAAGCCGAAAAAACAAACTGTCTGAGTCAGCTCCCATAGCAACAACCTTGGCAGCCCAGCAGCTTTGGGATTGCACCAGCACAACTTCCCCCCTTAAGAGACCAAGTAAATATAACTCTGTACAAAGTGCCTAAAAATCAGATAATGAAAGGTAAATATGAGTTTTAGCAGGAGTTTTTTGATTTGTTCTTCTGTATCTTTCCTCCCTGGGATACACAGCTGGGAATCAATGGCCTTCAGTGTTCCCCTTCCTGGGGTATTTGAGGTGAGAAGCTTCTCATCTCTTCTATGTTCTGACCTGGGATGTGATCCTTCCTAGAGGGAGATGGAGAATACACAGAAATGGAGAAATAAATCATTTTGCCTTGTATGAAACTTGAGGAAATATCAGAAGTGTCTGTTCTATTCTTAACCCTAGCATACATTAAAATTAGAGTGTACTGTATGTCTTTTCATTAATGGGTTCTTGCAATAATGTTTAAATAGTGACGAAATGAAAGCAAACATCAGAATGATGAGATAATGAGCCTCAGTATAAGCATGTACTCTATAGCACCAAATAATTTAGTAGGGACATCTTGTGATGTATTCCCGGCTGATATAGACATAAGATTCTTTATTTCCTTCATTTCAAAGGACCTATTCTCTAGAACGTACACATAGTTTCTGAAATGGAAAGTTCAAAATGGTCATCCGGGGTCTACTTCATGGTCTCATATCACATACTTTGGTATTTATGAATATAAGGCTCTTTTTCAGTGCAGCATTTAGGAAACAAACAGGACACGGAGAGGCCAGACAAGTGTGGGCAGAAGAAGCCCAGAGAGTCCTATTCTTGATTGCAGACAGTCCTTCTCTGCAGAGATGTTGATTACTGTGGAGCATGCCCCAATAGATGTCATTAATCAAGTTAATGAAACACAATGTCAATAAGAACCCTAACAAGATTCCCTTACAAACCAATGGCCTGCCTGACATCAACATGAGAAACCCTGCTAATGGAGTAACTGCTGTCCCTGTTTGACGAAGAGGATTACAAGCATTAGCCACAGAGTTGGGATGAATAAGCACATGTGGGGAATGTAAAATGAGGAGGAAGAAAGGGGGAACACAAACAACTCTGCAATGCTAATGTGTGATTTATTTGTAGACCAGACAATATTAGACTGGGTTGGAAGTAATGCTGGGTAACAGAAGGTAAAATATGAACTGTGGTATAAGAAGGTACAGCCTAATATACTGTATTCACTGAATCTTATAAAGATTTTTTAGGTTAATCAGAAGTTCTTTCTTTGAATAATTTAGAATGAGGCGGCCGATATTCTACACTTTTGTGACTCTGCACAAGCAACAGCCTTGGCTAGATATTTTCAGGTTGTCCCATCCAACATTTCTGTCCATAACTCAAGAATTCATACGGAAATGTGTATTTTATTATAATTATGGCAAACGTAGGAGGATGAAATAATAATGTTGTAACATTGTGTATCTGAAAGGCCAAAGGTCAACATCACTGTGACATTATAACGATATACATTATTCAACACTTTAACTCAGAGCAGAACAGAAACCACATTTCACAATAATTCAGATACTGAATGGGTGACTGATCATCTGTGCTGCAGGGTTGAAGGTTGATGAATGATGTTTTGACTGACAGGCAATTATAAAGATGGGCATGGCATACAAGATTTCAATATGTTATATGTTATTAGAAACAGGCCCCAGCCCCCACGTTGAAAAGCAGCCCACAAATGTATTCTCTCACCTTTAATGGTGCCATATACAGTATAATATTCAAAACCACAGAAACAATGAAGCTCTACAGCTATGTCAAGCTTACACAGGAAATACTTGTAAGTCAGACCAGTTCATTGTTGGCTTTTATCAAAAAACCTAAAGCATATCATCAGACATATTCTTGGTAAATGAGTGCAAATTGATAGAAAATTGTGCAGACGTGGTGATTAGATTAGAGAAAATCATGTCCCCACTTAGAAGAACAAGGAAACATTTGAACATCTGTATTCTAAATGACCACAATCTCCCGGGGAGGAGATCACAGCACACTCAGCGATGTTCCTGCTTCTATCCATATGGCCTTTTTATCTCCAGTTCACACCCATGTGTGGCACGTCAGCCAGTTATGTCTTTATTTATTATTTGACATCACGCAAATGACCCCTGAGTGCCTCAGATATGTCCTGTTGCAATTTGTTTAAACAATTACTTGTCACTGCTTAATTGGGCAAAGCGAATGGCTGAATAATCATCACTCATCTTCTCTCGCCTTTCTCTCTCTCTGTTTCACTCGGGGGGGCTTTCTGTCAGTGACATCATGGTTATGTATTGCTCTTAATGCAGAGATATCGTAAAAGCCAATTTCCTTAAGCAAGCACTGCAGCTTGAACTTTGATCTTTAGTATTAGGTACATTACCCTGTAGAAATGGTAGGTCACATCATGCTGCACCTAAACTTTAATATACATGATAACATGTTCCTATATGGGAGCATGTACTGTAATATAAATGTGCATAAGTAAATATTTAAATTGAAGAAGAAAATAAAGACACTATGTGTTGCTGATCCAATAATGAGAATAGAAAAGAAAAGATCCAGTTTAATCCAGTTTGCTCCAGTTTAATTTATACTGAATTACCTACCTTGTATCGCATGTGCCGCAAAAAAGCAGTGAATTGGTACAGATAAGGCTAGCAGCTGCTAAGCTAATACAGTATATGAATAATTACGTAGAAATGTTGAAAAAGAGAGACAGATCAAGATCAAGCTATCAATACTACATTTGCTTCCAGTTAAAAGCAACAAATTAAATGTGTTTGTGGAATAGGAACTGTTGTTACAAACTTAATTCAGGTGTGAAATAGCTCCGTACTTTGGGGAAAAAAAAGCTAATTTAAAAGTATTAACAAGTTGGAAGGATAACGGATTGGATTTTGAAAGATACTTAAATCTGTCTTTATCTCTTCCAACTGTTAAGAAGGAAAGGAATTCAATTAGACAACGTAAGACAATAATGTAAATGGGACAGCTCAAGCAACTAATCTGGATTACAGTTCTGTAACTAATCCATGCAGCTCCTCTTCATTAGAACATATCAATATCACCTTTGTCAGAGGGATAAGATTTTCTCAGCTTCCAGTAAGCACTTTCTAAACAGCTTCATATCATCGTCATTCGACGGGGGCTTACATATTGTATGATTAAATATTACAAAGATTTGATGACAAGCTGGTTTAGACCCTGATATCTTTGACCAGAGTACAATATAGTGGTAAATGAAATGAATTACAATGATAATGGGATTATAATTACAAATGATAAATTAAACAAATGTAATAAATTGCATTGCAATTACATAATAATAAATAATATGACCTTGCAATAACAGCATTAAAAAGAAACAACATTACTTTTAACATACCATTTTGCCTACATGTACAGTAAGTTGTTTTTCCTGAGCAAAATGAATTAAATAACAAGTATATCTATTGTGTGTATGTATGGATAGACTTATTTATAAATGCAGTTTTAATTTAGTGTCATATCACTGTGATAAATTCTTGATTCATGTAGATTATAATCATATATAAGGTTTATTAACATAATATTCATTACTGTGTATTCATTCATGCATATATGTACCTAAAATTAAAAATCATTTTGTTTTTGTTACCTCAGAATGAACCTTTTATATCTACAGGCACAGCAAGTCCTTCTCCGCAGAGTTTGCCATGTTAACCTCTGTGTTACTGCATCAAAAGATGCTATTAAGTCCTACACACAAGTCCTTTAAGATTACTGTCTCTGTAAAGGTGGAATTCATGCCTCAGCTTTTGTATTGGATTACATTAGGTGTATCTCATAAAGTGTCTAATGAGACGATATACATACACTATATTTAATAAGATACAAGTATATTTCTGTATTCATTAGCATTTCATAATATCTGTTATTTTATTGCTATCTTATCTACTGTATTATTGTTCTTGGTGTTTATTCTAAAAGAAGAAAGAAGATTACAAAGAAAGGACAAAGATTTGTCACACGTTATTTATGTGTTTTTGTGCTAAGGTTTGTTTTCCATCAATTTCTTGCTGCCTCTAAACTCTGATCACGGGACATTGACTCCCTAAAGCGGTGGTGTGGCATTGGGCTTTGCTTCTAAAGCTGTCTTTCTATAAAGGAGCTGTGTATTTTTTTTAACATCTCCAATGAGCAAATCTAAACAACATGTCTAAAACCTATTATTACACAAGTCTTATACAGTAACTACACAGTATTCAATTTTATACCAAGAATTAGCAAATAACAGGATAAGTAATCATTTGCGGCTCCATTTTATGACTCACATTGCTTTGAGGTCAGGACAGAAAAAATGCAGGTTTCATAGTGGATAGCAGTTTATCTGTCGCCCCTTTCCTCATACTGTTTTTGCTATGAGCAGGAAACTGTGCAAAATATTCATCCTATAGGAACAACATGAACATTTTAGCTGTATAATGCGTGCACTACACCTCCCAGAGGTCACTTAGTAATTAATCAGTGCAGACAGAACTGTGACATCTGTTTCCTCAGCTTTTTGTTGCTTTACATCAACAGAACAGATTTTGCTGGTGGGCTGAGGTGGCTGCTGCTGCTTAGGCTAGGGTACTGAATTGTTAATAGATGAATGCACACAAATCAATGTTCCTGCATCTTCACATAATCTTGTAACATTTGAAAACAGAGCAGCACTCTCTCACACAGGTGACCAATACAATGCTTCAACCAAAACAGTGACAGACATTAGAATTATTGAGAAGTTGTTACGTGATTGATTCCTTTGGGATAATTGTGTCACTCTAGCAGCTAAAGTGATATGATTCAGCATCGGCAAAGACAAGGAGAATAACAGTCACAGAGATATGAAAATATCAAAAAAGGAGTCAGACTGCATTTGAGCACAGTTTGGTACACAGGAAATATGTAAAGCAGAGAATCTAGTGTGACAGTTGTGACAGTTTGGATAGTCCACCTACAGACTACAGTAACATTTCAACAGTTTCACCTTGTCTGTAGATACTCAACAGATTTTCTATATAGATGTGACAATCAGGGAACAAAATTAGCACCAGCCAAATGTTGGTACAATATGCAAGAGGCTGGTAGGTTTGCTTCACCAGCCAAAAAAACAATGGTTATCTCTTGAATGCCTGGTAAAATCTGAACACTCACAAGAGAAAAGTTCAATTCGTGAACACACCTAAATCAAGATGTTTTTGTGCCTATGTGACCAGAGTGGTTTAATGTCAGAAAACATTTTGATTTGCTAAATTGAATTGAAGTGAAATGTTGAATCTCAGATAATAAGCTGCTGAAGTACTACAGTGCAAACGCTAAATAAACTTTAAATCAGTAGATCTGTAGGCGGCCTATACAAAGACATCTTGACATTTCACTCAACAGTACAATGAAAAAGACTTGAAAAGGCTTTTGTGACCTTGTTATAAACTGAATCATTATTTTTGTAGTGTAGGTGAGTTTCTGTCATGTACACTGTCTGCGTCAGTCTGTATAAAACTGCACAGTGTGGAGCCTTGTATGACAAGTCCAAAAGGAAGCAAACACATCTGTCAGTGTATTTTCCTTCAGAACTATTGTGGTATGGTTCCTGCTAATGAGCAGGTGGAAGATATTATTATTTAGTCAGCTTCTCATCTAACCTCTATCTTCATCCTAATATAAAGCTCTTCCAAAGACGAAAGCAAAACCCACAAACTGTGACCCAAATGTAAGGGAGAAAGGTGGTTTGATTTAATTACATGTGAAGAATGGTAGGTTCTTGAAAGATTTGTGCTTACTTTCATTTGGTCTTCATAGTAAAACAAGCAAAGATGTGCTTACTTTCATTTGGTCTTCATAGTAAAACAAGCAAAGATAGATGTTTTTTCTATGAACAAGCAGTTTTCCAAGATGTGCTGGTGATATTTTGATTACACCTTTACTCAAGACTGTGGTGGCACGACGCAGAGAGAGGCTCTTCTGTTGATGTAATTGCACCTGTCAGAACAGGGCAATGTGCACTTTTATCATTCTTTGCTGTAAATATCTCTATATTTTTAAGTTTGTGTTGAACTCAATAAACTCCTAATATTGCTCCACCCAACCTATAGTACGCATGACATTTTACATCATTTAAATTTAGTGATTTAGATGACACTTTTATCTGAAGGGACTTACAAAAAGGGAAACAATCAAGGTACAGTGGGACAAGGATATGTTAGTGCAGCAATAAGTACTACTCATCTAGAATCAAGTAATAGTTGTAGAAGGGGGGATAAATTTAGCATGTCCAGTTGTTTGTGGAGCTCGGAGAGGAGGTACTCTCTGAAGAGCTGGGTCTTCGAGAGTTTTTTGAAGGTAGATAGGGACGCCCTGCTCTGGTAGGAACTGGTAGCGCGTTCCACCAATTTATTTTCCTCTATTATCCTTTCTCCTTATAAACAAGGAAAGCAAACAAAGGCAGCCATTGATGAGGACAAAACCCAGCTTGGAGCTGAGCTGTCCCACAGTGCAGTGCACAGACCTGTAATTGTCCACCCATATTAATTCAGAAAGACTTACTTAAGCTAGTGAGCTAAACTACAAATGAGTGAGCTAATTGATGCTGGTGAGCTCTTTGAAAACTGTGGATGGCTGTGGGACAGCTCTGTGGATTAAAAAGAAAGAAATGTCTTTATTTATGTATTTATTTATTTATTTATTTATTTATGTTTCCATTACAATCTATAGTAGTCTGTAGATTTACCAAAGAAGAGGCTACCTTTACCACAAATTAGATGAACACACCTTTAGTCTTTTGTGTTGGAAATGACCTTTAAAAGAGCAGCAGCAAGACATTAATTGAAACCCCTTTGGAACAGATTTGGATTTTAAAAACAAGAACCACACGTCATTCAGACCAGTTATCTACCTGGACATTTTAATATATCTTTTGAGAAATGTAGATATAAGTTATCATTGTACTGTATGATTCAAAGGGAGCCAAGCTTAACACCGGAGTGATACAAGCATGAATAATCTGTCCCTATACCCGTATTTGAATCTTAAAGACAGTGACAGAGTAGTATTTTCCCAAGCAGATTATTCACACATTTGCATCAAGAGACTTGAGAGTAAGAGACTGAAGTCCTTTGTCTCTTGTAATAATAAAACCACCTTTTTGTCTTGTTTCTATAAAAACTTTGTCACTCTATGGTGTTCACCACTGTCACAAAGTCTCAACATTTTCTTAAAATTGCATGCTTCCTCTAATGGGGGACAAATGCAATTTCATCCCTGCACAAGGACCTCGAAGGATCAATTTGGAAGCAAGTGGAAAGATACCTTTGTGTTGGCAAGGCAGAGAGACCACTGTCACTAGGGGGATGAATAGGAGCTTTGGTGCCTCATGTGAGAGGAAAACATTGGCATGAACCAACCACTGACTATCGAGGACAAGCAATCTCCATACACAGTATGCTGAAACAACCTTGATGGGGGAAACTGAATTTGATTTAGCAAAAAGAATAACAGTGATGCTCTATTTTGGACCAGATTTCCATATGGTAATAGGCTGCACAGTGAGACACAAATAGGATTCCAATTGTCCCATTAGGCCTGATGAAATCAGGAAAATATCTAGGCTTGGCTTAACATCCAGAATTGATTGAAGGGAATGTCGAGGAATTATAGTTATTCCTGACCAAAAGCATTAGCTTTTCTGACTACAGCTGCAGAAAAGAAGAGTTCTGCCATGCATTAATGTATTTGTGGGCAGGGATTTTCCTCAAAGCATTTGGTTAAAAAGTATCTCCTTTGAAGATAAGCACACACACCATTGGGATTTATATTCCACAATATGCTGATTAATGCTGTTTTTAAACCAAGTCTGTATGTGGTTCGCATTTCTGACCAACTGGGCATTTTCACTCTGGCTTTTTGTAAATTGTTTTATTGCATTTGTTATTCACCTGTTAGACCTAAAGTAACCTAGATTTAAAAATGGGGGTAAAAAGACATTTCACAGCTTCATAAAAATGTGACGGCGCCCATCAGTCACCAAGATGAACAGCAGGAGGCTGAGCCAATGCCAGGTATGAGAGGAGGCAGCCATGGAAGAAAAACAAACAGCCTTCCATTTGATTGTTGCCGTTTTAAAAAGTTCAACATAACCCCTCCATTTTCTCACTCACTCACTGACTTTACTAAATAGGTCTGGAAGTTTGAAACTTTCTCAGCCAAATTTGTGCAATAGACATCGAATAGCATTCAGAATATCGAGTGTTATTGAAGACATTATGCTGGAATCTTATGGGAGACTTCGAGAGTGTTTCTAATTTGATTCTGGATGAGGAATAGTGCCAGAGTGATATAGCCTGGCAGGAACCACAGGATAAAACGCTGACATAATGTCACTTTGACTCAGGGCGTGTCATTTTCATTACAAATGACAAGGCGCTTAACAGCCAGCTGAAACAGAGGGAGGGAGAGAGAGGCGTGTGGGATGTGTGAGACTTGGAAAAAAAGGGAGTTGTTTGCAGAATCCAGACAAACAGTTGTTTGATCAGTCCGTGAGTGAGCGAGCTACTGTAACTGGAATTTCAGTACTCATTTGTTATTTTGTCACTCTGCTGAAGAAGTGATCAGAATGAAGCAGTTCATTCTTTAATGTTGTTGTCAGAAAACGAAAGTGCACTATACTGTGATCACAGGATTTTGTTTTATAACATAACACACACTTCCTGCTTCCTTGTAGTATCCAAGTCAATCAGTTGCAGAGGAGCAGGGTTGGGATATTGCAACATTTTTCAGAGATAAATCTATAATTTTTAATCTCATACTTCCATTGTTCCTTCTTGTATCGATCCTCTTTGTCCCATCAGCGAGCTTTGTGAATGGATTAAAGTACCGCGCAAACAAAGAGAATGTGGTGTCCCAATATCAACGGAGTGATCAATGGCAGAGACAGCCCAGGTCAACAATTTCAATGCCTGTGTTTACTGAGGCAAAGTATTGGAGTAAGGGTGCAAACTGGAATCAATACAACAGCTATCATCATTTGCAAGGTTTATTAATGGCCTTGCCCCAAGCCGTCAATGAGAGTAACACTCACTTGCATTTAGGGAACCAGCACTCCAGCGTTTATGCAGCTCGCTTCCTATCAATCATCACAGTCTAAGTTGCTCTCAGCAATGGTCTGGGTACCTCCACTCACCTTACAAAAACACCCACCTCAATCATGTAATGAATGACATCAATTATGTGGCTAGGCTGCCAAGATATAAATGATTCAGAATGGGTCAAAGTCTAAAGGCTAGCAACAGTGACTGTGCAAGGCTTTAGTTTAATTCACTTTCTTTCACGATGTTCTGCACTGCGGCTTGATTGAGTTTTCATAAAATTCAAAAGGTATGCTCACTTGTTCTCGAATGACAGCAACATCAGTCACACAGGATAAAGCCATAAGGCAACAAGGGACTGCCTATCCTCATGGTAGTTGGTGTAAATTCCCTGCTGGTTAAAAAGCTTTCCTACTTAGAGACTACAGAACATGTCATCTACCACATCAGACAGCAGAGAAAAAAAACCCACTGTTTTTTTCATGGCAGATGAATTGTTTCTATAGTATGATACATGAGCAAAGAAAACACATAAAGGGATGCTTTTTCAAAGCCGGCAGAACAATTATTGAAGATTTATGATTAATGCAGAGGAAGAGATATGATTAAAAATGTATTTGGACTGAGTGTAATTCGATCCACAAGCTATCAACCAAAAGCAATGACATAAACCTTTAACAGAATATTGTAGGAAATTTCAAAACAATAGAACCATGGGAGGATTATCACTTCTCATGATCCATGAAGTGCAGGCTGATAAATCTGGCTGACCGTGCAAGCTTATCCTGATTCTTCTTCTGCACGGTTCTCTGCTCTTCAGTCTCTGCACAGATCAGACTGTGGCGCTTGCCGTGAGGTACAGTACCAGGTTCATGGGATTAGCTCCCTTAAACATGGCTTCCACTACGCTGACCCACGGACTTAAAATCGTAGTCCTACTTGACAAGATCTCTCCTCCACAGGCCAGGGTACCATAGCCTGGATTACCATATTTGCCCAGAGCTGTGAAAATCTTAGCGATCCTCTTGTCTCTTCTTTCACAATCATCTTCATGCTGCAGTATGAGGCTGAAGTAAATCTGCATCACCTTGTCTTAGACGTCAGTAAATCTGCAGTGCCTGCAGTAACATAGTGATGTAGGGGTCTGCAAAGCAGTCTCTGTTTAAAGGTGTATCATATTTTAACATACACTGTCACTGCGACAGGTCTTACAAAACAAAGCACGCCACTTAAAACCACTGTGATTCTATGCTCTCTGTGGCCTAAGAGTGTCCTTTCTTTAAGTAATTTGCCACAGGATGAAAGTGTCATGGAGTCATCCGTTATTCATTCGGTTGGCCTGCATTTCTCCATCAAGTGTTCTTTTATTGCAGAACTGGGAAATGAACAATGTGTGCACTCTGCTTTGAATTCTCCACAGAATCCTTGACAAGGGTTGAAAGATAATCCAGGCAAGGAATAATCAGATCTCCATGTGTTTGATTGTGGTAGTAGAATTTCTGTCTCTGCATGCAAATGTGGCTTTCTTTTTTTCCTACTTATTTGTCTGTAACTGTAAAGTTGAAGTCATGCCCATAAGTCTCCATCTTCTGGAATCATACAAACCAATTTGCACATAAATGAAAAGAGAGATTTTGTTGAGTGCAACAAAAATATTAGATTTTTTTTTCCAGTAGTACAGCATATTGCAATAACATCAGTATTATGTTCTGACAGTAAGCCTGCCTTCATATGGTAGACTGCCAGTTTTACACATTTTTAAGTTGACACTGCAAATGTTTTAATCCCAATTTTAAACAAAGCTACAGCAAATCTATTTTGCACATTAGCTAATCCAAATTATCTTTAAATACAACGCTCGCCCACAGTTTGCCTTTAGTCATAATATTGGGATATATGCATACTAAACACAAATTAGCAAATGAATAAACTTGTCTGGCTAAGTGGCTGATATGCCATGTCTTTAGGAGAACATCAAAATCTTCCAGTAGCAAACCCTGAGGCCACTGGCGAATTAAAGTCTCATCATTATCTGACTTTCCTCATATTGTTTTTGCCATAAGAAATGAGTTGTGTCTGTAAGGAATGGGTAAGACGTTTCTAGCTGAGGGCACTAGTTAATGCGCCGGCGTGCATTCGAAAATAAATAAATGAATTAACTGGTGTGCGGTGGTAGCCTGGGGGGTTAAAGAATCCAGCTTGTTACAAGAACTTTCCCAGTTTAAAGACTCACTTGAGCTGGGAGAGGCTGGCTGAAAGAGGGGGCTAAATTGACTTTGTAACTGCTGTCAGCATGTGCCTGAGCAGTGCAGTGAAGCCAGATTCTTTGGCCCTGAAGGTTGGGCAAGTGACAGTATTACACTGAAATATATGCATGTATCAAAAAATGTCTCTTTGAGGCCATTTCAGTGCTTCTGTAATTGACCCAGTGGTGACACTGACAACTGATTGACTGGCTCTAATCCTGAATGTTATCCCACAAGCCATTTACATTTACATTTGGTCATTTAGCTGGCGCTTTTATCCAAGGCGACTCACAGAAAAGTGAAACAATCAAGGTACAGTGCAACAAGGACGTTCACATAGAATCAAGTTCTAGAGGGGGATAGATTTAGCGTGTCCAGTTGTTGGTAGTGGTAGGAGAGGAGATACTCTCTGTAGAGCTGGCTCAAGCTGTAGCATGTTCCACCAATGGGGAACAACCACTTATTGGTGAAGAGCAAAGGTTGGGAGGTAACATATGCCTGTATAAAGGCAAGTATGTGGGTGTAGAACTAGAGACCATATTTTGTAGGCAAGCATAAACGATTTGAATTTAAGGCAGGCTGCTACAGGTAGCCAGTGGAGCTTGATGAGCAGCTGGGTAACATGCCTTTTTGAAGGGTTGACTGGAGACCAGGCGTGTTGCCACGTTCTGGATCATCTAAAAGGTTTCACTGTGCAGGCTGGCAGGCCCATCGGGTGGGCGTTATAGTAATCGAGTCGTGAGATGACCACAGCCTGTATCAGGAGTTGGGTAGCATGTTGATAAGAATGTATTCTTAGTCAAACTGGCTTATTCAATTACACTTACACAAGGGTATAATTTCCACATGGGAGTGGAGAAACCCTCAGATTAGATTTTGTTTTCTCCTTCTGACATCTACAATTTCACTTTGGTGTACTGCATAAAATCTCTCTAAACAATGTGCTCTTACTGTCCAGCTGCCAAAATCCAGACAAGAGGATCTTAACTTGATGTCCTCTTTTTTTATTTATAATTAATATTCTATTTAATTAAAAAATAAATCAGAGCTGTGGCAATAATGGAAAGTGTACCTGTGGTAAAGATGCAAATATAAGAAGATTTTACTTGTTACTAAGTTAATATACTAACCAAAGTAGTTAGTATATTATTATTGTGGTATTTTAAAAAGGGTGTCGTTGTAATTTTGTTCTACAACCCTTATTCTATTAGTATAGAGTGCAATAACCAGCTTCATCATAATTTATTTTCTGTGATAAAGGAAAATTAAATCGTCCACCTCCTTACCTCACACCTCTGAATGTCAATGACAAGCTAATATAGCGATAATATTGCATCAGTTCCTGATTTGACAGCTCTTATTTTCACACATCTGTCTGTCATAAATATATTTTTCTTGTACACCACAGCAAACATGAGGCACACACAACAGTAATTTTATACCAGCTCTCAACATGGAAATGATCATCTTGAATACAAAAATCACTTCATACAAAAAGACACTTGGGCCTTCTGTTCAGTATTGTCAACAACCACACTGCAGTGTTATTATGTTTTTCAAAGAATACATTCTAAGCATACAAAATTGTAATATAAAATATGCAAAACATGTTTTGCTGGTAATTCAAATTAAAATGGACATCAACAGATAACTAATACAAACACCTTACAATGGATTTTGTATTATGAATCAAAGGTCAGGCTTGGAAAGCGATAATGAACACAGTGTTTCTAAATGGCTTATTTCTGTACAACGCTGTGATATTTATCGAAGTTTTGTTAGCAGAAAAACACGTTTTGGATTGTGCCGAATCAAGAATGCTGCATGCGCAGAGAAAATGTTGCTGCATGAGATCTCAGGGAAAATTTTATCACTGTCGCTTTGAATTCTTTTCATCTTGCTTCTTTGATGCAAAATTGGTTTGGTGCAGCCGAGCACTTAACAACATCAGGGTGTTCGCAGGATGTGTGAAATATTTTTCCTTCCTGCACACAATCCTGTTTCAGAGGATTGTTTTTGTGAACGGCAACACATGCTTCTTTGCTTAATGTTGTTATTTCTTAAGTGCAGTATTAAGATCAGAAAGTACTATTGCTATTTTCTAAAGAAGATTTACCATTAAAAGGAACTTTCATTAGAAACATCATTATTTGAGAGATCTTTCTTAAAAGAAAAGAACATGTTTATCTAAGGGGACACTTTGTGAAAAGATTCAGGGAGTGTAAATCAGTCAATTATATCAGTAAATGTCAAATTCACACAAGCACAAAGATGCAAACACAACAGAATGACTTGAAAATAACTAAAATAAGGCTTACATGGGGTCTGTCTCAGAAAGAACAAAGTGTATTCAGACCGTATGGCGTATTTTGATTCGTAAGAATCTGACCACTGGACCGTGTGTGCTTATTTGTTCCAAACAGATGTTAGCTGTAATGGACACACTGACCATTTGTGGGTGTGTGTTTTTTTTTCAGTCTCTGAATAAACTTGGGACTCACGCCATTCTCTCCAGCCACTGTTAATTTGTGAAGCAGATGGAGCAATGTTTGGCTCAAGTTGAACACCTAGTAATGGTTAAGGTCCATACCACATATCAAAAACATCTACAGTAAGATTTCAGCCAGACTCTCAGCTATTTTCTGTTCAGTAAAGGCATGAGTCCAGGGTCAGGGTCACCAGAGTTATAACAATTCATCCCAAGGGGGGAAATGACCCACCAAAATTTATGACAACTAAACCAATGGTTGTATGAGGGTTATAATGTCTGTACCACAATATGTGCCAGTTTACCCCATAGGTATTTCACTGAATAAGTAAAAAGTATCTGCTGCTGGTGGTATTAGAAGATGAGACCTGGGATCACCAACAATCCACCCTGTGTGCAACACAAATGTCTGCACTAAATTTCATGCCAATCCATCCAATAGTTGTGGGGATATTTCAGTTCAAGATGAGCTGATAGACAGACTGACATTGCTGTGCCTAGAGCTGTGCTGCTAGCATGGCTGGGTTAAACAGAGCTGACTTAAGTGGCAGATATGTTTAACCTATGATAGCCCAGAAAAATTCATAGACAGCCAGACTACTGCATGTTGAACTCACTTTATGTGTCATGTCCCTATCCATTTTTGGCATTATTACTTTAAAGATCTGTTCAGGCTGAACTGAGGGAGCTGCCAAAATGCTTTGTGGATATTCAGTGCTGGAATGGGCGGCAGTCTGCCCTGCTGGTTTTCCTGCTGGCACATTTAATAGCTTTTCCAGGGTGCAGACATTGTGACTGTTCAAATCCAAATATACTGTACAGGTAGAAAGAGGTGGATTGTGTTTTTACAATAAGTCCATTGAAAGGCAAAACAAAAACTATATTTTCTTGAGTTTAATCAACCTTTTCTGACAGTCACCCCAAAAACTTCACAGATTGCAATAATGAAAGCTCTTGTTATTGTACATTTGCTAATATATCATATTGGTATTTTGTGTCCAACTTCTTATGAAGAATCTTAAAACTCTATGTTTATCTATCACATTATTCAATGGGTATTTATTTCCTAAGTTCTGTAATTGTGTTGGTTGATTAGACAGGACAATGGTTGTTGTTCCTCAAATGTCCACTTGAGGCTGGCTACAGAGCAAGTCAATCTCCATAACAGTTAGACTTTATTTGTATAGCACTTTTCATAAGCCCCCATAGTTAAATGTCCAATTTCACAGCAGAAATAAACGTTACGTTATGCATTAACAGTGTTTCTGCTTTGATTGACAGGTAAGTGCTGTTACACTTGGTTTGTTTGATCAACCAGGCGTCATTCAGCCCGCCTCAGGTCCACTGACGATCCACGGCTTTCCCTATTTTTGGATTAGCAGGGGGGCAGGACTGCCAAGATTGCATTGGCCAGAGCCATCACACTCTTAAGAAAACTATGAGTGATGTCACGGATACGACAACCATGTTTATACTGTCTATAATCTTGACAAAACATTGCAATGAGTCACACAAACATCACATGATGTTCACAAAAATAATCACATTTAAAGATTTTAGACTTCTCCATCTCATCATCTAGTAATTAAAGGGCCTCTAATCTTATCTAAATCTAAAAATAGACAGTATCAGTCCTAACAGTACTAGAAAACCATCTGAGTCAAACCATAATCCAACAGAAAAAAAATCCTTTTTGTTTTTTCCTTTTTGCCTCAGAGGGAAAACTGAAAAATAAGGCTGTTTCATGCTTCACATGGTATCAAAGTTGTGTCAAAACTGTGAGGAGTCTTTCACGAGATCCTAACCAAGATGCTCTGTAATGAAGAATGTCCTTTGTAAAATATATTTCATGTACACCAATTATCCTGAAGGGGTGAGTGAATGTAGATCCCATATGAATGTAAAAGCTCGTCCTTAGGGCTGGACACATCCCTCAATGCATGAACACACTGTGTATTCAGTCTTTTGTAGCCTCAGATTTTAGGTATTTATAAACATGTTGAAAATGTACTCAGTTTTGCAATATTTCTGTACATATTTATGTTTATTCTACAGGGACTCCGACAACAAATTAGCAAAACAAACCACTTGACTTTTTTGTGTGTGTGTGTGTGTGTGTGTGTGCTTTGTTTCCTCAGCAGGCAGGGTTTTTGCAACATATGAATTCACAAATGGTGTTTGTATCACCTTCCCACATCAGTGCGCCTGCTAAAGTTGCATTCTATAAATCAACTGAAACACTGTCGCGTTGCTTCATAAAAACATCTTATAGGCTGATAGAAAAACAGGCAAATCAATCAGTCAATTAGGAGATGAAAGCAGCTGCTTCCTCTGCAGTGTTTTGTCGCCGTTTAATTGGAGAGGAGATGATGACGAATGGACGGAGGTCATTCCTCTCTTGCAGCCGGGGTTTTCTTTAGGACGGGGACACAAACGCAGGCTTCGTCTCAAGGGCGAGAAGGCGAATTGAATTGAATTTTCACGAAAAGGGACATCATTCTCGAGGTTGCACTTTCTTTGCACTGCTTGGCAGAGTTTTTATGAAAATGTTCCTCCGGGTCTGCATTCATTATGTATAACAGAATCCTTGATATGATTTCTACAACTCAGGATAATGAATGGGCAAAATGTGCTTGTTTGTTGTCCGCATATTTTGTCCATATCTCTGCAATTGTGATAGTGCAGCTCTGTTATCTCTCAGAGCTGGCAGCTTAAGGGCTTGGATTTTCCGCCTTGGAAGCTCCTGTGCTCCCAGGCAACAGGTCCCTCTAATGATGGGAAATTATGCTTGTGGCACGTCAATTATGGTGCAAAAATACTCCCAGCAGCTGTGTATCATTTCTTGAGGCTTAGTATTTTCTCATAAGATTTTTTCTCTCTGCCTATTGCGGGTTCCTTCCCTCCCACTCACAGTTTCTCTCACAATACCGCCAATGAAATATTAAGCAAAAAATATACAGCAGCAAATATTTTTGGAGTTCACTTTACGAGAACTACCATCTCAATATAACAACAAATTACTTTCACTTACTTCCAGTGAAAAGATGTTTAATTTCACAATTTGACAAAAAGGAAAGGCACACCAACATTGCCAACTTTGTGAGTGAGCCATGGGTGATCCAACAGAGCAGATTTAAAAAAAAACACCAGTGGCCTGTGAAAGCCTATTACCTAATCATCAGCCTGTCACTCTACATGACCTCATCTATACAGAAGCACAGAGAAGAGGATCAAAGTGAAATTCCAAAACAGTAGGAGCCTGCTGTTAGGTAGCCTTCTGCACGTGGTGCCTGGATTTTAATTAACACCTTTTGAATGTAAGCAGCAGTCTGTTTTTACGCAGGACAGGTCAGAGGTGTGAAAAACACTCCCTGGAAGAGGCCAACCCTGTCCAGACAAAATTAACAGGAATAACTGAGCAGTCTGTACTTTCTCAGGCTCCCTCCAGTTAAACTTACATATAACAAGAGCTAAAAAATGTTGATTACTACTACTGGAACAAGAGCATATTTTAAGAATCAGTCCATGTAAAGTAAGAATAAATATGTGTTCTGAGTTTTTCAGACCAAAGAAGAAAGTGTTATTAACCACCCAGCTAAATTTCAATGATTAATAAAAAAGACAAAATCAGGTAAAAATTAGCAGTATTGTCAGCTCCACGACTGTGGGAGCGTGTCCGCCAAATGCGCTGAAGCCACGCCTACTTGTAGGAGGAGTCAAGCAGCAATGTTGAAACGACAGAAAATGACATGAATGACGTGAACAAACTCTGACATAAATCACATAAAATGAACTCTGAGCGAGATGAATTAATCTCTGTCTCTCTGCTAGGGGTGCAGGTTTATGATCAGGGTGGCCTCAGTGTGTCATCGAGCCACCCTTTAGGATTGGCCAAAAAATCCTGGACTCAAAACTGGTGAAAACTGTTTTTACCTCTAACTCCACATTTCAGTAATATATCATTCAAAGTCTTTTCACATGTTTTCAGCGACTATTTTTAAAGATATTGAACGTACAGTGGTGTAGTGGTTAGCACTGTCACCTCACAGCAAGAAGGTTCAAACTCCGACTGGGGCCTTTCTGCATGGAGTTTGCATGTTTTCCCACACATGCTCTCTCTGGGTACTCCGGCTTCCTCCCACAGGAAGGTCAAGTACAAAAACATGCACTTGACAGAGTAATTTGTGACTCCAAATTGTCCGTAGGTGTGTGCGAATGGTTGTTTGTCTCTTTGTACCCTGCGATGAACTTGCGACTTGTCCAGGGTGTACCCTGCCTCTCGCCTAATGTCAGCTGGGATAGGCTCCAGCCCCCCTTGCGACCCTAGTGAGGATAAGCGATTACAGATAATATGTGTGTATGAAAGAAACCTGGGAATCTCAGAATTACCTTTACACGGACTTAAATCAGATTCCTTTTTTGTGGCAGATCTGCACAACCAGCTGAAAAATCACAGCTGAAAATCACATACGATCGACATGTTGAATTATGGCCTGACAAAGCAGACGTAGCTAACTTGTTTGCATACAGTTGATTTTCTGCAGTAAGACTCGAGAAAGCGCACTAAGGTTTGAAGCCAATTTGACAGCAGCCAAACCATGTAATATATGGCTTTTTAGCTTCAGCATATGAATCATCTTCTTTGCTTACTTCCCTTGTTCACCATTGGGTGCTGGGCTGGTGTGGACCACAAATACTAAATTCATTGTTTAATATTGTTTAGTATTGTTGAAAGAAGTTAAAATGCTTTGCATAGCTGAGTACAGTCAGGTGATAATTCTCTATGAGTTTTTCTCTATGGGCAACCCTTACATCTAACAACATGTTTATGCAATTGGCTTGGAATGATCTATTCTAACTAGAAAGGGTAATGTCATGTGCTACATCACCACTGTTTTGTTGCTCTTTTTATCTCTTTTGTCATTTGACATGGTACCAGGGATGCCAAAGCATGCTTGAAAATCCAGTCAATTTCGTGGCACTAAACTATGACACTATTACAGAGTCAATTAGGCAGGCTACAGTCTAAAGCCCTCCTATTCTTAGGGTTTAGTCTGTGGATTCAGTTCTGCCTAAGGCATTTCTAGACTGTAGTCATAGGAAAGAGGTCAGGCAGGAGTCAATTGGTTTGATTGAAACCAATGCCCTTGCTTTAGAGGAGAGGTGAAAAATAAAACGGAACATTATGCAGCCAGCCATGTAGCTTTTTGTCTTGCACTTTGAAGAGGGATTGCAGTGAGGGGCTTGTGTCAATCCATCTATTAATGGGATATCTCTTGTGATATCTCAGGAGAGTAGGCTGGTGGGCCTGATGGAGGGCCACGGTAATAAAACTCACATTGCTTTATAACTTTAAATATGATATGGCAGACACCACCCCCATTTAACGTTGCTAAAACTTTGAGGGATAATTTATTCCGACACTGTGTCCTGCTGTTTAAAAACATTACAGTGATTAGCTTGATGGAGGCGATATGAACTAAAGGTCAAATTTTAAATGATGACAGTTTTTGACTCTTCCAGCGCGACCAAAACCAAATAAAGAAAGTAGGACATTTTAGTTCACAGCAATACTGGGATACCAAATTCCTGTTACCTCAACTTTTTCCCACACAGTGGACAAACGACAGAAATGGTGTTCTTTAAAGTATTTGTCTGTTTATTGTTTGAAAGTCAGAGGTGGATATTTGTCCAAATATTCTATTTCTTTAAACACAATGGATGGAGGCATTGCTTCATTTTATTGTTTGCTAAAGTGCCATTGAACTAAAAGAGAGAAAAAAAGAGCAGATCTAACCACAATCACTCAAACACTGCATAGAAGATAACTCTTCAACACAGACACTGAATGGCGCTTTTAACTTTTATTGTATTATATAAAATATATATTATAGTATTATATGTATTATTATAAACCGTATGCAGTAGTTGTTGGAAATTATTTATTTAATTTATTCTTAATTCATCAAACTCACAGAGGACACAATAAATCGTTGGGCAGCAATTTCTTTAATTTCTTTTCTGGCACTTCAGATCCACACAGGCAGTTAAAGTTAACATTATATACTTGGCAAGAAAAGAGAATAATTTTTTTAATCTAAATAGAAATAAAACCCAAACCCGTCGACCATTTTCTATTTCACCATTAAATAAATTGATTCGCACAGGATTTTTTTCTTTTGTTGGTTTGTTTGTTTATACCACTTTGTAAATGTTTGATGATATCACTTGGCTGTTACTTGTAAAGTGACCTGAAGTGGTATATTCGCCTCGCGATCTGTGCACTGCACAGAAGCAGGCACTTGATTTCTTCTTCTTCTATGTGCGTGGTCTCTTGGCAAAGACAGCTGAAACATAGACAATGAACACAGTCAATTCAATGAAAAATCCACAGCTGGATTTATTTTGCTACTTCATACCAATCCTAAACCACTGTGTATGCAAGGTTGCTAATGTTAGGCACCGTAAAGAGTCAAAACATCCTAGCTTCATTGCAGCATTTCCACCAGGTAACACCACAAGAAAGGAGAAGATTACAAGTTTGAAGTTCTCTTACTCTGCCACATCAACCGTCTTAATGTTTATTCATTTTATCTCATACATATTACTAATATTTGTTAATTAAATTGCAAAAGCAAACAAAGCAAAGCAAGTTGAGTATTGCAGCTGAAATCAAAATCGTGCAGTCATGATAAGGCAGTATTTGGTGAAATATAAGAAATTATATACCAATCAAGTATCATAGCCAAACAAAAAAAAAACATAAATAAAAAATAAAATTAGTTTTAGGGTTTCCATGTAAAGCTGTTACTACCTGTTGGTCTTTTTTACCCTGATGCATGAGTTGATTTTAGAAACTCTGTGCATGCCATTTTTTAAAGGAAGTTTTATTTTTCCATTTGTTAATAGAAGAGTAATTGAAAAGCCATTTAACGAGAAACAAAACATTAAAAACTGAAAAACTATGCTGTTAACCCTCCACCAATATTCATGCAAACATGTGAAAAGGCCTGAAGCCTCCCTACTTAGTGTTTTAGCAAATGAATCATTCTAGGAAACATTTTAATTCAAACTTTCACAACAGTTGCATTTTTACTAAAATTAGTAATTGTGACATTGGCCTAATACACAAACTGTAGTATATGAAAGCAGACAGTGTTGTGGCTTTCACAAAGCCTTTCAGAAAAGTGTTCATTAGATTCTATATTAATCTTTTAGGCATAAAAAGTGATACTGATGCATTAAATGGCATTCGTTTTATTTTATCTGCTACACAGAATAAACACCTTACAGTATAACACAAATAAAACAACACAAACTTGCTATGAGCTATGCAGCCAATAATACTGTAACTGCTAGCCAGCCCCTGTATTGCTGTTTTAAGAGCTCTTGATGTCAAAAGGCTGCTAAAAGTTAACAGAATACAGGACATGTTAATTAATACTTTTTGTTTTTGACCTATTTTGAAGATTCCTTTCATATACCATCTTTAAAGTAATATTAATTGATTGATTTTTGGCCACTTGCAGGCAGCAGAACAAGTTGGTTGAAGTCTCCAAGTTTCATTGAAATATGTAAGATTCTGAGATATTCTGCCAACAAGCAAACTAAAAACACAACCTTTCTGGCAAAAGTAAAAATGACTAAATCTAATATTGATTTTTAGTTCTCACTTATTTTTCCTGGGGGTAGTTTTTCAAAGTATCTTTTGCACTCTGACAGAGACCATGCAAGGCAAATATCTATGAGACAGCCAAATAAAAACACTGCCTGTGATGTTGTTTTAAATATTACCAAATGTTTAAGCATGCAGATTACAAACATATTTTATAGCACATCATTTTGAGCTTTCATGAGGTTTCTCTCTTGTTTCCCCTGTTCTGCATCCTAAACTGCATTTTGTCAAATATCATTTTACAGTATATACACCATCATTTTCTAAAATGAAAGTAATTGTTTTGCATGACTGGTGTTGTACTGGTATTTTGTTCTCACTTGATTTAACACAGTGTTTCAAGCTGAAGTCTGAGATCAACCAACTTTGCACGCTCCAAAAGAACAAAATGAAACAGCCATTTAAAGACAGAAGAATCTAGAAAACAAAAGAGATAATACAAAGATGAAGTCGAGATGATGCATTCCACATGTTAATTATTTACTTGAGTGGCTCCACAGACTAAAACACACAAAAAGACGTGTGGTGAACAAATAACAGGGGAAAGATGTACAATTAGGAAACTCAGTGGAGCAGAGAAACAACAAATTATGTTTTCAGACCTAATACTATTGTATTTCCTTGGTTTAATTGAACATGAACTGAGCATGGACACAGCATAACAGATTAAAGTATACAACAAGCCACGCTGATAGGGCTTGCCATGGAAAATGTGTCTTGGAAATTTATTTTGAAAAACCAATGGCATTGTTGGACTTTTTTTTTTCTTTTCTGGTACTTCAGAGCCAGATAGGCAGTTAAAGTTACCCAGTATACACTTGGCAAGAAAAGAGCATCGTTTGCAAGAAGAGACTATTTCAAATCTCCTCACATAGTCATGAAAACAACCTCCTACAGCATGCCAAGGCAACAGCAAAAACATAAAAAATGAATAATAAAAATATTCAGCCTTTAATAATGTAAATGCAGCAGGAAGGTAAAACCATCACAAAGTTTCTTTCTAGCATCAAACAATGTTTCTCAGGATCCGGTTTCACGAATATGTTGTCAGCAAAACTCCTTCCATGAACTTTTGTGACTTTTCTGCATTTCACTTTTCATTTATAAAACTACAGTATAGCTGTGAGATGACTTCTTAAAGATGTCCTCCTAAATATTGTTAGTTACCACTGTTCTATTATGATCCCATTCAGTTGACCAGCTGACCTCCATCAAACTACTTTCTGGCAGACGTCCTCATTAATCCAGCAATAGCTGATCACTCAGTATTCAGCATTAGGACATCTGTGTCTTCTTGTCTTCTTTTTTTCATGGAATAACTTTACTCACAGACAAAGAGGTCTTAACATAATGGATTTAAATTAGAGCACCGAGCAGGAACGCTGCAGTTTGCAGTGGAATTACAAAGTAGTCGTCTTTTATAGGACTGCTGCAAGCTTTGCAGGTTAATTGCTGTTTTTACAAGTTCTGACTTAAGCAGGAAATTACTGTATGTTTTACTTTGAATTATTACATGAAAGCCATGAAATTGGAAATGGGCTGTTGCTAACGTAAAATACAGGCAGTCAGAAGGAAGTGACACCAAAATTGCTTCTGTCGGCTCCTGTGGACTTCAACATCCTTAAGACTTAATTCTGTATTTTTCAGTGTTCACTGTATTGCACCACATGCATACAAGATAAATGTTAACATGTGCATATACAGCATATTGATTCATGAATACCTATATGCATGCTTCCATATATATTGTATTGGTTTTTGTGTTGGCAATTGTATGAGTTCAACACCACATTTAGAAACTTCAGTCCATTTTCCTCTACTTATCTGGTGTCAGGTTGTAATGGCTGCAAGTTAAGCAGGGTATTCCAGGCATTCTTATCCCCAGCAACATTTTCCAATGCCTCCTATGGGATCCTGAAGTATTCCCAGGTAAGATGGCGTATGTAATCCCTCCAGCAAGTTTTGGGTCTGCCCTAGGGTGTGCTCCCAGTTGGATGTACCCAGAAAACCTCCAATGGAAGGCACCCAAGAGGCACCCTAATCAGATGTCCAAACCACCCCAGCTGGTTCCTTTCTATGTGACAAAGCAAAACCTCTATTTCAACTCTCTCTAAGGGAGGGCCCAGCCACCAGACAGAGGAAACTCATTTCAGCTGCTTATGTATTTCGGTCACTACCCAAAGCTTGCATTACTGCTGACACTGCACCAATCTGCCTGTACATCTCATGCTCCATTTTACCATCACTCGTAAACAAGACCCTGAAATACTTAAACTCCTTCGCTTGGGGCAGCAACTCACTCTCAAGTCAGCAATGTCTGTGGCCATGGTTATCTGCTGGAATACAGTGGATTGCTCCCTCTGGGTCAGGAGTGAGTTGCATTTAGAAACAAACTGCAAATAAATAAAACTGATTGAGGAAAGAACTGATTGCTGATTAGGAAAGGACTAATTATATATTACATACACTTACATTTGCGTAAGCAAATCGAGAAACTGCAAGATGACGCACAAAGACCTGACAAACACTTGAACCACTGGAAAATGAGATGTTTTAACATTCTGATTGATGATTGTAGATTGTATTAGTGTAGATGTGGTCCACTTTATTCTTCAGAGTTAACTTTAGTTTAGTTTAGTTGCTAATTTTGTGTTGTGCTGTCAAAGTGGTGAATATGTCTCCTCATTTTCTTTGTCTTGAGTATTTGCATGCGTTTTCTTGAGTAGCAGCTTTTTGGGGTCATAATGATGCTTTACAGTGAAAAAAAACAACAACAAAAAAAAAAAACTTCCTACTACAAAAGGATTGCAAGGAGGAGACACAACTGATCAAACTTGCTGTTAAGATAAACTGCAGTTGCTTTAGTTTCCTAGTCTTTGAATATTTATAATCCTTGACCTTTTGTGCTCTTGAACCCCTGATTGCTTGGGGGACACTGCTATGTGGCAGCCCCATCACTCTTACATGTCTCCGCTCAGTGCCATTTTTGCACAAAGCACAGGAGAAGGAAGCAAATAGAAAGAGGAATATATTCAGTATTATGGGCAAACACTGAGATGCCATGCACTTACTGCAGTCTTTATAGTTGCAAAGCTTCACCAAACAATGGTCGAGTTTGGATCTCGTGCCATGAGGAGAAAAAAGCTGCTTGACTGCCTGATCGGCTGACTCAATTGGGTTTTGATATGCCATCAAAATCATAAATCAGTTCATATTTGGACAGTTTCTCATCTTCTTTTATATATATATTTACATATATATAAACGTGTTCTCTCCGCAGTCTGAATCTAATCGGTTGTTCATGTGTTCTTTGTGCATCTGTGACATAATCCCATTTTGTGCTAGTGGAATCATTTCAGTGTTCACATAATTCAAATACGAAAAAAGAAGCTCTACTTGTTGATGTCTTGACTTGAAATTTTTATGAGATTGCTGATCTGACGTATGTTTTGTTTTGTTTTTATCTGGAAGGCATCTGAATATAAATAAAAAGAAGAAAAAGAAACCCGCTCAGCTATTGTGGCAAAGACAGACTACATGAACATGACTATCCTGACACTGCAGCAGCTACTTGTCACCGTTATTTTCCATTCATTTTAATTAATTCATTGTTGAGATAACACCAGGATAGTTCTCTACAGTGGCATGTGAGAAATTGCAAAGTGATAGCATGGCGTTGCATGCTTCTCACTTATCTAAACCCATCAATTTGAGTAAACATCGAAAATGAGCAATAATAGTGCCTGTGTGAGTCAACTGGACAAGTAGGTCATCACACACAAATGGCTAAAGTGATGAAATGCCCTCAGCACTGCAGTCAAGACACACGCTCCCTGCAGAAGTCTGTCAGACTAAAAGATGATGTGAAGCATCCAGACAGTAAGTGCGATTTTTTGGGGATACCACACATCACTTTAAGGGCCAAACACGCAATGCACTTACCTCTTCTAAATGAAATACATGTCAAACATTCGGCTTGTAGATCTTTAGAAAATGCAACAACATAAAGTTCTTTTCCCTTGCAGCCTTGTCAGAACATGAATCCATAAAAGGTTAACTCTTATAAATACAATTTCAAGATATGTACAGTGTTAGTAAAAAAAAAAAAAAATCTGTTTCAAAAACAAGTTGTGTTTTTCTTTTAATGTAAAACAGAAACTTGTTTCTGACACGATTTTACTGATATTTGTACATGTGTGCCTCTGATCAGATATTACATTTGATCAACAGAGCTTACCATGCTTCCCTCTGTTACTGTAAAGCCTTGACTCAATGTGCTTATGCTTGGGTAGGATGCCCCGGTTTAGCATCTTGCAGGCACACACCCTGGTATGTTTACACATACAAGGCGATTCTTGGTTTGCTTCCATCCTATGGACATTACCTGCGATAAAGGGACCTTACTTCCTCAGCTGCTTAAACTAATATTGTTGAATTCATCTTCTTCATCTTTATTTTCTGTGATGTGTTGTAATATTGCCTGTTTTGTTTTACTTGTTCTCAGTTTGTGCTGCCGCCTGCTGATTAAATAAAGGTTTAAAAAAAAAAAAAGTCCTTCATGTTTGTTTGTCCCCACAGTCCCCAAATCTTTTTGCCACTGAATCATCACCTGAATTGTCTTATGGTCACGGATGGCATTTTGCCCAAGTTAGTTGTTGTCTTTCTACACAGGTAGTTAGCTACCTAGCTACATCCACTAAAAATAGTGACAGAAAACCGGCCATTAAAAAGGTGACAGAATCAGCACAGCTGTACAGGTTGTTGTGAACTCACTTATGGGAATAACAGCTCTTCAATTGATGATTTGTTTTTTTTTTTTGTAAAAAACATTTACTGATTTAAACAGTCACTACCGTGACATTCATTTCTACTAAAAAGTATGTTGGCAGGACGCATATATCACTTGCTATTTACTAGTGAGGCCAAACAAATCCCACATCCCAAACAGACACTGAATGAGTCAAACAAAATGGCACTTCTAATAAACATACATAAATAAATCCTATTAAATGTTTGTTTGTTTTTTAATTTAACTTACCTAGAGGCACAAAATCTGGTAAAGAATTGTATTGTAATGTATCTGTTTCTGGTAGTGCAAGCAAGGTGCTTGGATCATACTGTTTTAAAGAGTAAAAATATTAAAGTGTGAGACTCAGAGAGCAGCAATGAAATGTTCCTCTTACTGTGAGACTAGAACTAATTCAACAGGTCTGCAAATTTATCGTTTAATTTTCAGGATGTGGGATAGTAAAAGTAACTTTATTGGAACTCTGAAGGAGGGGAAAGCAAACTACAAAACATAAAACTAACTTTCCTGCACGGCTGAAAATAGGTCTTTTTAAGCAGAAATTCTTCTCCTTTTAATGCAGTGATGAACAAACTAAAAAGATGTATATTCTGCTGTCCTGCCTCTAGTTTTTTAAGGAATATAAACCCTACAAAATCTTTTCTATCTGCACTAATTAATGTTGAAAAAAAAGAAAAAGTCAGACCGGAGAAAATTAATTGGGCAAAGTCAGCATGTGTTGATTTCTTTTGTCATAAAATTTTATTGGCTACCGCAGCCCACTATTCTTAGCAGATTTCTGTTACTGACAACATTTGAAATCTTTGCATGTTGGGGGTCAGAAATTCTGTCTGACCTTCTCAAAGTTAACGAGGTTCGCTGACAGCTGCGGGAGAATGACACTGTCTCAGATCTCAAAACCTTTTTAGACAGCTAAATCCTGATTTCCTGTCATGTCTCTCTGGGCACCAGAGTGGAAGGCCACGGAATGGCAGAAGTCGAGATCACCAGAGATTTGCCAGTCACACACACTGGACACAGGACTACTAATTCTCAAAGTAACACTAGAAGCTTTTTTTGCTGCTGTATTTGTTATGTGTGAGCTTCATGCATTGTGTTTTTGAGTGTGTAGGCATAATTATATGACTCAGTTGATGGAGAGGAATGTATAACTCAAATTCATTTGCAGTTAATTGTTCAGTCTAACTCATGCAGGTTGTTTCTTCTGATTGCTTTCCGGGGAACAACTTGTCAACCTGTACAGTTCAATCTTTTGAGAGACACGAAATAAACACAGACTCACTTTGGTGCACTTTGGAGTTATTTATAAAGTTAAGGTTCACTGACTTCAAACTGGTCTCCATCTACAACAGGGATTGCTGCATTATGTATCTGTATTGGATCTACAGCGTACAGTATGTACAAAGACATTTCTTGGCAGTGTCCCCAGTGTCCTGAGAGCTGCAGAATGCTTCGAAACAATCTGTCAGGGAAACATGCCACACTGAGACAATCTAAATCTAAACCCAAAAACCCTGTTGGAGAAGCACTAGAAACATTTCTTCAACTGCACCAAACACATCACCACATCCTATTCTGTTTTTCTTTTGGTTGTGTTGTGCATGAATAGTGGGTCTGAATAGGGAGTCAGGCTACGATGATGCCGACACATGGGATTGCATCAGTGCATCCCCCATTGATGGGGAAGTGTTTCGTGTACTGGTAATCCACTAGAAATGAGCATTTGCATGTACAGTATTTAATTGGCCAGTGCAGTGACCTACCAGATGATGTTGTGTTGAACCTGGTTCAAATTTTTTGCCAGATGACCCTCAGTGACACCGCCACCGTGCTGCCAGTCAGGCTCCATTCAAATGCTAATGTTTCATGCAGGGGTCAAGTGTCTTTCAGCATTTCAATGCACAGGTTAACGGCATAACGCTGCAATTGCATAAAAACAAAGCATTCACAGCATCTTGCATAAAATTTCTTTGTGCCTTTCACAATACAATACTATGAACACAGAAGTGCTACACAGCAGCCCTGCCAGACACGTGTGCCTGCATAAATGTCTCATAAATTAACAGGTTTAAGCTTTAAAACAACTACATACACCTACTTAACTTGGCATCACATAATGTGACCTCAAAGCCTCGATTTTATTACCTCACCCAAGTTTAGTTCACATAGCAAATGTGTAAAGTTCCATTCTTAATGATGAATTCACTGGATGTTTCATTTCTGGAGAAGGCATTGTTCTACCGTTTCTCTAAACTAAATCATATTGACGTCTAAATTTCTGTGTTTTTAGGGGGTGTGTGCATCTCCCAGTCCGTCAAGATTCCTCGAGAGCCCAAGCAAGGAGAGTTTGACAAGGTCATCCGACGACTCAGAGAAAACCCAAATGCGAGGGTCGTCATAATTTTTGCCAATGAAGACGATATCAGGTAAATTTTGGTTAAGGCTACTTAATGCTCTTAGAAGGATTAGAAAAACACAACCACATCCCACACAGAAGCACAGAAACATGTGGGAACACAGCTGTTTCAGTCCAACCCTGCCAGACCACTGTGTAATGAATTGCAAAACAAAAATCAGAGTGGGGTTGGTCAGGATGCTGACCTTATCCATGGCAACATCTGTTTCCTCACCTTTGCAGGCGGCTTCTCCATGCAGCTAAAAAGGCCAACCAGACAGGTCATTTCATCTGGGTGGGCTCGGACAGCTGGGGCTCAAAGATCTCTCCGGTTGTGCACCAGGAGGAGATGGCAGAGGGAGCAGTCACCATCTTGCCCAAGCGGCAGTCCATCAAAGGTACAGAGAAAAGCCATGTCCATGTATAATAAAAGCATATACATATTTCAGTGAGATATTCTTTTCATGTGATACAGAGCTGTGTAAAATTTGTTTTGTATGGCCTAACCGTTATTCATTTGATCATCAAAGGTCAAAAAACTAAACGTAATAAGACAAAGCAACAAAGTAAATTGAACATATGCAACATTCAATCAATTCTACTGTAGAACACATCAGAGCTCTGCTCAGAGACTGTTGTTTACACTGACACTGACTGTGCCAATGACAATTCTTCCATTGATCTCTCTAGGGTTTGATCGTTACTTCATCAGCCGAACGCTGGAAAACAACAGAAGGAATATCTGGTTTGCTGAGTTCTGGGAGAACAACTTCAACTGCAAACTCAGCCGTCATGCCGTGAAGAAAGGGTCCGGCCTCAAAAAGTGCACAAGTAAGATATTCTCCTGTCGGAGGGGGAAAAGCTGTTTAATGTTAGTTTTGTTCAAACTTTTAACCAACTTGAGTTCTTTTGATGTTTTGAGGAAGGTGACACATTTGGCTCACCGTGAAAATGTTTTGACAGCATTGCCCGCCTATAAAAAGTGGAACAGCCATACATTCAATATTCAAAATCAGAGTTAATCTCACAGCTCATTCCAATGCTGCACTTCATTTCTGCTGAGTCTGGTGTGTTTACCCACATGGCTATAACAAGTGAATGGCCTAGCAGGGCAGCATGGTTAGAGCTTCAGGCTCTGTGCCATACGTTATACAGCTGTGGCTAGCTCAATCTGTCATGAGGTGGAAAAACACTGCACATTTTATTAAGCTATAAACACAACAACACATATTTAAAAGATGAGTGTGAAACTAGTGTTATGTTGGGGTTTCCTCACAGGGGGGCATTCAAGATATTTCTGACTAGGCCTATCATAATATGAGATTTTACATGATCATCATGGCCAAAAGTATTCACAATAACAATACTACTGCAATATCTATGGAACATTTGGAAAACAAAAATGCTATAAGTCAAAATCATTTTCTGATTCTGACAACCAGAAAAAGATGCATTACCACCCATATAACCAGAAACAGACTATTATATGTGTACTATTAACATATTCATTTTTAAATATAGAAATCTTATATAATATATAATATACATAATTTGAACATCAATATGGGTATACAGTCATCCCTCGCTATGTCGCGGTTCACTTTTCGCGGACTCGCTGTTTCGCGAATTTTTTTAGTGTAATTTTGCATGCTTTTTTTTTTACAGCATACTGTACAGTATGAACGTGCATTGTGTTCTGCGTCCTGATTGGCTAAGGGAGAACCGCACATGTGTTATGCGTCCTGATTAATTAAGGGAGTACTATACAAAATGCGTGTAAAAAGGTGTATAAAAGTGTGTGGTTAGGGGTTTTACGGCCTTAAAACATGTATAATAATTGTAAAACTCACTTCGCGGATTTCGTTTATTGCAGGTTATTTTTAGAACGTATCCCCCGCGATAAACGAGGGACCACTGTATTGCGACATCCCTATTCTTGACAATATTATTTAGCCAAGCCAGCAATTTCTTTGTTTTTCTCACTCTTTTTTTTTTGCATTAGTGTCTGGCCACATATGCCTATTTAGCATCATAGCAGGTTAAAAAACAAAACAAAGTATTTGATCAACAATCTGTTGTAGCTAGAAGTTCAGCTAATGTTAAGAGCTCATCCTAAATAGTGTTTGCTAGCATTCGCTGCCGTAGCACATTAGCTTTGCAAACTGCAACTTAAAAGAGTGCTTTGTACACTTTTCACTTCTTACATACAATAAAAATAATTTATTAAATAATACTCAAAAATCAGTGCATTAGAAAATAATGAGCTATGATAGATGTTACGGCTAACATCAATGACACACACTGGCGTTATTTCTTTTACTGTGTTGGAGTTGTACTTTTTTTTCATTACCAGATATTTTTCTGGACAGTCTTTTACCTACTTTTTTCGGGTACCTCATTTAAAACAGATAAAGATTATTGTTCATTTTTACCAAATATTAGTCAGTCTTAATCAGTCTGTCTGTCAAGAGTCCCTCTGCATTAATTAAGGGTTAAACTACAAAGGCAATAAAAAGGATGCCCACACACTAAATACATGGTCCCAAAAAGATATTAGGTAATTGAACTAGTATAGGCCTTACCCTATTGAACACACTTGCACCACATTAAATCATTATGTAACAAGTGTAGACTCAAATAATAGGCTCAAACCAGAGGCATGTATCAGTGTGTTAGTTTATTCAGACTCCAGAACCTTTTAACATCACTCAGCCATGGCTTTGACAAGAGAGCTCAGTAATTGGACTGCGTCTGAATCATAGATCTGTCTTTTACCTTTACCGGAAATATGAAATGAAATTCATTTGAAATTTAAAGATAGCTTATTTTACAGTGAGGACAGAGTAATATGAAGTCAATAAAGATACAGAAAGTCAGTTCTACATCATGTTACATGGCATAGTTGGGAGATAAAAGCAGGGAGTCATCCCAGGCAGATCACCGCATCGTTACAGGACACAACATCAGAAAATCACTCCCTCTCACATTCATACTTAGAGTAATTTTGTGACTCTTGACCGAATAATCTGTCTCTGGGCAGAAACAACACACCCCAGAGAAGAAGTAACTTTCCTTCTTGCTGTGAGGTGATAGTGCTACCTGATGAGCCGCCACACTGCCCTGGGGTCAGATGTCTGTATGCAATTTGCATACACTACAAACAGTGGTATTTATACACATGAACATATTGTGACAGTATGCCAACAGTATGTCCACACGTGTTACACAGTGGTTTTCCAGATTTTCAAAAAAAAAAAAAAGCACACATCGCATAGGGAATCTGGGCAAAACATGTTTAGTCTTTTATTTATTTTTATTTAATTCAATATACAGTAGTATTTCTGAATGGGTAACATTCTTCTTTCTAACAAGTATAATCTTCAACAGAGCACACAATCAACATCCTCCAAAATGACAATAAAGTTGAATCATCTATTCTCAAAACAGCAGCGAAAACTGCATTGCACCCTTTGTGAAGGCTGCTATAAAGTATTACACTGCAATTGCTTTTGCTAGGTGTGCCTAATAAACTAACAACTGTACAGCAACATGCTGGCCGCGCATGATGGTTGAGTGATAGGATGTAGATGCAGGAGTGTTTTAACTGTCAGAGATTTCGCTGTATTGTTTAGACCATGGGTAGCTATCCATTTAATGTCTTTGGTTGTAATAGACTCATCAGTGCGCTTGACTGCTTTATGGCAATGTTGGATTTACAGCATTTTTATATCAATTTGATGATTTGTCATGTAGTTAATTCACTGGATAATCTACAAGCAGACATTCCCGTCTGACTATTTTTTATGTCTTGAAAGGTTCCTCAATCAAATACCTGGATAATTTTGTATATCACTATATATTCACATCTCATTGCGCACTCCTGCTGTGCATAACAGCTCAAATGCTGCTAGTGCCAGACAAAACATACTGTAGTGATTTTGATATATGTCCAGTTATAAATGGGTAGGTTGACATTCATTTATCCGTGGGAGTGATCATCACGCTGATATATTTGATTTAATGAAGTCTGCAATGACATCCAATGATAACAGAGAGGGGAAGGGCAGAGCTCTGGATGTTTATTTATTTATAGAATCAGGATTTAACAAAGCGAGGTCTTGGCAAAACAATGAACAACAGCACAACTGAAACAGTACAGACTCACTAAATGCACAAGTGAGAAAGTAAAAGAGAGAAAGTTTTACTCAAGAGGTGGGTTGTAAAACCAACAGCTGGCATCAGTTTCACAGGCTGTAAGTCTCTACACTAAACACAAGCAAGAACAAAGAGGGTTATATGTAGGGTAACACTCAGGCGGCTAAGATAACACTGATAGATGAGTTAGAATCGAGTTTGGTAGGAGTGACCCCATGTAACCTGCCAGTGCGAAGCCTGCCAAGAACACCGGTAAGGTTCTACAATAAGTATAACACATTACCAGACTTATCCTTGAAATAAAGATGGACTGCTTGGAAATATGAGGCTGTTCACTAGATTTATATTTCATTTGCAGGCTTGTAAACAAATAGGACAAGAAGCAGTCAACCAAATAATTGACTGAAATCATCAAACCCCCTTCAGAAAGATAAAAGCAAATGATCCTGTAATGATTACATATTTTAAACTAACTCTTTGCACTCTAAATGTTAATGCATTTTACAGAAATGTACTCTTTTAGTCCCTTGGTGCAGAAATTCCCACATCAGCATGGCAAAGACTCTTACCATGGTGGGAGTGAAGGCGCCTGTATAAATGCAGTCAGTAACTCCCCCTTTTCATTACAGGTATTTTAGTGTTAAACTTCACTATCGGCTCAGCTTAACGGAGAGAGAGCCTTGCAGTATTTGTTTAAGGTCAAAGTGTAACTCTCGTGTTGCCTCTCCTCTGGTGGAGAGCTCTGCCATGTCTTTGAGGCAGCTGTGAGAGAAGCTCATGGCGCAGAATTATCGGCGTCCTGAGAGGGTTAGACTTCTCAGCGTGATCAAAGGATAAGGAGGGCATGAGTGACTGTGGAAGAAAAAGTGAGACTTGTCTTTTATCTTTGAATGAAGGAGATGTAAAACTGATATTGATTAATGTGGAAAGGAGAGGCAAGGTAGAGCAGGGACCCATCTCACAGGCTCCTTATTTCTCCCGTGTATTAATGATGTTGGAGAGCAGCAGGGAAAACACAGCAATGCAGATAAAGCAAGTGTGTGCTTTGCTTTTCCATTCAAGCATCTATTTTTTAAACCGCTTATCCTGTTCAGGGTTGCAGGGGGTTGGAGCTTTTCCCAGCATGCATTGGGTGAGAGGTTCATTGCCAGTTTTTCACAGGGGGGATTTTGTTTTGTATAATGAAAATAAATACAACATAAAATTGAGCTGAGTGATTTGAGAAAAATATCCAGTTGTGATTTTTCTGGCCAGTGTTAATGTGGTTTAAATTGTATTTTCTAAAATAAATAAATAAATAAATAAATAAATAAATTACAGGCCTGTATTGGCAACCTCCTTAGCTGTGAAGTGAAGCCAATGCAGAAGTGCCAAAAACTGCAGTTCCTCAAACGGCCACTTGAGGCTGGCTACAGAACAAGTCAATCTCCAGAAGTCCCCATAAAATGTCCAACTTCACAGCATAAATAAACATGTTTACAGCTTGGTTCGAAAAACAGTTTTGGTCACTATAACTACTGTCACCATTCATAACAACTATACTGAGTCTGAATTTTTATATAACTAACCCATTCAAATTATATTAAGACTTAGTTATACATAAATAACTTTGAGTGTGGGTGGCCTTACAGATGGCTTGTTTAAGCAATAAGACATCATTCAGCCCACCTTAGGTCCACCGACAATCCCCGTCTTTGCCTAATTTAAGATTAGCCGGGAGATGGTCCCACCCTACGGGTGACATCAATGGTTTATCGCAAGCATAATGAAACGTATTTATACATTTGTACAGATATCGATACTCTCTAAAAATATTAATCTGTGGGCTACATAAAGATGATTACTTGATGATGAAAGAATGTGTTATTAGTGAGCTTAGTCTGATAATGCAATGCTACATGTGTGTTTTTTTTTTTAGTAATTAAACAAATCTACCAACTCGCCTGTAGACAACAAACTGTTGTCTACATTGCAGCAGAAATAGATTCTGAGTTTGTAGTCCTGAAACTTAGTTTGGCAGGTAAAGGCAAGAGCTTTTGTCAGCGTCTGAGAGTGCAAGTATATTGGTATTTCCTGAAGGCAGTATGTGCCAGAGCAGACCCAGAAGGTATCAGACTCACAAAAGCATCAATAGAAAACTTGTTTGTTCATTTTTGACCAGCACTACTGTCAGCTCTACAACTAACAGCTGCCTAACATGATGCTACCACCTATATCCTTTTAGAGATAAAATCTCATGTTCACTCACACTTTACATGTATTTTTACAGTGGAATCGTAAATGAGGAAATGGTCTATGTTGGGGTAAAATAGTACAGATGACAGCTGAAGTTTTTATTTTGTACTGTAGTGTGGTCAGCTCAAAGTATTAATGTCGATTAGTTACAGCCGATTAAATTTGCTGGCTGCAGTTTCATAAAATTTGCGGTCTGTGATTTCTCACAGCCACTTCATAAATCTTCATAAATAATTTATAATTAAAATTGTGGCTCTTACGATATGGAAATTACAGGAAAAGTCTAATTAATTCGTAAGTTAAGTGACAGCAGCTTTGATAATTGATTATTCATTGGTGATTTGTCAAGAAAAAATAACAAAGGCTCAGTCCAGCTTCTCAAATGTGAAAATCTCCTGCTTATCTCTTGTTTAAATTGTTGTAAATTCAATGTATTTAAATATATCTTTGACATTTCTCATATTGTAAAGAAAATAAGTTATTGTTATCTCTATCCCTAACGATACACAAATATTAGCTTTAACTGTAAAATCAGATGTAAAGTCAAATTTCCAGATGAACCAATCATGAAATGGAAGCATAGCACGTATAGTGCCAATGTTACATTAATAAAAAGAGGCAGCCCAACTGCCTTGGCAGGAAGAGACTGGATGGCCTGTGGCCAGTCGCAAGCTGAAATAATGGTCGAAGGTCTGAGCCCACACACACTGTCATAAAATGTCTGGTGTGACACCTCAGAGTGGGAAACACCCACACTTTGCTTCTGTTTTGCTTAATCTGAATGGATTTCTCTTAAAGCAAAATGCCAGCCTGGAAAATATATGTGAAAGAGCCAAAATGCCAATGAGGAGGGAGCTAGGCAGAGAGAGGGGGAGACGTGGGGGGAAAGGGAAATGTTCCTATGGAGAACAGACAATACAAAGTTAGTGTAGGTGGCCTGCCAAGCCTGCAAGAGAAATATCACTGACACACCCATTCTGGCTCACAGGATTTCCCATGGCAGAAGCATGTCGGTCAAACTGTGACAATCTCTGTCCAATCAAGGCCCGGTGGCTCTTTATTACTGAGCCGTAACCTCCAACAATAATTCATGCATTTCAAAATCTCATGAGATAATAGCAGACATTAAAACACCTCTGGTGTGCAGTGAGGAGTTGGAGATGTACTAAATGAAAGATAGCTAACAGAGGGAGACCTTTTCTGATTTGGGGGCTAGCACTCTTTCAGACTGAAGTGGCTGTTGAAAATTGCTTGAACCTGAGGAGGACAGATGTTGCATGATAAATGACTGTTCTGTCCTAAAATGTTTGGTTACGGCTCACTAGTATCCACATGTCCGACACATTAACAGACGTTGATTAGGAGTAATGACCACATATAGTACATGTAATTAATGTTTTTGGTAGAGCAGAGTTTAATATCACTCTAGTTCAACAACATATTGCATGAGTGTATAATTATTCAGACAATCATTCCATATTTCAGGGGCTTTTTTTGTCTTCTAGTGCCTCATGCTGTGTGTGAAAACCTTTTACATATGTGCATTTAATTAGGGTGTGTTACTGTACTGTACATAGACATTTAATATATTTATTATTAAAAAAAACAAACAAACACACATTTTGGAACCAGTTGTACGTTTTTTGAGCCAGTTCAGGTTTCCATGCATTACTTGTATCCTGTATGCTAGAACCAAATGATCGTGCATCGTTACATTTTGCAAAGTGTAAATTTAGAATTATCCAGCCCAAATCCTCTGCAGTTTTAACCACAGTTGGTGCTCTTTCACATTTTTTTTTTTTGCTAGATATGATGGCAAGCAAGTTATACAGTTGTACCCAGCATCGGATGATTTTGCACAGACAGTATAGTCATTATTTTAGAAATTACAGCAGCGGAGCACTGTGTGCTTATTAACTAGCTTAATTGAATTCCATTTGGCAAGTATATAAATACTGTATTTGCAACTCTGTCATTAGCTCATCCCAGGTAATTAGTCTATTGTTAATCTAAATGAACCCACCTGCTTTTTATAATCTATTTTCTGCATACAGCAGTGTTGCAGTGAGACAGCTTTAAGATTTGAGGCTTGCAAGGAGAAAGGAGAAGTTGGGATTTGCATGTTGTATCTCCTTCTCAGACCCCACCTCCTTGTAGCAATTAACAATCACAAAAACCTATGAAACAACCTGGGCCAGGATTAATAAACTCCTATCACAAGTTATTACACTGAGCCTGTGAGCGGATTATCCCTGGCCTGTGAATGGATGTCTCCATTTCCTGCTTCTCTGGTCCCTCACAGTATTGGTCTCTAAGTACATCCAGGCAATAAAGATTTAATTCTCAGTTGGACACTAAGTCAAACAGGTCAGGATTCAAGAATCTGATCACACTGGAACACATATCAGTTTGTTTAAGTTGCTAATGGAAACTGGCAATGTGGGTAATCGTGAAAGGCATAGACATGTAGGTACAGGACCTAATGTGTACAAAATCACTCAGAAAGAAATCCATGTATTCCTGCTGGAGAGACAAGAAAGAGTTTTTGTTTTTAATTGATGAGATTTCCCGGAGGAGAAAACCTTGCACTCCACATATTGGAATTGATTTGCTCCTCTGCAGCGATCCAGATATTTACCTTCTAGCTAATTGCAAGAGGCAAGACACATTTGGTGTAGAAAGAATTAGACTTACATAGGAGCAATGCATTTTCTTCTATGCCTTTCTTTGGTCTGATGCCACACCAACCATTTAGAAGTTCAGTTCATTCCAAGTGGTTGGCACAGCTCTGTCCAACCCGTGCTGCCCTCTAAAGCGGGGGTGTGACAAGGGTAGAAGTGTTAAAAAAGATGACTGCTGGCAAACACAAGTAGTATCTTCAAGTTATTCTCGAAGTGAGTTTCAAGATGGGTCTTTTTTATTCAGTGTCGTGCACATTAGTTGCCTAGAACAAGTAGTAAATATCTGCTTCATCATCAGCCTACTTCAAACAAGGGTCAGGGAGTAGTAGCTAATTCTTTAGCCTGGACTCATTCACAGAAACCACTTGAGAGCGAATACATTTTTTTTGCATGATGTGTCTGGTAGAATTACAGATCATTTTACTGATTGTTTCAAATCCACTTGTGAAATACTTTTCAGTCAGTGACATGGTTAACAATGAGCCAAACGGGTAACTCAGAGGCTACGTTTTCCATGATTTAAATGCATATAACCAATTTACACTTACAGCACAGTGTAATTATGAATAAAGTGTGTCTGATTTACATCTCTGTGTGTTTTACAGATCAGGAGCGGATAGGAAAAGACTCAAACTATGAGCAGGAAGGAAAGGTGCAGTTCGTTATTGATGCAGTCTATGCAATGGCTCATGCTCTGCACAATATGCACCTGGAGCTCTGCCCGGGGAAGGTGGGCCTCTGCGCTAAAATGGATCCCATCAATGGCACTCATCTGCTCAAGCATATCCGCCGCCTAAACTTTGCAGGTCAGTCACATTTATTAATACTGAAATGCATGTTTGTTTGAACTTAGTAGGGATTGTATTGTGGGCTTTTTCTCATACCCTGAAATCCAGACAATGAGCACCAAGTTGCAACAAAAATAAATCTGTGCTAAAGGCTGTTTTTGATTGTTCACGTCATCAGGAATCAAGGCCATGATTTCTCGTAATAAGAGAAACAGCAAAAGGCAAAGAAAAGCTGCTGCGTGATTCGTTGTAAAGAAAAAACACATGAATCTAGATCTCCATCCTGGAGAGTAAAGAATCCCAAAAGGAGAGCAGTGAGGATGCACCAGCCTCCAGAAAATTGTAATTCTTTATTTAGGCAGCAGTGTGAATTCCTTTGAGACCTGAGGAAATGAGATACATGAATATTCACTGTCAGTGTGGTAAATAGGTAATGATGCTGGTGAGCCGTTAGCAAGACTAGATATTCATTACTGATATCTGCAGCATAATGTTGCCTAGTGAAACCTCTAACTCAAGATATCTATAATTATATTTTGACAAGTCAAAACTCAAAGCTTCGATATCTGTTTACATTTTGACTAGTAAAGGCTATCTAATGGTCATTTTGACTGTCAGAGTGACTTTATAGCCTAGCCTAAGTACCTTGAATGAATATTCTGACTCGTCACAATGTAATTAGGACTAGTCAAAATTACATTGTTAATAACTGTAATGTTAAATATGATGTTATGGTAACACTGCTCAATGTTAAAACTGGATCCCCATCTAGCTATCCATCAGTAGTAAGAGACAGTGGCAGGCTGCTGGATTACAGTCATACAGTATAGCAGCATCAGGCTGTCATCTCTAACTAATAATCTCAGCCAAGCCCAGATTAAACAGATGGCTATTAATCGTTTTTTTTATTTTCAATTAGCCTATACCTGGTAAGTCAGTATGAGAAATATCTGGCCACTGTGTTGTGTCATTAACCCAGATGGGGAAACTAAAGAAGCATCACAATGCTCAGGTTCAGGCAAGGTAGAACACTGATAATTAGAGATGTCTGTAAACCAAAGGTTCTTCACACGTTTGTAATGCAAAACGTTTAAAACTGCATTAGCATCTATATCATGTTTGGTTTTTTATCCCTCCAAAAGGGGCACTGCTCAAGTACCTACTGTACATGTGTGCTGATGTATACAAGGTAAAAGACACAATGTCCACTGTAGTGTATAAGCAAACAGGTTACAGTTATAGAATCTCCGCACAATAAACCAAACAAAATCAAGATAAGATAACCATACCAAACTAAAATGGTTCCACAAATCAAACTGGGCTGTGAAACACAACCGCATACAAGACTTTGCGAGTCTCAACAGTGGCAATTGCACATAATGTCAGCAGATATATCACCGGATCATTTATGACAGATCCAGGACCAATTACTATGTACAATTAAAGAAAGAATACTTTAAGCTAACTATAATAACAATAATTTAAGCTAAATATTAATGTTGTCATGCTATTATGCTGATGTCAATCAGGGATAATGCTTCACCGTCTCTGTTTAGCGTGTTAGCATGCTATCATTTGCTAATTAGCACTAAACAGTAAGTACAACTGAAGCTGATGGGAATGAGGAGCTAGATGAAAAGTCAGAAAATCACAAAAGTCGTAAGGATTTATTTACTGGTATCCGTGAATGTCAAGTCAGTCCATCAAACAGTAGTTCAGATACTTTCTGGACCAAAGTGGTGGCCCAACCAACTCACCAACGTGCTATCGACTACTACTATGACATGTCAGCATAATTGTACATGTAGGGTTTGTTAGAATTGTGTTACATTGTAGAAAGAGCTAAATTATCATACAAATATAGTAATTACAGTATACATACACCGCGAAAGGCTATATATTTACTAACCTAATGTACTTCATGTGATTACATTACCCTGCTGTTTATTTATTTGAAAGCATTTCTGGTGCAGCTAACATATTATCCATGTAGATGACATTAACGTCTAATGGATCACAACCCAGCATAATGGTTTGGTTCTTCTGTTATATGACCTACTTTCCACTTCCATGTGGCCCAGCTATCATATGGTATATTAATAATGAACTGCTTACACACAAGGATCGAGAGTTTCATTATATAGACAATTTCTTCTTAAAGCAAAGCAATTTAAGACAATTAAAACGCTTTCTGAGAGACTTGAGTATGCAGTGTTTGCACAGATAAATTATTCATTTGAACTCTTGTTCTTCAAGCTAATTTGTCATTCTAATATCTACTTGTTGCATTGGCAGAATGTCAATTCAATGTTTAATTCATTTTGAGAAGGTTTTTTTTTCTTCTTCTTCTTTCTTTTGCTTCACAAGCTTTCATGTCACAAAAGTTTAGGGACATTCTTATTATGAAAGAGAGGTTGCCAGTGTTAAATCCTTCTCCACAAGTAACTCCTCCATAGATTGCACCACTGCTGCCAAGCCAATCATTTGTTTTTGGCAGAGCAACCTGCATCTAGCTGTCCTTAAAGTTGCTCCAATGGTGACAAGCACAGATGAGTTCAATGCAGGATGTTGTTGTATGTTGAGTTACAGAAAAAAAAAAAACTCTCAGATTGTTGTCATTTGCAAAATGTATAATGTATTTGCAAACTGATGTATTTCTTTGATTGTCCCGAAAGACATGAAGTTAACAGCTCCTATGAGCTCTACTACAGCGTCTGACGCCTGGAAAACAAATGAACCCTTCCTGGATGTAAAATGGCAGATATGTTCACAATGTCAGACCTCATTTTTAGGCTAGTGATATTAATTAATATTAAAGGAAGTCATTTCTCAACACTGTACAAATATACAGTTGGTTTTAGACCTGCATAAAACTATATAGATTAACATTTAATCTCTTTATTCCAGCTTGAATTTTTTCTCACTTTAACAACAAACATTTAGGTGCTTCAGCCAAGCTTCCTTCTGTTTAGGGTCCTGCAGTAAAAATGTATGTCGGTTCAGATAAGAGTGAAGTAACAGTAATTTGAACTGTCCTTACTGACTCAAGTTTATCAATGTAAAGTGTTCAGGTGAAAAAGTAAACAGTCTCCTGCAACAACAACCATTAAGATGCCCTCAACCTCCAACTGCACCAGCTGAGCTGCTCAGAATTCAATAGCATGTGGGAGAAAAACAACTGATGGACTGCTGTTCACAACAGGACGTGTTGGGTTCAGTGGTTCTCATGGTCTGTTGTAAAACAGCATCTGTGTTCTCTTTCTGTTTCCCAGATAAAACTTCTATATCGATAGTCTTTCTGGCATCAAGTTCAGAGTTGGCATTTTAAATTCAGCCACTCTGGGAAAACATGGCAGCTTTTTTATTCTTTCCTTTTGGCACTGATGTTTGATTCTTTCTGTAAAGTATTATTCGAGAGTTATGGACAAAAAAATAAAAATAAATAAAGTAAAGTAAGTAATTAAGTAAAATAAGTGCATGATAGGTAAAATATTCTAAAGAATATCACATGCAAGAGTGTAAAATAATCATCTTTTAGGGGCATCACCACCAACATTTTTCAAGTTTGATTCTTCGCACACTGAGGACTGAGTGGTGCTTTTTATAACATGGCTTCAACAAGGTTTTCAGCCTGGAAAAAAGGGCTTGAGGCTCTATTGCAGTGGGTCCTTTTGAGCTGGATTTTGTTCTAACCGGGCAAACCGTATTAATGTTACAACACCATCTGACCAGAGGGGTTGCCTTGAGGTTACACTACACTCCATCTAATTGCATCAGCACACAGCAGTATATTGAACTTGTCCAGGTAGATAAAACAACCTAACTGCAGAAACTGGACTGTGTCTATATTTATCTCTGCGTTATGATAGTAGTATGTTACACACCAGTAAACACAGAGCAGTCAAACCCCTCTTTTCTTACCAACTAACTGCCAGAAATGTATATGAAAGTAGGTCATTTTTTTGTTGTGAAGAATCCCTCTTGAGGCTGAGCCAGCAGGAATCTATTGTTACAGATTTCTGTTTATTGTCAGCAGTTTTAGCGGACATCTGCTAAAAATAATTCACATTTCATCCTCTGCAGAGCTGCACAGCTCTCCAGATTCCAGTCAGACCATATCCATAGCAGAAATATTGTGTCTTAGGTTGCATATGTAATGTAACTCAGCTGATAAAGGTCAAATGTCAGAAAGCTTCTTGAAAACAACAATAGTGGCCGTACTCCTGGCACACTCACAAAACCATTTATCTATCGTATCTCAGCGGGCTGTCAGGGTCTCAACAGGGGGCACAGTAAGCGAGCTGACGGCAGATAACCTTTTAGAAAAGATGAAAAGTATTCTGACAAAATTTGCTCGGCTGGGATCTTTTGACTAGTCTTGGTGTATCTGTGTGCTTTCTCAAGAGCCTTTACCTTTTCTCCGATCATATTTTGCAGTTGTAGCTGTTTGTTTATTCCAAATCACCAACCTTTTAAGTGCTCATTTTTGGCTCATTCAGCAGCAGCCGGCGCCACAGAACAAAGCAGAAGAATCAAACACCTCCAGTCCATCTTTATACTCTGTTTGACACTCTTTAGAGCTTCCCTCTTTCTTGTTCTCACCTTTGCATTTGATGCATCTAAGAGTGGTTTAGACTTCAATGGGCCACAATTCAATGAAGCTTCCCACCAGTGTTTCATGTCTCTCCCTATCACATCAGGGAAAAGTATTTTTACTCAGTCGCAGACAAAAAAGCAGTGGCCTTTACGCCTTTACATCTTTCTCACCAGGGACAGCAGTGATGAGTGTATAATAAAGGTGAGCTGTGAGGGTTTTCCATCGCTGCACATCTATCTCCTCACAAGGATATGCAATTCAAAAGATGCGTTTCGTATGTACATATCCTTTGGATAATGCGGAGTTCCTGCCTTTCTTTCACAAGCGTGTCACCTAAACCTGTCACTCATACAAATCAGACTGTCTGCTTCTTAACGCGATAAGAATTTAAAGCTCTACAGTCAATATAAAGCCTATTCATCATAGTGTGGTATCCACTTCTGTCATTGTAACGCCTTGCTTTCACTGGGCTCAGCTCGCTGATGTTTTGGTCCATCCTACATGTGGTTTCTTTCCACAGCAGGTGTGTTTCAGAAGCAAAGCATTTTGCCTGCCAGACTTTGTTAACTTGATTTTATGTACTTCTACTTCTACCAGGCTACAAAGTTAAATTGTTTTTTACTTAGAAAAATTGACCAAATTTCCCGTTCCATTTTTGGTCTTCCTGCCAACTCAATCTGCTTTTTGATGCTCGACATGCCCGGTCGTGGCATTGTCAAAAACAGACCAGCTGTGTATTCTCTGCAGAGCAGGATGGAGAGCTGCAATTGGTGGAATCACAAGCGTTGTCTAGAAAAGCCACAATCAGCTCTGGCACTGGAGCCCAGTGCGTTCAAGCTGTACCACTACAAAACCTGTTATACAAATATTATATGACGTGCGACTACAAAAAACATAGATGGATACTCGGAATCCTTAAATAGTGGTTTAGATAGGCTTTTATAAATTTCACGTTTTCTAAGTGTATCTTATATTTTAATTTGTTCGTGGACTTACTCCCATTTGTCAGAATAAATCACACAATCCTCCTCTTGAACTGTTAAACCCTCGTTAAATGTGTTTTACTTGTTCTTTATTTGTTCATGCTGGCTATGCATGAGTGCCATAATTTAAATACTGGCATTTATGTGGAAATTTATGACACCTATATTCTCGTTTTTGTAGCTTCAAAACCCTCATAACATTTAAAACTCATTTAGAGGACACTTGTAGAGAGCAGAAGCATATACTATGATGGACTTATCATGCTAATATAATGACAGTGACAAAGGGGCAGGAAAGACACAGACACACACAGACACACACACACACTTCAAGAGTGAAGTAGATTTGTGGCATGACTTGCCTGTGAACAGGTCATTAAGAGGTAATGACTGGTGTAGAGGGCAGCAAGCTGTGCTGCCTTTCACCAAGGTGTCCCGGTTGTGCACCCATGCAGAACGAGCACATGTTGGATTAATGATCATACTCGGGTAATTCTTAAGGTGTGCATGCATGGTGAAAGCATGAGAGTCATTAAATATTACATATAATTACAAGCACTTCATTAACCTCAATATTTCTTTGAGAACATGCAAAGAAAAGAAGTGCGTAGCCTGTGATACACACACGTGGGGCCCCAGGCTACCCCATCATATTAGTGCACAGCACAGTGCAGCGGTGGCAGAGGCCTCTGTGGAACTCATTATGACCCGGACTAGTGAGAGGACTGTTTAGACAAGCAGTTTGTGCCACATGACAGGTCTAATTCCTCATCAGCAACTCAAACATTGGCCATCCTGCCTCTAAATGCACCCCTCTGTGCCCTCTTAATGAAGAGGACACACTGCTACATCCAGCAGGATGACAGAAACCCTGGCCAATATTTCCCCACAGAGCCTCCATCATTTTATTACCAAAGACAGATTCCTCTTTTACATTTGCTTGACTATAACGCATACCACCAAAGAGGTATAATGATATGTTCCAGCACACAATACCATCTGTTCACTTCTTCTGTTTTAAAATGTAAAACATGTTGCATTAAAGGGAGCTACAGTATTGATCACATAGAGACTAGAGCTGAGAAACACCTGGATGATAAAGTAGTGCATACACACATAAATGCTTTAATCACTTTTCTATAGAAAGCACATAATGTATTTTTGTGTTGTGCTTCCCGTCCTGTATAATGGTTATTGATGATAATAATTGCTCAAATACAGAGATCTGTGAAACAAACGCATGTGCAAAAGACACATAAAGCTGTTAAATATAAACATACTGTATCAGCAGTGTAATGTTGCTGCATTATTCTCTCTAAACCACCGTTGTAGCATTCAGGGTCTATTTTCCTCTTTCAGTGATGGTGGTATACATGTGAGCACTTACATGAGGTTTGAGCATAAAGCCCCTCACCCCCAAAAGTGGAAGGCGGACAGCTTTAAAGAACTTTTAAAAGCTTTGGAAGTTAAAGGAAAAGAAAAGAGGAAATAAAAACTTGGCACAATAATATCGTTGAAAGAAAATTCTGACAGTAGTCTTTTAATATGTTTATATTAACATACTGCCTCTCTGCTTTATAAAGTCACTCTAATCCCTCCATGATCACTAACTGCTTTGTGATGTGGGCAGCACTGCCACAGAGGTAAGGCTAAATAAAACGCTAATGCCGTAATCCAGCAGGGCTGACTCATCGAGATGTGGATTAGGGCGCAGCGTCCTCCGTCATCGAAACAAAAAGCAAGAAAAAAAAAGCTCATCAGCAGAAATTGGCCACATTTAGCCATTGTTCTTAACTGGGATGCTCGTGTTTTAATAAAGCAGATGTAGCAAGAAAAACACAGGAGCTTACAGCTTTCATCCATGTTTGAAGGTGTAGACGTACTATGTGAAAAGCAATCAGACATGAAGTTCCCTTGTTCTCCCTCTAAGGAGAACTTTTCCACGTTCTACCATGATTAAATGGATCGCTGTAGAATTGTGGCTCATCTAGTTTCCATCGGGGAGCTTACAGAGAAATCTTTAATGTGCTTTCTTTCTGACACATCATTATAGCGCGTCTTAAACCGGAACACAGGAATACATTGTCTTTATCATTGTTATCACAATGATAAATCAAAGAACACCTTGGGTAGACAGCATGAGCGGTGGGGAAAATGTGTTTGAGGTCAGTAGGGGGGAGAGTTGTAAACCTCTGGACCTCCTGTGGATATGCAACTGTTTAAAGTCAGTTTTTCACTGTCCAAAGGTCTTCGCAAGCACAAAATCCAACCGTTTAATGGATGTTGTTTGGTAGCTTGTGACATAAAACTGGTTGCAAAAGGCAGCTTGGATCTGGATATGTGCATGGGTGTTTGTTTTTACCAGAGGAATTATTGGATTTGGAATTTTAATATCTATGATTAACTTCAATTACGTTTTTTGAACATTCAGCCTTTAAAAATGTCTTTCTTCAGTATTTGTACATGACAAACACGGTATAACATAACTGTAGTTTTCCATGGCAAACTATTTTCTGCAAAGACTCTAAAGTTGGTTTTAAATGTAAATCATTCTCTTAACAATTGTCTATGAACACAATTCCTGCTCTATGAACAGTATGTTCTCATGAAGTATAACATCTCCTGCTGGCACAGTAGTTATGTTGAATTTGTTCTTAGCCATCTTGCTAAATTAGAAAAATGTGTCAGATTCACAATCATTAGTTTGGTTTCTAATATAGTGGAATGATATTAGTTTGCTTTCATAACGTCATGCTCACTACATCAAGAATAACTCAGTGATGTGCAATAAATGATAATGATTGTTCTCTCACTCAGGCATAGCTGGAAACCCAGTGCTCTTCAATGAAAATGGAGATGCCCCTGGACGTTACGAGATCTACCAATACCAGATCAGAAACCGGACAGCCGAATACAAAATAATTGGCCACTGGACAGATCAACTCCATCTCAACGTGAGCTTTACCTTCTATATTCCCACACATATCTTCAGAAAGGATTGATAGCATTTAGTCTACAAGTGTTATGTTTGTGTTAGTGCGTTTGCAACGAAAATCCTTCTCTTAAGTTGTTTTCTCCAGCTCTGCAGCTGCATGTTTGCTCACTAACTCCTCCCAAACCATTTGATAGCGCTTAGTGCCATCTTCAAAGGTGTAAATATCCAGAGGGCGCTTTAAATGATTAACAGGGAGGCCTGTGATGAAAAGAGAACCATGAGAGCTTAAGGAAAGACATATTTAATATCATCTCTCCAGACGGCATCACTGACTCCCCAAAACAATACTGTGAGCAGGGGGTGTGATGAAGTACTGGTATTATAACAGAAAATTACATAAAGGAACCAAATAAATTATGTTTTGACAAAATGAAGAGGAGGCCAAGGGCAGGCAAAAGAGAGTACAATTGAACACATGAAGCAGCTTGAGAGGAGCTTTGCCTTCTTTACGTCTTTTAACAACGTGGAAGAAAAAAAGAAAGAAGAAAAAAAAAAAAGGATTGTGGTGGACACCTACTGTGGAACGTGCCAGTTCTGACTCCAAAGCCGACTGTATTTAATTAGTCTTCTTTGAGTTGTTAATTAAATACACATTTACAGAGACATTTACCAGCTCTGAATGAACTGCCACAATTGAATATAATTGATAACATAACATTAAAGGGAGCACATCCGTTTGAAATTATGAATTTACTTTATCTTTACAAATATGCTTCTAAATGGGAAAAAAACCCACAAAGGAGCAAAGCATCCAGAAACTGAATTTATCTTGTCTTCTTCAGATTGTAGACAGCTGAGTATTGATTCTTTTTTACCATAACTATTTACCAAAGCAAGAAAGAAGAAAAATACACCGTGTCAGTTCCCTGTGGAGTAAACAGTGGGTCTCCCCTTTCCTCTTGTGTCTTGTCCTTCAGATAATTTGACCTCCTGCTGGTAAATTTTGCCGTATCTATGAGGAATTTGACCCCTAGTTCGCCCTTTTCCACCCCCCCGGCACCCCAAAAATAAAAAATAAAACAAATCAAGTATCATTGAAGCAAACAGAATAGTATTTCAGGGCAGGCTCAAACACCCAAACAACCACCATTTAGACTGTCCTTGACCTGCAGGGGTGCTGGTGCTTCGGATCAATAAAGCATCACCACCTCTACATGCCACTCCTTTAAACAACGCAGATAGGCATAAATGGACACAGAGGGAGAGACAAAGACAAAATTGAAGAGATTTGTAGAGTACTAATCTGCCTGTGTCGCTCTGCCTCCTTGCAGGTTCGTTCGATGCAGTGGCCCGGCGGGGTCCGTCAGATCCCTTCCTCAATCTGCAGTCATCCCTGTCAGGCCGGCGAGCGCAAGAAGATCGTGAAGGGCATCCCTTGCTGTTGGCACTGCGAGCGGTGCGATGGCTATCAGTATCAGGCAGACACCTACACTTGTAAGATGTGTCGCTTTGATTTGCGGCCCAACGAGAATCACACGGGCTGCGTTCCAATCCCCATTGTTAAACTGGAGTGGAGCTCTCCATGGGCAGTCATTCCTGTGCTCATTGCAGTCGCTGGCATCATGGCTACAGTGTTTGTGGTGGTCACATTCATCCGCTACAACGACACGCCCATTGTGAAAGCATCAGGCCGAGAGCTGAGCTATGTGCTGCTAACTGGTATCTTCCTCTGTTATGCCACAACATTCCTGATGATTTCCACTCCTGATGTGGGTATTTGTTCCCTCCGGAGGATCTTCTTGGGTCTGGGCATGAGTATCAGTTATGCTGCCCTGCTTACCAAAACCAATCGTATTTACCGCATCTTTGAGCAGGGGAGCATGTCTGTCAGTGCACCCAGGTTCATTTCTCCAGCCTCTCAGCTAGTCATCACATTTACCCTCGCCTCAGTGCAGCTGCTCGGGGTGTGCATCTGGTTTGGCGTGGATCCCTCCAAGGCCATTATTGACTATGAGGACCAGAGGACATCTAACCCGACGATGGCTCGTGGTGTGCTCAAGTGTGACATCTCTGACCTGTCTCTGATCTGTCTGCTGGGCTACAGCATGCTGCTCATGGTCACCTGTACAGTCTACGCCATTAAAACCAGAGGAGTGCCGGAGACCTTCAATGAGGCCAAACCCATTGGTTTTACCATGTACACCACCTGCATTATTTGGCTAGCATTCATCCCAATCTTCTTTGGCACCTCACAGTCCACAGAAAAGGTAAGCTCACAGCTCTTTGCAGAAATCTTTACAGCTACACTAAAGTTCTTCAAATCAAAATCAAACCAGCTTCCCTTCCTAATTTTTTATCTTCATCATTTTTATGTATTTCATCTCAGTTTGCCCAAAAGAATGTTGTAATGTTGCAATCCTGAACATTGCTGCAGCAGGTGAAAACACATTAACATAGCATAAAACATACTAGCAGTGGTGGTACATCTACTCATTTGTGAGATACTTAGTGACTAGTTATTTCTAGGTATTAGGAATTTCTTCATGTCATCTGCATAAATGTCACAGGTTTTCGGTCTCAAACACCTGTGACTAGTTCAACAAAATAATTACTTGTTGAACTTGTTTTATTTCCTTTACAGTGCTTATTTTCTTATTAAAATATTGCACTCTGGCTGACAAGAGCAGAAATCAAGTTAATCTCAACAGCTAATACAACCACCAAAAATGGGATGTTATGTGAAAACATCAGTTTTCAACCAACAACCTACAAATGTGGGCACAGTTTGAGTGCATTCCCTAATACCTCTGCAGGCAGCACACAAACCCATGACTCACATATATGTGATGGCTGTATGCCACAGTGCAGTAGAGACCCATGAGCTGTTTACCCAAACACAAGCTCACACTTGTATTCCCATGTCAAATCAATGTGCCTGACCTCATGAACCAAGGACCTGGATCACATCCAGTGAGAGCACTGAGAGGCTACAGGTCAAGAGGGATCCAAAAGGGACATGGAAATGGAGTCTAGGCTTGGAACTTGCGTTCATTGGAGACTGTCTGGGTACAAAGCCAAAGCAGTACAACAATGGCACAGTAGAATTGTGTAGATCCAGTTGAAAGAGGTCTTTTGGCAGTGTAACAAAAGCTCCATGGCTACAAGAGAGGACTGTGGTGAGGGAAAAACCTCATACTGGCATGGACACTATCAGCGGTGCCAGCATGGGTCTGACAGATGCAACAAATTAATCCTTACCTTCTTCCCATTGGGATTAAACAAAACAATGCATCAGAATGCTGGTCTGGGAAACTGGTTGTGATAGTTACCTTTGTGTAAAAACATTCATGAGGGGACTGAGTGTGTGTATTGTGTCATGCTCAGCATCCCAAAATAATTTCTATAGTCTACAGCAATGCAGAAAATCTGCATATGACTGCAGCCAATTGAATTACATTAATAATGCAGTGTTTATGTGTATGTCACCAGCAGTATAATAACTTATTTTCATACGCTGCATGTTGTGTTAGCACCAGGAAGACGAAACTACTGTCAATCTGCATATTGGGCTCATCTCACGCTGTAAACTTTGGTGTTAACACTAAAACCGAGCAACAGCATCAACATGTTGAAAACAACGAGACCTGTGGAGCTAAACAGATGCTGCTTGTTGTTACATTTACTGAAATATATTCAGGGAAATGTCAGTTATCATCACTACAGATTCTTGATCATAACACTCACAGCACACAGAGTAAAGAAAAAGCAGTCCAAGACCACATTATTTTTTAATGTGAGTGTTGCACATCTTAAGTCGCATGTCAACAGCAGCATGGATATGAGCGAGGTCTTTGTTTAGTCATTCCATCTCCTCTCTCTGAAGATGAAAGAGAATTATACCATCACAGAGAGATTGAACAGCTTTTTTGGAGGATGAGGTAATCCATTAGCTAGCATGGCTTTGAATAGTAAAACAGAAGAGAAGAAAAAAATCTTTGAAGAGTGAGTTAAGTCCTACTTTGTTTCTTCCTCCTCCATACCTCAGATAAATCTTATTTACGAACCCTTAAAAAACTTTCTCTTACACATAAGACTCTTTCTTTCTATTTTCTTGTTCCTAAAAGATATTAGGCACTCATTAATTATTATTTCCTGTAGACAAATGTACACACAATGGCTGGGAGATAGTTCCACTTTTATAATTTGGAAAACTTCTCCCATAGCCCTGGGCTTTGTTAAGGTAAGACATGAAATGTAAAACAAAATGGAAGTCTTGCTTCAGGGAAATGTCCTACATTTTATTATTTCCTCATTTGAGAGAGAATAATCATTTTCAATATATAACCAAAAGGGCCTCTGAGTGTTGAGTCGGAAATACTTTATTTAACTCTAAAGTGATTTAGTCTGGCAGTCTATGCAGCACTTACTTATTGTAGACTGCTTTTAAAGGTCCAGTGCATACGATTTAAAGGGCTATACAGAATATCATGGAAAATGTATAACTATGTTTTCAATTAGTGTATAAACATAGAAATCATGTTTTGGAATGAGCCTTTTTTAGATCTGACAGGTCCTCTTCCATGGAGTCCTCCATGTAGCCCAGAACAGACATCGCTCTAGACACAGCCTTTTGCAAGAGGTTGAAACAACAGGATTGCAGTCAGCAGCTGCACCACTAGATGACACAACATCCTACACACAAAAAAGACTCCAAGTGGGAAAATAATCAAAGGAGGAAGTTGTGGTTCTTCACAGGAGACTGCTGTTCATGACCATGCTGGTTTGTTTTAACCATGCATATCAAAGTCCCATAATCTTAATGAAGTAGTCATCTTAACCCATTGTTTAGGAAGAAACTGACGAATTAAATTCAGTCCAATTCAATTTCATTTATATAACGCCAAATCATAACAAAAGTTATCTCATGACACTTTCCATACAGAGCAGGTCTAGACCATGCTCTTTTTAATATTATCTACAGAGACCCAACAATTCCACGATGAGCAAGCACTTGACGACGGGGAAAAACTTTTTTTTAACAGGCAGAAACCTCGAGCAGACCAAGCCCATTGGTGAATCCCTACAGCTGATTATCTGAGTTGTTACATAAACAATGTTCTTATTTAAGGAATTAACATGTCAAAGCAAACACACCTCATAATCATCGTACTGTAAATGACAGGCTCCACAAAGCCTCACAGCCCACATTGACACGTCTTTCAGAGCAATTAAATGCTCCACTTCCCCTGTGTCTTGATTTACCTTATCTAGCTGCCTATGCGCTCATCGCCATTTAACAGCAAGGCCCCTGCCTCAGCCTTATAAGCACAGTCATTTATTTGTCATCTGGTGCCAGGATAAATGTAACAAATGCCATGGGAGGCTTTCTCTGTCATTCAAACAGGGACATCTGGTCTATCTATGGAGCGTGATCACCGAGATTTATGCGAGATTCAGGAATAGATGTGACACCTGCTTACCTGGAGAAACAGCCTAAATCAGTGGCTGCCTCAAAGACAGAGGCAGGAGGAGCGGTGTTGGACAATAGCATGCATGGGAATGAGGCTTCAGCACAATAGGCTCAGTTCAAATTCAATCAGCCCACACAAAAAAAGGTCCTGCCATTACAGTGCATGAATGGACTGATGAATTGAGTGGTGTTGTTTATTTCTCTATGAAGTCTCCATCACACTATTGGCACTGCCAACTCGATGACAAAAAACTGCTGTCAGTGCACTAGTCAGACAAAGAGTGGGAGTTGCAGTGAGCTCAGTCAGACCAGATGTCAGACAGGAGTGCGCTCATGACTGTGTCGGCTCGATGTTTTTCCCTGCTACCTGTTACCAACCTCCCAGTCCTTTGCATTTTCTCTTTGTCTCTTTTCAATACAAAAAGATAAACAGCGTTATTAACAACAAAGTCCTGCAGGCCCAGTAATGCATAATGAAGATTGATTCTACAGAGTGGAGGGAGCTGAGCATCATCTCTGACTTCAGAGAGCAGTCGTTGCATTCATTAGGACTATAGCACAGCAGTCATCTGGGTCTTGCCCATTGACCTCTGGGCGCTCCAATAATGGCTGTACAGGACGTGAAGCTAATCAAGGCCAAATAACTGTGATCTTTATAAATGGCACTCTCCCATGGAGCTATATTATTGTGTCCCCTAAGGCTTTTATTTGTTTATTAGCTTAATTGAAGTGCAATTATAGTGAATTCTCATGCAGCAAACTCCTCTGCTGAACAATTCCATAGCATGCTGAGAAATAATGTGTTTGCTTAATGCAAAGAGGGAATTATGCAGTTTAAATGAATTTGATCATATTCATCCTAAAGTAGAAACACTCTAGAGTCCCTGGCTGAAAATAGAACCTGCTTACAATTATCCACCTTAATTTAATCTTACATTATCATTTACTGCAGATGTTATGACTCAGTTGTGTCACACTTGTGATGTTGGATTTATTTTCAACTCCTCTCATTGATAGACTGTATTCCTCACATCTAGTTCAGTCATTAATGCCGCTATACGCTGCTTCTTTTATGTTATGTTTTGCCTCAGGCAAGATCTGTTAATGGTGGTGTGATGATAGGTGTGTGTGTGAGATATACAGCAACTCGCTTTTATGAGCTCCACTCTGTGCATGCTCAGGTGCACTGCAATCGGGAGGAAACAAATTAATGGATTGAACACTGGAGTTGGTCTGACAATGAAAACAGGACTCTATTTGTAAGCAAATGCACTGCAGCTCCATGAAACAGTACAGTTGGAGTTGGAGGTTTTTCTCCTGATGAAATACCAGACAGAAAAATACTGATGTTCAAATCCGGGTTAGGCAATAGTTAAATACGATCAGATAAAAACTAGTGGTGGAATCGTCCTGTTATAATAAGGTCAAATTGTGTTTCAAGTCAGATCGATAAATTAGAGATATATCAGCCAAGATTTAGCTTTTTGCATATATTGAATGTATCTTCGAGGAGGGTTAAAACTAAGGCACCTGGACTTTGTTGTAGATCGGTGAGCATGTTTCACCTTTCATCCAAGAGGCTTCTTTAGTTATGACCCAAAACCAGGTATGTAGCCTATAGGTGAGATTATTGTTTCCACGTGTTTCATTAGTGCTCCTTGTTGTTGCGACGACTGTCGGCAGAGTTCTTAAAGTCACCTGAGGTCTGGTGTGAACGACAAACCTGAACGACTCTTGGATGAGAGGTGAAACGTCTTCAGGGATCTACAGCCAAGTCCAGTTGCCCCAAATTTAACTCTTCTCGAAAAAAAAGATGACCCGGATGACTCAGAAGCTTATTGGATGTATTGGTGTATATATCTGCAACAAGGTCAGCTCATAAATAACAGATTGCAGTACAGACATGCCAAAGATATGTTTGGGATCATTTAAAAAGTCACATAGTTTCCACCGGAAAGTGCAACTCTATGTTTAACATTTAAAAGATCCTAATAAAATGTTATACAAAGTATTCAATTATTTGTATATTTAAAAAAAAAATAATAATAACAGGCTGATCACCTAATGCATCATCATTTGATTTTGTAATCTGAAATATTAATATTGGCATCAAATTCCAGTATCAGTCAGGCTCCAAATGTATGCTACTGTTCAAAATAATAAAGCAAATGATAATTCAGTATGAGGCTTTTATATATGTGTGAAGAGTTTCATCTGATTGATATTGTGTAACCAGTGGAGTGCTTTTGATTGGACTGTTTAGTATTTTATATCTTTAAGTGTTTGTTTTGTCAGTTTTTTTATCTGTGTCCTAAAGAAACAACATTTAATTTGAAGCTGACAGCTGAAATAATTAAATCAATCAGCAAATATTGTTTTAGCAGAAAGAAAGTTTGCTCCTGCATTGCGAGAATTATCTGCCTTCTCTCTGTTTTGTATCATTGTTAATAGAATATTTAACTTTACTTTAAATATACTAAAACCTGAACTAATTTTGCATACATTTGATCATCAGGTAATGTATAGATTCCAGAAGTATAGCAGTATTTCTTTCAAAATATGTTGATACTATTTCAGCTCAATCCTCCTATTAACTGACCGCGAAGATGGCTTTGAAGACAGCTATTCTTGGTTGAAAGGCAGAACCTTTTTTCCATTTTTTCTGCTCATGTGAGTAACAGCTTGGGTTCAACAGTCAGTCCCTAAGGCAGCAGTGAACCGAGCCCAGAGCAGTTCACTGGGTAACACTCCCTACAGCTGGGTGGGGACCACTGCAGCTGTCCCTCTCTCATACAGCCTCTATTCTTCCATTGTTCTCTCCAGCCAGCAGTCCCACATGGTACCAGGACTGGCTAAGATGAGATGCAGCCAGTCTGACGGGAAAAGCACCATGGAGAGTCACAAATAATGAAAACAAACAAGATATTGAAGCAGGGGTCACATCTGGGGAGCTAAATGTTACTCTGCTTTGATGAAAAACCAGCGGGGATCTACTGAGGGTCACACAGTAGTTGATGAAAACTTACTCAGTTAAAAGAAAGAGATGCTACACTAACAGTAGAATCATATGAAATATTTATAGTTTAAGGTACAAAGCCTAAGAATAACAGCCTGGTTTTAGCTGAGTCTGATATCATGGCCCCAGAAGATGTTGACCTGTTAGTGCAAGGTATGATTATATATTGGAATACTTCAATCAACAGTGGTTTAATTACAGCTGTAAATCGTGACCTAAGAACAATAATCCACTTTTTTATACCCAGCGCCCACTCATTTCCACTGAGATACAGATCACTCAAACCCACAGCAGTGTTTTATATTCACCCTGCAAAGAAAATAACACATACACGCGCTTTTTTTTAATTTAAAGAAATAATTATGCTGCTAACTGTTTAGTAAACCGCCTTTAGAAGATAGGAACTGAAAGTATGCTTTATTAAATGTCTTAAAAACTAGCAAAACTTATGTTGATGGTTTATGTTGCTTTTTGTAGCAGCAGCTGGATCATCAGGCTTCAGAGCAGGATTGAATTTGCTGCTTACTGATCAAATTTAGATTATGGATGGTTTTGTTTTTTGACATACGAGAGAGTCGGCAAGCAAGAGAGACAAACTACATTGAAACTTTATCTATTTCCACACTTGGATGATTATTGTGCTGTTTACTGGAAGACAATGCATTTATCTGCATGGTGAAGCTCAGTAATAACAGCCTTTCATTTTCTCATAAGATTTCTTTTTCCTGAGTTGATAATGTCAACTGCCAGCTTCTGGCCATATTAGAGTAAATACACTGTATCCTGCAACTGTGTGCCATAAATGGAACACACGACACGAAGTAGAGGCCTCTGTGTCAAAGTACTAACGTCAAAACATTGATATTCCTACATATAAGCTCAACTGTGCTGCGATATGGCAATCAACATCATCAATTATGTGGACCCTGGCGAGTACAAATATAGACGCCATATCTGTGACATGAAGTTGGGCATTTTAATATGAGGGCTTATGAAAACTGACTTGTTCTGCAGCCAGTCTCAAGTAGCCATTTGGAGACGAATTGCCCCACAGCCCTACAACTCATTACTCCTACTACTTCTCACACTAGATAAATGCCCTAAATTGGAAAACTTCATGTAGCAGTTCATCTGTAACCATGTGCAAGTGAATAGTTCATTTTAATTTAGGTACTTAGTTCATGATTTATGTTATTCAGGTTTAACTGCCAGCCAAAAGCCAGCCCTTGAAATCTTCGACTCTAAATTCCAGTCTGAAAGATGTGACATGACCATTGCAGATAACCGTTATGGCAGCAAACACTAAAAAGCAAAATCACTGATTCAAAGAGAACTGTTTCAGTAGTCGTAGTGCTGATAAACAACCAAATATATGCTGTAATATCCAAATGTTGGTGCCCAGGCCAACACCTCCCCCTCATCAGTCTATCTACAAAAGGAGCAGTAAAACTGTAAAGAATGCCATAACGTTTAGATGCATTCAAGTCTGCAGTATCTTTAAATTGTAACTCCTGTAATACAGAAGTTACAAGTTAATTCCTCTTACTCAGCCAGTCAAGCAGTCACAACGTAGTATGATGTACATAAATTACAGTAGCTTTCCTTCTTTAATGCTTCCCTGAAGATGACTCATTAATTTGCTGCAGCTTTGGAAACAATTAAAATGAAATGAGTGAGAATGATACTGTGAGTTGCCCTCCCTCGTGATTCAGAGGATTTGACCATGTGTAAAATTTTCACAAGCTTGTTTCTTTATTACGGGCTTGCTTGTTATAAGCCAGAATAAGATCCAATCGACTGGTGTTCTCAAAACTGTGTTCTGGTTGACGTGATGGCCATAATAAAACTAGTATGGCAGAAAATTAAACAAACAAGGTGGCCTTGGCTGGTTTGGCAGGCACGCCGTTAAAGCAGATGAGATACTGATTTAAAACAAGTTTTATAACATCACATCCATGAAATAGTTTTGAAGCCTCTATTGGACACAGTAGAAACTACTTTAACAACAGCTTGGCCAACAAATGGGTCATTGGATGCCCTAATTATTATGATACACAGCAGATGTCACTTGTATTGTACAGGCCACTACCCATATAGAAACATCTGCACAATCCAGTGCCAGATAACAGACTAAACTGTTTGTGTTGTGTATGTTCTGTTTGCCTCTTGCAGATGTACATTCAAACAACAACTCTGACCATCTCTGTGAGCCTGAGCGCCTCAGTGTCTCTTGGACTGCTCTACATGCCGAAGGTGTATGTGGTTCTCTTCCACCCTGAGCAGAATGTGCCCAAGCGCACACGCAGCCTCAAGGCTGTGGTTACCGCCGCTACCATGTCCAACAAGTTCAACCCCAAGGCTGGACTCAGACCCAACGGAGAAGCCAAGACTGAGCTGTGTGAAAGCCTCGAAACACAAAGTAAGTCCACAAATGATAATGAGAATGCCATTGACTTAACCCCTCCTCCTTTTTTTTTCTTTTTTGTCCTCTGGCATGTTTGTCCTTTATTGCCTGTAAATCAGACACATTGATCCAGAGATCAGAAGCAGAGTAAAGAATAATTACTTATTAACAATGTGTAGCATGTTATTTAACACTCCGTTGAATCCAGTAACTGTTCATTCGGATAGGGGGTTGGGAAGAGCAGGGGTCTAATTGTTTGTAAGTGAGGATTCTCAGTTATGTGGGTGGAGAGGGGGGTGAAGTCATGAAGGAACGGATCACAGCTGGATCACAACAATGCAACCTTAAAACCTTAAAATGTGGGAAACATTGATTTATTTTCTCCATTGCGATTTTCTCTTGATGTTCACAAATGTGATTTTCATCATTATTTTATAAAATTAAGTGGATACACATGAAATTTTACACCTTGACATGTTCCACATTCAAAGATGAACCTTTCTTTTTTGACTACTCCTATCTCCATTTACACCCCAGCACTGTTTCAACTAGTACTGTAATAAATATTTGACTAACTGACTAGTGAATCAACAGGAAACTAACAATCTTGGTACTTGAATTCTTGTTTAAGTCACGGGTCTCAAACTTAAATAACATGGTAGTTCTCTCTTGTTCGACCGTTCTTTTAGAGTTAGAAAGAGACAGTTTGGTGTCAGCTTGGTCATACAGTAGCTGAAAGGTTCTTGGAAACTAGATGCACAGCCAATTAATCTAATCATTATTTCATTCAATCAATTCGTCAATCGTTGTTCTGGTTATAAAATGTCAGAAGGGTGAAAAATGCCTCTTGAAATTTCCCAGAAGTGAATGTGACCCATTAAACTAGCTAGTTTCTGTTTAACAAACAGTCAAAATCCCAAAGAAATCACATTTAAGCAGCTTAAACCTGCTGAAAGTGGCTTGAACAATTACAAAAAAAAATAAATGCCCCGAACATTGTGTAAATCAACTAATCAGTTAGTTAACTAATAGTTTCTGCTGTCACTTATAAATAAAAAGAATATGTATGTACAAGAAGATTAAAAGAATTTCAATGTGGTTAAAGTAAAAAATTACTGAATCTTTTCATCATAAATGACTTATACTATGAACAATTTAAGTAATTCATGAAGCCAATTATCCACTCAGTTCATTTTACTGTTTTGTATTATAAATGTAATATGTTTGAGTTTGAGATAAAACCCTCATATTCAAGGCCTTATCTTGCCATGAGTATGTTTTTTTTTAAACACAGTTTAGGAGTACACATAATAATCAAAAGGCATCTGAACTTTCTGAAGCAGCTCAGTCTCCCAGTGCGTGCCTCCTCCTAATCTCAATACTGATAAAAATGCTTGGCTCTACCGTATCAGTAACACACCCTGGATTTATACAAGTGAAGTAAATAACGACTTCAGCGATTGAGTCAGCAGAAATTACTCACGGGACGTCCAGAACGCTCTTCCTCGGCTTGCCTCGGGCAGGAAAATGCTTTAATCGGTTACGTCTGTCGCCAGAGATACATTTCCTCTGTCTGGCCTGTGCTAACAAGGAATTGCACCCATTGTCACACGTTTTAAAGCTGTATTTACTCCTCACTTTTTATACCAACGGTAGTGAGAAATGTTTGCCTTCATAGGAGAATAAAAGAGCTGACATTGTATTTACTGTTAACACAGAAAACTGAAATCAATATAAACTGTGTGACAATGCACTAGAGTAAAAATGGCACACCACAGTGAGGCCTATCAAGATAGCTGCATGTAAACACACTAGTGCAACATTAATTCTTATCTTCCTTTAAGTTTCTGTGGAGGGTTAATAGGGCCTTTTGTTACAATAAGTGGCGAGAAGGCAAAGGCGCAGAATTGATAGCCAGCAGCAATTTATCCTGATGGGGTTACCGTTTACAGGGGCCGTACAGTGCATGGCTATTTGAATAAGCACCATTTGTCATTGTCATTGCCACTGTGGATATATGGCTTGATGAAATTGAAAAATTCCTGTCTGGGCCAGCTCACACAACTGCTGAGATCTGGTGGTGATATGTCAGGATTTATCTGCTCCACCTCAGCGAATCAGCTAACACAGTCTGGGTAGACAACTGGAAAGTTGAGACCTGATAGTTGAAGGAAAAGGAGGTGTTTGGGGCGGGGAGTGGGCTTTACTGAAACCCCCATCTGTTGTAGTTTATACAAGCATGTATTGAGGCCAAAAATATAGGCGTAGAGTTGAGAAATTCAGGGATATTATTTACATTTTTTCTACACTGCAGCACAAGAACTGAGCAGCAACCGAACACTCATTTTCAACCATCATTTGACATTTCATCTTATACTTGTTACACAGGAAAAACACAGCAAAAACAACCGCCCACATCTTCCTCGTCTCATATGTGACAATAGTTCACCATGACTCCATTTGAATTTCCCCTCTCATTCTCCTCTTTCAGCTTTCCCGACAAAGCAAACCTACATCAGCTACAGCAACCATGCAATCTAATGGACAAAGGTTCTTACCGTAATTCAGGATTTTCACCCTGATGGAGAAAAACATGCAGTGGAATTTCACACGGCCGGCAAAAAAGAATGGATGTGTCATTGTTCGGGTGGATATCACAGGAGCGTTGCACAAAGATGTGACATGGCGACGATAGACCGCATTGATGGACAAAACAGGGGACCAGAACAAATAACAGTACAATTGTAAGGTTCCATCTTCTGTCTGCCTCACAAGAATACACTCACACACAAAAAAAGAAAAATACTTGCATGGCAGAGGTCTGGAGATTGACGGATGGAGCTTTCCTTTTGAGTGTTTACATTTCAGCTATGCCCTCTTTCAAAGACTTCTTTGTCATCTTGAGCAGTTCTGACTGAAACTGAACTAAAATCAAGAATATGTTCAGGTGTTCTCAGTGTCGTCTGCCAGTTTTGCAAACTGTAATTAATCTTAAAACCCTCAAGGCATCACAAAGGATTAATCAACACCAAAAAGGCATGAAAACAAGGTCCATGGATAGTGGGAATTGTGTTTGTTTTTATTTCTAAACATGTCCCGACCTCACAAGTCCAAGGACTGGTGATCATCTCAACAATGCAACAAATCTGTACCAGACTCGTTGTTTTTTTATTTCTTTTTTTTTTTCTCCTCCAGGTTTCCACTGAGTTAATAAGAATGACTACAAATATAAGATGGTCTCTGCCAATTTTGAGCATGCCAGTTTCAACATCCTGTGTTGTGTTGTTAGAAAAAAAAATAAGAAGAAAAAGAAAAAATAATATCTTTGGAATGCGTTTAAACTCTGTTGCAGCGTTGTTAACAATTGTTTGGGCTCGAGCCTATTGTGCGTTAAAAACTGTTCTCAAATGGTGAAGGTCTAGTGAGTGATTATTTATCTGTGCTTAAGTGAGGCCATGATTTGTATTACCAGCTAGCCTAAGGCTGCCACTGCCCTCCGCATACCTGTATGTGCTTTGAAACAAAGGCTTGTGGTTAAAATAAACTGTATTTTAGCCAGGAGATCTTACTGTAAGCTGTCATTCAGGACGACCCTCCCATCACTGCCACCAGATATTCTCTTGGTCACACGTAGTGTAAGGGTAAATCTTAGCTGTACAGATCCATTAGGAGGGGAATTAAGATGAAGTATGCCCTTGGGAGGATTGTTCAATATGCCCTAAAGGTGATATCCATAATGGACCAGCTACTGAGAAAATTCATTACTACACATGTCCTCCTCAGGCACTTTCATGATGAGGAGGAGGTGTCAGGAAGTTGTAAGGCTTTTCAACAAATGAAAATCTAATTGCAAAAGTATACAATATCTCTATCAATCACCCAGAGCTCGCTGAACAGATTAATAGTTGGCTTCATGCAGTATAAAAGCCCTCTAATGTCTTGGGGAAAAAAACATTGTGGGGTCATTTGTGTTGTGAATTCAATGCTGCTTTTCATGCCTCCCTCTGTATTACTTTCAACACCATTTGTGTTGCAGAATAAAATGTGAGTGCTGACCAAATTAAATGGCAAGTTAATGTATGTTATTAAATAGATTGATGATGTCTGCTTTATGTCCTGACATATCCTAAAATTGGGGAAAATGTACAAAAAGATACAGTGCCTGGCTATCTGACTATGTATTTGTAAAACCTCATGAAAACTAATGAAGTGTGTGAAGCATGTTTAGTTTTTTTTATACAAAATTTTTATTTCTATTAAAAATGTTTTCAAACTTCAAACATCCATTTTGAGGTTTGTGTGGAAGATCTAGCAGTTTCTTTTGCGTGGTTGTTCTTTATTTGACCATTAGATGATGAAGCAAGGGTACTCTATCTTTCTTTTAGGTTCAATGCTTGATTTAAAAAAAAAACAAAAAAGCAATGCTACATTAGCAAATCTACAATATCTTCAGCTTGGCAGGCAGCTATTTTATGCAAGTGTTTTTTTAAATTCCTGTTGTAAACTAATAATACTGATTAAAAAACTGTTTGTCAGCCCAGAAGAAAAAAGAGACAATGGCTGCCATTCTCTGAATAGTATGTTGCCACAATTGCTCTGATAATAGCAGTGGAAGAACAGAGAATTGGTGGAGGGAAACATGAAATTATTTTAAATGAATGGTTAGCCGCTACTTGAATCCAAGGCCTCTGTATGCAGTGAGCACTCAGGATCTATCATCTTCCCCACGCCTCCCTGATACTGTGGGCCCACCATACAAAAGGCTCAGAAAATAACAGTTGTTCAGTAGCAAGTGTGCTAAATGCACGCCCAAGTACTAGGCAATATGCAGAGCACAGTATATATCATCTTCTCACAGGAGAGACAGAATGAGGTGTTTGAAATGTTTAGTCTTATGAGAATACATGGCATACATTCTTCTTTTTTTTTCCTTCCTTTTTCAGATTTAGAAATATATTATGGCGACAACAATAAAAGACATATTATTAGAAACGATGTAGCCATTTAGGTAAAGTGATAAAATTATGTAGGTTATACTATTTAAAGTATCACAATTAGCAAAACATATGAAGCCACTGTATGACATTTCACTTTTAATGCTGCAAACATGATTGAAAATTCAGTGTGAAGTCACATGAATGCACTTTTCTGGCAGACGCTTCAGTTTCATCTTCACTTTCAACTGCATCACCACTTATAATATGAAGAAATAATTAATACAAAAACAGAAACAAACACTTTTTGGCCGACTGCCAAATAAAATCTATATATGGGAGACACAGCAGGGCACTGATGTGATGATACTGAATAAATCAGTAAATCAATACATAATTTATAAATAAAATTTGGCTTAGGGCAACACAAGCTGCAACTAACTTCTATGTCTATCTAATGATCATTCTCACTCCGATCTTACAGAAGGTTTTGTGATTATTAGGTGAATTTGAAGTTGTTTCTCTGGACAACATCCACAAACAGTCAAGATATTGAGAAGAAGTCAAAATCCCTTACATAAACTTTAAAAAGCATATACTGTGTCTAGTATGTATGTGATAAACTAAACACAAATTATAACAGTTTATGTAACATCAGCTCAGTGTAGAGCCTGTATCAGTACTTTTTAAATCAATGCCCATTTAAGAGGGGAAATAGTCACAGATTACTGACATGGTATAAAGTGATATTACTGAGAAGGCTGCTTTCTTAAACAGATTACGGATAACATTCTGCTCAGATAATATACACTGATTCTGATATGTGCAATATTTACAGTGCACTGGGCCTTTTTATTTTTAATGGTGAGTTAGATATCACATGATGCAGGAATCCATATGAGGCTGGTAGTGTTCAGGTCTGCAGTGTAGCTACTTCTGATTAAATAATTCTGGTCCTCTCCCATAATGTTAAAGTCCTGCACCATGCTGGCAAGCTTTTACTGTGAAGCAGCTGCAGGAAGGAGGAAGGAGCATTCATGACAACCCCTTTGTTGTTTTTGCCGTGTTCTGTATTTGAGGATTTATTGTATGTTACACACTGTGAGCAGCTCCTTCCACAATCTCAACACACATTAAAAGGTACACTGTGTAGTTTTTGAATACTAGTGCCTCAATGAAGCAATGTTTTGCTTGTTATTACACATATGCACGAGACCAATGCACTATCCTACAGTCTTTCATGCTATTGTACTTATTGACAAATAGTGGTGTTAAAGAAAAAGGCAAAGAAGAGGAAAAAATCAAGTAAGTAAATACAGGTGTATGTTTGAAAAAAATTAGATCTGCAAATGTTTTATGAGGAAGGAAACATATTCAACAAATGTATTAGACCTTGAAGATGCACACAATGTGTTTTGATGAAAAACAATATAAGTAAGTGGATAGATGGATAGGTAACTATCAGGTGATTTATTAGACAGAAAAAAAAAGGAGGAAACAACCTTTTTTGAAATGACTTTCTCAAATTATGGCTCCATTGGAGTTCTCGCTGTGCACATCAGCTCCAGTCAGCTCAAGACTTCAGTTTCTTCATCTAAGGACTTCCCTCCCAACTGTGGAGAAGACAGGCAAGTATATTTTTTCTTCCAACAGCTGGCCTCTTCTTGCTTCAATGCTTCTGATTCTGAAAGCCAGTAATTTTCAATAAACTTGAAATATATTTGGGACAGCTTCAGATGTTGTTTAGCAGCATAATGGCAAAATATATTAAGAAACAATTTCTGTCTGCACACATAAAGACACGACTATTGACAGGTTCAATGAAATTTACTCAACTGTGTAATTGCAGATAGGGAGATGCAACATCTCGGATAGAGGTGGAGAGGTTTATCCACATGAGCTAAGGGTGTAACTACACCACTTTGTTGATGAGGGCTTGTAATCTGAGAGCAGGCAACAAAATTCACATTCCTCCTGAGCGGAGAGCGTAGACCTCTCTTCATGAGCTCACAGTAACAATGACAGCTCTTTGAGATAAGTGGAGTGAATTAATCAAATAATGCTCACCCAGCAGTGAAACTATGGGCAGAAATTCCCAACAAAACCCATCACATCATGAGGACTGGATCAAACCACAGTTATTAATCCTTTCATGTGTTCTCTAAATGGTCTTGGCACACTTCGCTAAGACAATTAGACCACGCCAAAGTCCATAGAAAGTATACATTTTCTCGTACGAAAAAGCTCTCAAAAAGTAATTTAATTTGGTTCTAGTCATGAAAAAACAATTTAATTTCATTAACCATTTAAACTGGAGCTGGTTTCAGTGGATTGGGACGGAGTGTTCAGCAGTAAAGCGCCAATTCTGGGACACTCCTCATGCAAGTATGAATAGCTGAGCTGATAAAATGTGTATCCACTCGAGTCCTTTCCTGTGTGCACCTGAGGATAATACAATACAACTGCCCTCAGGTGACAGAATGAGCACAGGAGCACATTTGTCTAGAATTGAGCACCAATATGTGGCAGGATTAAGAGAAGCAATGCAGTGATGTTTCTCTCAAGGGTCCTTTGACTGAGCTCTCTCAGCTGTGCAGCATCTCCAACCATCGTAAACAGACACAACATTGACAACTCCTGCTTTGCTATAAACAGTCTGATGGAGAGCAGTGATTTTCCAAGAGAAGAGACACTGCCGCAAAGGCTCAACAATTCACTGTGAGACCGCACACTCCACGACGATAGAAGAGCGAGCGTAAGGGAAGGACTCTGAATGTATGCATGAAGCAAAACAACAACAGAAAACAGCACGAGCTCTCACGCTTAAAGAATCGGAGTCGGACATTTCCTAAAATATTAATTCATTGCACCTTTTGTCATTGATAGTGGTGAGTGATCAGAGACGTGCTACTGTAGCTTATACACAGTACATACACTATGTTGCTAGGAAACAGTACCTCATGAATATCCTGCAGTTATTGCACAATCAAAGGAGTAATGCTCCGATAGTTCAGTGACTGCGTAAAAGCAAAATGTCGGAAGGGTTCCTCCCTACGGGGAAAACACTGAGAAATAATTTAATATATCCCGCTATGTGAATATATATTTCTAAATACTGCTTTATACAACACACCATTCAATGCAGTTGCTATATTATGATAGTGTTATATTGACATACAGTAGATGGCCTTTTTTCTACAGTTGTATCTTGTAATACGATTTTTTGGAATCATGCATTGAGCCATCATTTGTAGTTCTCCATTCATTAAATGTATTGTTTTTGTATTTAATTTTAAACACAAATACACAATCTTTATACAATGTACACTTTTTGCAGTGCACCTTTTTAACAGCTGTACAGAGTCGATATCTATGAAAAAGGAGTACCTCATGCAGTCTTATCTCAAATATCCCTCCATCCCCACTAGATAAGTAAAAGAAAGTGAATTCAAATATTGACTGGTAAAGACTGTATACATAATAACAAACAAAAACAAAACAAATGAGTTGGGTGAAAAAGTCTTAATTTTGACTGAAGATTCTCAAAGTATTACAAGTCCCCACACCTTCTGGAACGTCTTGTCTGAGTTACACTCCACACTACTTACTACACACTGCATTCTTTCACTATTGTTGTACAGTTAGCTTTAGGCAAATGTTTCTCAAGCAGGATTAAATACTACGTTTGTTGGGAACTATGGCAGCATGTCCTGTTGTTGTGTGGTTTATTGATGTGTTTTTAATATCTTTTAGACAACAATGGAGGTCAGTGGAACAGAAGAATTTGACTGCATGTTAATAAGGTCAATTCCCTGTTTCAGGGTTTTTGTCTTTTAATGTGATTTGCTGACAAGAAAATAAGAAACAATAAATATAAATTATTTAACAACAAAAATAATTTATCTGAGAATAATTTATTAGCTACCGCTATGCTGTATGCAGATTTAATTGATTATTAATAGTTTATTTTATTTATTTATTTATTTTACAATCTTAGACGTAAATGTCAATGCATTGTACCAGCAATACATTAATTTTAATTTATCATCCCATGGTTAATTGGGAAACTACATGTATATTATATGTGTACCAAAAAATGTATGTATTGTACAACAAATATCATGATATGTGGTTTGGGATGAATACAGTTCTATCTTATCTTCTCCTGATGTATGTCGATAACACAAGGATGTAATCAACATCCAGTTATTTTGTTGAGATATTGGTTTCCTGTGTAATGGAGTCGTGACAATTAACTTCTCCTTTGATTTTACAAACAATGTTCATTAACTCTTCAGCAACTCGACTTGATGTCCATTTCTGTCATCATGAACAATACGTAACTGTCATTCAAACAAAAACGCCATTAGTCATTTTATCTCTAAGGTTGCCGTCTCAAAGAGAACACACGGCCAGTAATCATCTTGACTCTGAAGTCCACTGAACGACGGTTCTAATTGAGCCCAAGGGAAGGCGGCGAACCAGACGTGTGCTGTTTCTAACGATTCCCAAGGTTAGAGAGACACTCAAGTAACATGTTTCCCTCAGGGTAAGAAAAAAAACAAGTGTGAGGAGGTGGGTAAAGCCTTTACAATGAAAGTAGGCCATCCTAACAAGGACTGGGAAACACTGTGACAGTAGAATACGGAGCCTAGTATACCGCAGCCAAGGTCCCTCATATGCACTGCCAATATTGCTTTCATTTGCTATGCACCATTTCACTCTCTCCTTTAAGCTCTGCTGATTTAAAATGCTTTATGCTGGATGGTAAATATATTCCCTTAGGTCTTCTGTTAGTGGCCTGTTACTTGTTGTTCAAATCATGTGTGCACAGATTCAACAATAAAAAACTGTCAGCGTTTACATGGTATTCCTTTAATTTATATTTTATTTATTTTTTTGCTAATGATTAATGCTTCAGTATATTCATATTTAATAACCAGTGAATTTTCATTTTTTTTAACTGCCTTTTTTGGGCACCTGCATGTATACTGACTTTGTTCCTGCTGGGCCACCATGAGGTTGACATTTGTGGTTTTGAGAAAAAAAATCGGAGCAACTTTTGGATGGATCATCTTAAAATGTGACATAAGCACACTCCCTTTAGGATGAATTATAATTACTATAGCACCAAATTTAAAACATAAATTGTCCTGTGCTTCGTTTGAATGACCAAATACTTGCAAGATTGATGACATTCCCATCAGCCTCAACTGTGAAAATGGTAAACCATACATCTATACAGGCACATCAGCATGTAAGCATTGTTCTTGTGCACATGTTGATGTTAGCGTTCAGCTCAGAGCCAAAGTACAGCCTTACAGAGTCCTTAGCTTGGCTACAGACTCTTGTGTTGTGCTCATGCTATACATACTTCTTGCAGTACAGTATAGTTCCATGTTGTTGTATGTAAATACAGTACAGACGGTGAGTCTTGTTTGATTTGGTTCTGCTGGCCTCAAACAAAAACACATACAATACATTTAATTGTTACATAAATATAAAAAGCAGATGGACATTGTCCCTGAGATGAATTCAGGTTTCCATCTCAAAAAGTTCCTATCTTTTGGTCACCAGTATTAGAATTAATACAACAACTGTTCGTTTGTATGACTGTGGTGAAGTGCTCAGTACATTCACAGTTTTACAATAGAGGTGATCTGATAACCTTGAATTGATTAAAATAAAGTAATAAACGGTATGACAACGCAGGCACTAAGAACATGTTCATTTTATTTTATTCATTTATTTGTTTTGCTTTTATTGTTGATGCCCCTCAGGACATATCTCTTTTGTTGCACGTCCCTTCGTTGCTGAGCATGTGCAACAGTAGCTGGTGGATACGGGAAATTAGTTTCAAAGGTATGTACAAGCTAAAACGCAGGTGAAGAAAATGTTGAGGCATTCATATCAGTCCCACCATTCAGTTTGTGCTATGGAGCATTATAACACCTTACTTATTGCTGCTTTAGATTAAATTTAACATCACTAAGAGAAAGGAGACTACAAGGAGTACCTAAGATTTCTGATATTTATATTTTCTATCAAACTTAGAAGTGGACTTAGAAGAGTAATTACAGGACACGATGAAGCCAAAACTGCAAACCACATCTACATAGTTTAACAAAGCAATCTTAACGCCAGTGAAGCTGAGAATTTAACAATGAATCAATGAGTCAAACAACAGAAATTAATTCTAATAATTGAGTAATCGTTGAAGTTATTTATCAAGTGAAACTGGTACCTTTTACTAGTTCCAGCTTCTCTAATGTGAAGTTTTGCTGCTTTTCTCTTTTTTACAATATAACATTTGCAACTGAATATCTTTTGGTTTTGAACCATTTGTCTGTCCTTGAACTGTCAGAATCCTTGGACTTTGAAAATATTATAACAGTTGCATAATGAATATCTTTGGGTTCTGAAGTGATAAAAACAGAACCTTTCTTTGAACTCTGAGGAACTGTAAGACCTTTTTAAATATTTTACTACATTTATAATGAAAATAAGTGTTACTACAAGACATTAGAAAAGCCAACTTAGAGAAATCAATAGAATAAAAGGACCTGTGTGTAGGATTTAAAGGTACAGTGTGTAAGATTTAGTGGCATCTTCATTAGAAACTAATGCACTTCTTCTACGTCCTCTTTTTCGGCTATGCACTCTGTAGAGTCTTTGTCTTTGACTGTTCTGGGCTACTGTAAACATGGCAGCACAAGATGGTGGACTGCCTGTAAGGTGACCGGTAGGGGGATCAAATCAGATTTTATTTGTGTAGCCCAAAGTTACAAAGTACATTTGCCTCAGAGGGCTTTACAATCTGTACAGGGAGTGATACCCTCTGTCCTTAGACCCTTGGTTCGAGTGAGGAAAGACTACCATATGTAGATATCAAAAGGTAATAACAAATAAATAAACAAACAATTATTTTTTAAGGTGATTATATATTACTGAACACATATTTATGCACGTTATATTCCCTTTCTGCCAATGAATCACCATAAAAGTTACACACTGAAGCTTTAATGGCATTTAGTGGTGCAGTTTGTAAATGCAACTGCCTCACCTCACCCTCCTGTACCAAACACATAGAAACCTATGGTGGCTGCTAAGCAGGCGGAAATCGGAAAATGCCCTATTTAGAGCCAGTGTTTGGTTTGTCTGTGCTGGATATGGTGGTCTCTATGGAACAGGATCAGGTCAACTGATAACAACTAATAATAACTTAATATCTGTACTAACTGACTAATAACTGAGTTATTATTTTTCCCTCTGATGTGAAACCTAATGGACCGGTTTCACAGCAGACATTTTGACACATCAAAGCTGGAAAAACACAGGTAGACTTAATAACAGTATAAAAGGCTCAGTTCCATTAAGTCTCCCAGTAACGGTGAATGTGAACAGCACATACAATAGCATGACCTTCACTAAGTGGAACAGGTTTCTGCTATGATGTGTCAAAATATCTGCTGTGCAATCAATCCATTACAGGTAAGAGGCTGGGTATTACAATGCGTTGCAAAAAGATTGAGATCACAGTAGAGATATGTCTACGAACCAGGGTGCCAGTGTAACTGTAAGTCTGGCAAAGAAAATATTTTAGTTCGGTCGACCCTACAAAGGTCTTTCAGTCCCTTAACAGTCTTTAATGACCATGTATTTTAAAAAGGCACTGGCAGACAACAAGAAGCAGAAAACACACAAGAATTTAAACCACACCAGTGTATTATACAGCCAGTGTTTAGTACAAACCCCACAGTTCAATTAACAACGAATGAGTTCTCATCTCAACACAAAAATTGCTTTTTTAGATCCCGCAGAAATACTCAGTTTCAGACATACATCCCAAAATAAACCCAAGTGCTGCCTTTTGCATCTGACAAACAAGCTTAGTGATTCTCGAACAGCTCCGGAGTTTCACCTCATTTAGTCCAGCTGTATGCTGCTGGCGGCTTCTGGATATGGCCACCCTGCAAGCCAGTTTGATGGTGGATCTACGGAGTAATCAAGTTAGAGGATGGTACGGGAGAATAACCTGATTTTGAAGAATGGGTGAACTATGAATTCCGGGAATTTTTTGGCTCATTGCCAAGGGTTGGAAACCTCGACTGGTGCTTGACTGGTGGAAGCAGCAAAGCCATCGGTCACTATTGGAGACGATTTTCTCTGATAAAAAAAACATCCTATCACCGTAATTAATTGGTCAACCTCTAGATTATGCCCCAATGAAAACTTAGTTACGCATATCAATTTTTTGCCACATTCTGTGAATACAGCACCCCTTACAAACTGGAACTGTCCTAAACTCAAGGTACACTTACTAGTGTTTTCCGGAGTGTGCACTTTTTAGTCAGCACTTGAGCTGAAGTTAACAAGGCATATTTTATTTCATCACAAATTCAGTTTTCGGCCTATAAACTGACATGTGGAATCCAGATTCCTACTAAGGGCAGTAAGGACGTAAGATAATAAATGGGAGCTACATTGGTTGTGATCATATAGTATGTACAAAAAATGAAATGACAAAGTGGACAATGAGTATTCGGGGAACATCCACATTTGTCTTTTCCCATGAGGGACTCTACATCAACTTAGTTTGTGTGGACTTTACTGCTAAGAAGTAGGTCAAGTCTAGATAGAGGTGAACTCAGTCCCTGAAGCTGTTAAAAATCATGATTTATTGCGAGCCATTCAAACCCCCGCACTACAGTGACACTGTGGATGACACTATAGGTAAATGTGACACATAGGCTAAAAAACCATTCTACTTTTATAAGCATGGAAGGGTGTCTGGTCACGGAGAGGATGGGAGCTCATACTGGAATATATCCACACACAGAGCACAAGATGCAGCAGAGGAAATTGCTCACAGTTTTTTATGTACTTCCAGTTTCAAGGCAGATGGTCAGCCCAGCCCTCCTAATACGACCACTCACATTTCAATAAATGTGGTCAACTCTGAGCAACACTCGCTTTGATTATGTCCATTATACTTTGCTCTTCCCATCTGAAAGAATGAATGACCGATACAGAATCTGCTTTTCTTTTGAGGCAGGTTGTCAACAAAACTGTAAAGATTATGAGCTACCAGGGAATGTTTATCTCCTGCAGACTCACATTTTACCACAGAAACTATAATTTCACTGGAGTGATTGGGCTGTTAAAACTTCTACTGAGATTAATCTTAAATATGCACATTTTCTAGTCCAGGGGACTGTTGTACTGTAGCCATAAATAAAGATCCACTTAAAATGAACTGAAGTGAAAAAGTGTTGATACAGAATTTCTGTAGGAGAAACAGTGTTGAGTGGCATGGTAATTCTAGATTGTTGACTCCAAAAATCAAATTCACAATTCATAAAAATTCTTTTAGAGTCAAAATCAAAAACCACAACAATAACAACAACAATAATAATTATCACTATAATAACTTTATTTATATAGAACATTTTAAAACTGTTATTATTTGCAGCTTGGCAGTCACCAGGATTTTTGAAAAACTTCACACATCACCAACCACTTTTTATTTAGTCAGGTAAGTGTTCAGTTATACTATTTAAATCTTATTTTCAAACACAAAATGGGTTTGCAATGTCTCCTCCAGAATTTCAGGAATAATTTGCAGGGGAAATGATGGTTTGGAAACTGAGAATATGGAATACCCACAGGTTGCTCAAATAAACAAATTCACAGAGCTTCAGACTTACTTTAAGTTTTAGATTTTTCCCCTATAGAGGGTTATTATGAGTATCATGAATTGTAGACGACACGATGGTGTTTTTGGTAGAGTACACCAAATGCAGTAAATTTTAGGAAAACAAGAAGGCTGGTATGGCAGTATGAGTAGTGCAACTGGCAATTCAGATGCAGCTACTTGAAGCAATTTTTATGCAAATCTAACTGGGCAGGATCTAAAAAAAAACAAGTCAGCACATCAGCTATACCACAACACATTGAGTTGAAGCATCCCAAATCTGCCAGATCTGCAAGTGAATGATCATCACAAGAAATCTAGAGGGTAAAGTTCCTCTACCCAAGTCAAACTCAGCATTTTGTAAAGGACAGATTATCTTAGTTTCCCAATGTCTAGCAGATAGACTGGCACTAGACTGGACTGTAGGAGATGTGCACCCTTTGAGCAAGGTTGAAAATCTACTATTCATCAGAATAGTTACTTAATGACACAACTATAATTGGACTCAACAAAGACTGATACTCTGAGCAGGTAGTTCAAGGAGGGACTTGCTGCCATGACTACATCCTCCAGCTCAACACATCCAAAACACAGGAACTCATAACAGATTTCAGGCACAGCCCAGGAGAACCCTTAATCATCACGGATTCTTGGCACACACAACTGCAACTCACTCAAATGGAACATCAGTACAGACCACATTTCCAGCATGGACTGTTTTTTTTTTTGTTTTTTTTATGAAAGCTCCATAAAGTGAAACAAAGCTTCCTCTTTCAGTTTTACACAGCCATCATTGAGAGCATACACACTTCACCAATAACAGATTGGTACAGCAGTATAGACAGTCACACAAGCAAAAAACTGCAGTGCATAGTCAGTAAATAATCTAAGATCATTGGCACGCCACTTCCATCATTCGAAGTGCACAATAAAAAGAGAAAGACAAATAACATCTGACCCTTCTCACTCTACTCACCACCTGTTCCAGCTAATGCCCTCTTTTTTTTTTCAATAACAATGCTGAATACTCTTCAGAGGCACCTGCACAACCTTGTAAATATAGAATTTTGCCACGTAGTACAGTAATCTGTTTTTATCTGTCTAGATGTCTGATGTATGGCACTGCTGAATTGAGTTTATCTATCATGCTGTACTGAAAGCAATCTTGTTTGTGTGGTCATTAATAAATTATTGATTGATTGATTAATTGGTTTGTATGTTGCTGGGTGTACAGTATGTGTACAGTATTTTCAAGAAGGCAGGTACTGACATTGTTGAACAAGGAATGTTTAAAATTACCCATTCATTTTCTGTAACTGCTTGTCCTTATCAGGGTGGTGAGGGACTGGAGCTGATCCCAGCTGGCATTGGGCAAGAGGTAGAGTAGACCCTGGACAAGGGCTGACACATACTGTAGACACAAGCCTGCGAGACACAGCTAGGGGCAATTTAAAGTCACCAATTAATCTATTAACTGCATGTCTTTGGACTGTGGGAGAACACCAGAGTACCCAGAGAGAGCCCGCAAAGACACTGGGTCAAACCAGGAACCTTCTTGCTGTGAGACGACAACTACTGCACCACCATGCCGCCCTATTCAAAAACATTTTTGATGTGAAGAGATGAACAACTGGGACAGAGAAATTGTGGATTAGCACATTGTGACCATATACAAAACTGGCCGAGCCAACATCAACATTCTTTTTCTTTTTTTTTTTCATATCATAGCCGAAGCTTTCATTACCTTTTAAATCTTGACTTCAGTTTTTTTAGTGTGTCTGATTTTCTGAGTACAATCAAACCACCAATGTTTCACTGGTGGCCTGTGGTTTCATGACCTCCCCTTAAGGGCACAGCTCTATTTCTAATGGACCTGCTACACCACATGCTAAATAAAAGTGACAGCTTTAGCTTTTCTTTTTCTACCATAATATAATTTCACTGTCAAACCTAAGGCTGATATAGCTGTTGGGAATCGCAATTTATACTGTATTTTTTTCCCAGTGCAGCAAGAAAAACATGACACTATTGCTTTTTGCCTCAAGGCAAATTTTAAATTCACCACTGGGTCTGAACAAAGTCCAAATGCAAAACCAAATGCATGTTCAACAACATGTGACAACAACCTATTATTAGTCACAAAGTCACTCTGATGTAGAGGTTCTGATACAGGGTATCATCAAACCCTATCTAAACTAATCACCTGCAGTTTTAAGTCTTTAATGAGTGTGCAAAGGCGCAAAGTGCCTTTTTCCCACTCACTTCATTTGTTGCCTCAAGGCCACACGCTGGGCTCTTAGAATAATGACGACAGAAATATGAAAAAAAATAGGCACAAACTTGATTTATTTAAATGATTTCTTCTCACATGAGAAGACATACTGAAGAAAAAAAAAAACACAACACAAATTCTGAGTAAATATAGTGGATCATGAATCCAGATATCCTGCACCAATCAAAAGCCAATACAAACAACTGATTAGGGTATAAGCCGAGGTGCTGAGCCAAAATGAGAAATCTACCGTGGAGGTAATGGGCTCACTCAAGGTAACCACACTGTATCTTTCATCAGGATCTTAACCACACCAATCCCCACTGACATGTCAATTAAGTGTGAAAAATACGAGGGTGCAGTCTGGTTTCTCCATTGAGTGCAACACTTTTGCAGAAGTGCCAAATACAATGCTCATAAAAGTGACATATTTCAGCCTCCTAATTATCAACCGCCATCTGCATTGTGTCTGTGGGATTATGATGATTTGTTTGGGGAATCCTAAACAATGAGCCCAGACAAATAAACAGTGGCACAAAGAAAAAAAAACAATAATATATTTTAGCCATGTGTTAGGGGCTGATATTTTGGCTACTGCATTATAAGATATTAATACTGCAATGGATATCTGTTTTTTTAGCTCTTCATGTGAAAGAAAAGGCAGGCAAGACATGCAATGGGAAGACAGAGGCTAATTTACAGCATTCAGCAGGATTGTAATGTGCCTGCAGACACAGTAAAATAATTCAGTTCAAAGTGGGTTTCTGGTCTCTGATGAAAGCTTTTAGCTCTGTTTTGGTCTCCATCAACTGCTGAAGAAAATATGTAGCTCTTTAGCTGCTAATTGGCAACCAAAACAATTAGCTAATATACACAAAATATAAAATATAAATACATTTAAGAATGTATCCCTCCGTCCATCACTTCTTTTCAGCATCAACCTGCCTATCTGTCTATCTGGTTAGCAGACTGTTGCTAAACTTGCTGCTGTGCAGTGAACCAGAAACCAAAAAAAAAAAAAAAAAGATCACGTTACCTGGAATCACTCAGCCCACCTAAAATAAAATACCACAATATCAGTGCTACTATGGAGAAGCATCAGCAAAGGCAGGAGCACACAAGATCAGTTTTACTGCATCATGTCTACAGTAATTCGCCAATGTAAATAAGTCCTATTGGGAATGTTAAGCTTCCCATAAGCCTAAAAATAATGTTCATGGCAATGATCTTCAGGATCTCAAAAGTATTCTGAGCCAACCTCTCAAGCAATGCAAAGAAATCAAAAGAAGCCTATGGAACAACTCAACACATCTACTCCACAAGCAAACAAAAGAAAAAAAGAGTACTCAAGGAAATTAGTCTCTTCTTTGCCTATGTGTGGAAGTTTAGACGGCAGAGGAAATCACTGGAGTCCACTCTACTCACTCTTATATGCTGTGACAACCAACACATGTTTTCCTGGCAGCCTATCTGCCTGGCTTCAGTCTGAAAATTGTGCTGCCAATAGATATTAAGTCCTAAAGACCTGCTTAAGAGGTGGTACAGGGAATACATGTCAAGAAGACACAGAAGCATCTGTTCTGAGGTCAAAGGAAATAAATGTTTCCATTCCTGTTTTCCTGAAGCTCTTCTTCTCTTCCTTCCTGTCTCTTTCTGCCTCCACAACATACTCTATCTTCTGGGATTTGACACGTCCAGCCTGCTGACTGATACAGTAATTGAAGGAAAGGTGATAAACTGTGTGTCAGCCTACTACTACAACACATAGTATGCTTACTGCTGATGGGAGAATGAATTAAACCAACCGTGGAAAACAGCTAATAGTTTGAAAGCATCATCACTGTCCAATTAGAGGTTATAAATTACAAATAACTCACTATCCACTGGAAACAAGTTCAGTCTGTTAAAACAGTAAATACATGCTGTTGGAATATTTTATCCTGTCATCATAACTGAAAAAAAAACAAACAAAGAAACTGTATCGCTTACCAAATTAATAAGCAGCACTACTGTTTTACAAAAATCAAAAGCCTTAAACCTCTTGAGAAATAATTAATCTGTATTCTTGGCTAAAAAATGAAGAGTTCTTTTTGAAAGGAGTAGAATATCATTTTAACATTAAACTACAGTATATTAAATAAGCGAGTTAGCATTTAAAGGTTCTAACCAGTGGAAGGTTGGCCGGAAAGCACTGTAACATGCACAAACCCAAACTTGGCATGGCCGAGGAGTCCCAAAAGCTCCATGTTCAGTATGTGACATATAAAAATACTTTGTAATGATAATTTGTGATTGATAAGTTGTTGTTTTTTTCTTCACAGTTACCTAGTTAGAGTACTATTCCTCATTGAGAACCTATAATTGTGTAATTGTTTTCTGGTTAAAATTGTAACTGTTTCATGTTTTCACATCCCACTTGTGTAAGTTTCATATTAGATCACAGCTGGCATCAAACTAGTTGTTATGTCACAAAATCCTGCTCATACATACACAAAGACATTTTCCTCCGGCAGCAGATAAACCTGAAAACAACATCTGCACATGCATCATTCTGTAAACATCCAAGTGAACAAAAAATACGCAAAACACATATCTGAATGGAGCGGCGCTATAACGAAGTGTATTAGTGTATAAAGCTAATATATCAACATGTGCTTGATGAGTTGAGCTGCAGAAAACCCTTCCAAAAAATGTTAAATGTTTAAATATCTTTGGATTTTGGTCAAATAAGAACATGAAATAAAAAAAAAAAAAACATATCACCTTGGGCTCTGAAAAAAAAAAAAAACTGTGATGGGCATTTTTCATTATTTTGTGAAATTGCCAGGTGTGGAATCATACAATATGGATGTAGGTTCTCAGAATGATGAGGTATTATTACCTTACCTTGTGGCCCTCTATTATAGTGAGACCCTGTGTTGTAGGAATGATATTATTTTAGTGAGAGTGTCTTCAAACTGTACGCATTCCTAAATATTGTTGTTTAATCCAAGTATAACAAACCAATTTGACACAGGTCAGACCTGGTGATATGTAATATTGCAGTAGAGTGTTGGTTGGTATCAGAGGCTTCTGGCAAAATATAATCATCCTACCACGTGTAGTCCTGCTGTGTGCACAACACACTATGGGTACTTGAAAGTGACTAGGTTACATACATGGTGCACAGATAAAGATGGGAGCGGATGGAAGTCAGAAGCGATTTGCATCTCATTGTTATCCTGGGCAGTGGAGGGTGGGTTATTTCAGCAATGCAAAAACCAACACATATGCCTGCTTGCAAGATCAATACTGTTTTACCGGAACAGAGATGGAAGCAAAGTATTTAAACTTCTGGTGGTGAAAATATGAGCTCTAGCATGAGGATATGGACAGTAGTAGACTACGGTGCAGGAGGTTTTGATACCGTGGAACTTTTAAGCTGACCACAGCCTCTGTTCTCCATAAAAAACAAACTTTTTACAACCACCTCTCAAGTCTAGAGTTTAAGTATTTCATACTCAAAAGACACTGTAGGTTTAGGGTGGAGTATATCACTTTAACAGCCTGCAGGTGCTTGGGTAATTCACTGCACTGCCTGTCAGCTCTTTGGAGAGCCTCCATGCTGCTTTTGTTTTAGTACAATCATGGGTCCTTGAAGCTGACAAACTACTTTCATCCTGTGCTAATGGCTCAAGACGTTGACAAGGAAACAAACAGCATAAGAGGAAGGTGCACCATCGTTTTGCAAGTATGGTCAAATGAATGAACCCAATCAGATGGACTCATGATTCATAATCTACAGGAATAGGTAGGTGAAGCAAATGAGTAATACTGTCGCTTTCCTCTGAAATTACTGTCAAATTGGCCTTGATGAAAGCACCGAAGTTCCTCTTCAGCAGGGAGGCCACAGTGCACAGTGATGAGATCCCTTGGGTGATTTTGTTTGCTCCGCGTTGTGCAATTTGAAAAATACCTTGTTGAAAAACAAAACATGCATGTGTGATTAATATCACTGTGGTATGCACTGAGTGGAGTATAGCACAGGGAATTTATTTAGTCAAGAATGGAGATGCATGAATAATCACTGACGACAAGGATTATGATCAAAAACCAGTGAACCGAATCAGTAAAACAAAACTACACTAAGTACTCTCTTTTAACTCCTGTTTACTTTATGTCTCACTGTGGAAAAAAAAAATCAAACCCATTTTTTAAAAACATTCATCAATGAAAATCATGTAGTCTTTATTTTTCCTACTTGATCTTTTTTTGATGGCCAAAAATCCATCTGCCTTTTCCTCACTAGGGTTGCAGAGGCCAAAATGATATTCTAAAAATACTGTATTGGTTTGAATAAATGACATTCGTGTTTTCAGGAAGTTATGTTTAAAAATCTGTTACGTAATTATCGAGGACGAGACAATGACACATTATTCATAAGATTTTATATTCCATGTGAATGAAAAGAGCCTAGCTAGTTCCTACCTATGAACTACATTGGTACAATGTCTACATTTATACAGTGTAAGTACTTTGCCGCTTATTCACCTCTTTCACTATGATTGTACCTTTATGATTATATGTGACAATTCAAGTGAACTTGAACACACTCACACACAGATGAAAGTGAGACACCACGCAAAGCACTGGTCTGACTATCAGGAGCAATTTAGGGTTCAGTTTCTTGGCCAAGGACACTTTGAGATGTGGACAGCAGGAGGTAGGTATTGAACCAAAAACCCTGTTCTAACTCCTGAGCCACATCCGTCCCAAAGTAAATAAATTTCTGATGAGTGAAAATGAGTCGAAATAGTGTCCCGACATCTTTACTGCAGAGACAGACCAAGAACCAGGTCATCTGTCAAACAATCAACCAACCACTGTCACAGATGATGATAGCCTAAAAACTGTCAGCAAAGCTCATCTTGACTGCTTCAAAGAGCCTGACTGAAGAGTGTATGAGAGTAAAAGTATTTCATGTTTTACTTTTATAATTAAGGTCATTTAATAATCGGGCTGAAAGACAATCAGGAGAGACTTTCTAACCTGTCTGTATGAACGACGTATTATCGACAAAGGTTTTTTTTATCATAGGTGAAATAAGGCAAAGTCTTATTGTGGTGATTAGACTGCATTGTGACGTCACTGCATTTATGAGAAATGTAAAAAGAGGTGGTGTAACTGTGAAAACCTTCCTGATGGATTGTAGACACTGGTGGTGGTGATGATGGGAAGAAAATGACCTGGTTGAGATGAGGAATGGACTCTTGATAAGTTCAACCAGGGCATTGCGATGTGATGAACTTGAGGTGAATGGGGTGGAGGATGGTTGCAACACTTTTTGCGCTGCAGTGACATCAATGACATGTTTGGCTGGGGGAGACTGTGGCAAAATCTGGTTGATTAACTGAGAGTTAACATTCATATTCAGCTGATGAAGGAGAGGTGGGGACAAAAAAAGAGAGTTGTGAACAAATGAACATAAAGTCTTCCGGCCTGAACGTACACTGAGCCTCATGAGAGACTGAATAACTGAATATTTCTAAATATTTCATGCTTTCTATGTTATGTGGCACATGCTTGAACAAATACATATTCATTTTATTTGACAAAAAGGCACTGATTAAATAAATAGACAACATGCTGTCATAAGTTGTGTAGAGAGATTCATCAAAAGAGATTAAAACCATGTTTATAAATGATTCTTAATAATTCTTGAAAAATTAGATGATAATAAAGTATCAAGCTCATAAATGATGTAAAGTATGTTTTGTGTAACTGCTAAAAAGAGCCCAAACAAAACATTAATGTTAATACTCCTCCACCATCACAATCCTTAGTCTAAAATCATGCTTTACAGTAAATGTGTCAGAGCTGCATATCAAGGCTGGGAGAACATAAAAACATAACATACTTAACACTTATGGTGAGTGCATGCACTATACACTGGTAACCCCATACCCACATGTGGATAACAAGGTAATGTAGAGGAAATGCGAGTGATAGCAAAAGGGTCGACACCAAGTTATCAGTCTTAGCAGTACCACCAGTATCATAGTGATACTGGTGGGATGAGTCAAAGTCACTTTCTTGAGGGGGAATCATCATCAACCATTGAAATCCTGGATTTGGGGAGTTTCTTTAGTAATGTTATGCTTTTTCTTCTTTTCTCTTTCTTTTTAGCTTGAAGAGCTTAAAATAAGTGAAGCACCGCTGCTCGCACAGTGTGACATGTGGAGAGCCTGGAGAGATTACTTTTTTCAATGGTCTACAATAACGTAATATTGTAGCTTCTTACCCTCCGACCTTGGGGCTACAGTTGTCATTCTCACTTTCCCCTCACTGAATAGATGTGAATGTTCATGATGTATATAAAATAAGTAAGCTCAGAGTACTTCAATGAGTAAAAGTTTAGGTGATCATATTCTGCACATATCTTTTTTTTTTTTCCTCTATGTTTACTGTTTCATATTGTCGTGTTGTTTTTATATTAGATACAGTAAAGTTAGTTTGGGTTGTATCGGCCAGACTAGAGGACAAATGGTTGTTATGATGGAAGGTGATAGTCTACACAAACACAGTTGGTTTTTGCTTCCTTACTGGCTGTTTCCATGGTCAGAAACAGCAGAGACAGCAGAAACCATTAAAGGACCAATTGTACTCCACATATAATAGCTCAAAGTCTTGTGCATGAGTTTTTCCTGTCTAATTCTTTCCACAAACTGTAGTTATTTTCTTAAACTGGTAATCCATCATACTTCAGAACACTTCCATCAAGTCCACTTTGGTTGAGGTTTTTTCTGAATTGCTGTATAGGTATTTAAGCTATACCGCAGGCTGACTGTAACTACTCAGATGACTCACATGCCTAAATTGCTCGATGTGGTTCATAGGTCAAGTAACAAAAGGCCATCTGTATTCTCATTCAGATTCCAATTGCCCTTTTCTCCACCTGGTCTGTAGCAAGAGGCAGAGATTGGGAAGTATCTCACAGATCCATTACTATGAGGCTTATCAGACAGCTCATCAGCTACAGGCAGATGAATGGCATTCAGCGTACGCAAAGTCTGAGATGGGGACCTTAAGATATTAGCCTAAATGATGACCACTATTTCCTCCTGCAGCGGATCAGGCTGTTTGGTAGGACTGGAGAAAAATAAAGGTAACAAAAACAAAAATAAGAAATGGCTGTAGAAGAGTTTGGCATACTTCCCCTAATATTTTGACAATGATGGAGGGATACTGCATGTGCTTAAATATAATGGAATGAAAATTGATGTTTTAAAGGGTAGGGGGTACATTTAAACGATATGTTGACTTTGATAGGAATGCCATTAGTTTTCCAGGTATTAGACACATTAACATGTTGACCTGATGATGCAACTAAAGGAAAAGTCAGAGATCAGTTCTTGCAGTTCATCCTATGGCTCCGCTTGTCTTGGTATCTCCACTCAATTTGGTGGCAAGCTATTAGGTTGCTATCTACACCATAGAACTCAATCTACCTACCACACCTCACATCTCAGATGCTTTGGTGTCGTAATTGTCCATTAAGGATCGCTTTGCTTGCTGGTGTCCTCCAATCTTGGAGCAAACAGCATAACATTACTAGCTAAGTATACCGATGGGTCAATAGGGTGTGCAATAGGTCAAGCCAATAGTGGATGTCTTTGGCTGAGTCACAAGGCTACTTCAAGCTACAAACTACTTCAAAATGGTCCATAGCACTTGAAACCGAAACTGAATTCAAAAATGTAATTTTAGTTTGAATATTGACCACAGTTGAACAAGTGTTATAATTTCAATCAAAAGAGGAATGTCTATATTTCATGGCTACTAAAGAAAAAGGTTTTTACAAGGCGACCTTTGGTACTGTGAGGCTCAGATGTGTCAGCGACTGGTCAATGAAATACACACATCTTCCTTCACTCCTATTGGGCGACATTTTATTCTGCATAGAGATAACCTTGGGCAGCTCATTCATACACAGGTTTGTGAGGATTTCAGTTTCCTGAGTTTTCTCCCTCACAAGACCTCCAACAGAAAAGACCTTTATTAAAGAAGTGTGTTTTATTAAGAATATATTCCTACAAGGGGGGCTCGTCTATCATCATGGCTGTGCAGAGGTCCATTATTACACCAGAGTTATCACTCCTGTCCCTGGTAACACTGCAGTGCTCAAACGGCTACTATAAGGAAGAGTTATGGTGACCAAGACAGAAAGATATATTAGGGCCAAGCATCACATGATGAATTACTGCTTTGCCTGGGCTTATTTGTTGGTACTTAGGGTTGGCTGTGATATATACCAAAAAGCTGTGGCCTGATACGAAGGTGGTTTGAGGTAGTCTGTCAGGGTAGTTTGGTATCAGACAGGCCAACAAGCTAAGCAAAAGAGGAAGGTGAGGCTGAGAAAAACAGAACATAATGGTGAGATTATTTTTGGTTCAAACATATAAGGTGTTATCTATCTTATTATCCCGTCATCTATCACTACACCATGGAGAAAATGTACAATCCTTTAGTGTAGATTCATGAGGGTGGCTATTCTATTAGGTGGTCCACCTGAAATATATTTCTATATATGTATTTCCTTGAAGCCATACAAATATAAGCATGGAAAATAGACAAGTGAGAGCTTATGTACTGACTTGTATTCTATATAAAATGTATTACAAAACATAACAATTATTGGTCAGTTTTCCATCTAAATGTAGGAAAAAGCTCAACCTCATTTCAGGAAAATGGGCAAAATAATATGCAAATGAATATGAAGTTCAATCCACTACTGTTGTGCTTGTATTAGGAGTTGAGCGCATTAAGATAGACAGTTGGTGGCGCTAATCCTCCAGATGGGTGCCATTAAACCATAGCAAAAGAAAGGGGCAACGAGATGACATAATTAAAATGTCCGTGGGCAAAGTACTGAACCCGAAATTGCTTCTGATGGCTGTGCTGTCAGTCTACAGTGTGCGTGTTTGGGAGAGCATAGTATCATCATGAGCACTTTAGCTAGAAAGCGCCACATGACTTCTGATGAGCAGTTGGCAGCCAAGTCCATTCATCATCAAAATCAAATGGTGGAAGACATGATGAAAATATAAGACTTAGGTATTATGTGTCATGTATTAATTCGACCAACGTTATTACTCCACACAGGTCAATATTTAAGTCTCTTCAATGGACTGAAAACTTCAGTGGTAGTTTAAGTCAGATGCTTCCTTATGATATATTCACTATGTCCATTGCACTTTGTCGCACAACAGCTATACATCAACTTTTCCACCTCATCAAAAAACAAAAAACAAACTAGAATTTCCAGCTTTTCCACATAATTTTTTTTAAGGCATAAATTAAAAATGCTTCATCTACTGGCACTGCATATAGATACATCTTATATACTGACATGACTCTAAATTGCCTGTAGGTGGTAATGTAAGTGTGAATGGTTGTTTCTCTAAATGTGCCCTGTGATGAGCTGGTAACTTGTCCAGGGTGTTGGGTGAATGGCTGTTTTAGGTGAGGCGAAATACATCCCACTTATTTCTATTTAACATTTGCTTTTAAAAAAGGAAGCTATTATAGAATTTGTTGCCTAAAATCATTTCTTTGAAAATAATATGCTAATCTCCTTAAAAGTGTGGTTTAGGGTAAATCATTGTGTAGCCACGAATTATCCTATTGTTTGATCATACATTAGAGTGAATGCCTGAGTACTTTCAAAAAGTATCTTCACTTGTACCTACATCATGTCCCAAGATGACCCCCAACTTTGAAGCTTCACGCATCAAAATGTTGCCTCAAGAATCTCCAAAAACTAAATAAATAAATAAATAAATAAAATGAATTCCTTTCATCCAGCAGTTGTCTAAACCCCTTACTATAGTTGGGAAGGTCTTCTTAATACACAAATCATGAGTAGATCAATTTACAAATATTAAAATACTTGCATCAATTAATTAAACTTGACAATGAATCAGGTTATATTCTGTCTATTTTTTGTGGTTATTATGAAAAAAAAACAACTGCTGGTTATCTTCATATTTTCATTCTTTACAAACTGAAATGATAAATTGTCATTCAGTGTGTCACCTCCAGTATGTCAGCCACGTAAGAAATGTTTAATGTGATATAGGGAAAAAGAAAAAAAGTAATTGTGTTGGTTTCCCCTTGGCTTAGATCAGTAGAAAAAAAAAAAGTTTTCCCCCTGGCAATGCAATCCAATTTTACCTCTGGCTTCAACGCACTGCTAAGAAATGGATGGCCATTAAGAAATGGAGGTCTTACTGTTTATGAATATACATATTCCAAGACACCACTTATCATCTAAGTGAATTTCATAATGCAATCAATACTTCATGGTCACAACAACTGCATCAACACAATGGGAGCCCAACCTCAAAACCGCATTGCTATTCAGGGTCTATAAATTCTGACTAGGGTGCTCCAGATGACAACTTTAGATTTTTAATTTATTAAGAAAATCTCCAGCTGAGGGAGGCCTGTCCTCAGAGGGCGGTGCTACACAATAAAGTGTAACAATGCCATCTAGTGGAAACACCAGACAGAATATAATAGAACTGAACAGTGCATCTCAAGGAATCAGGTCTTGTTTGTTACTCTGTATGGTGAGATCTTGATTGAAACTAATACAAGTGTATCCTTTTTAAATGAGTCAACAGGTAATCCAAAATGTTGTTTTGCTTATGTGCTCTCTTATGTCTTGTTGTTCTCGCTCTAATACCGGAGGAGACATATGATATGTGCAGCCTTCATTGCTGCTCAGCACTGACGATCAGTTTCACAGGAACTATTTTAAACCCTGTTGGCCACACACAGGCTACCGACACCAGAACATGCCTCTGGTTCTCGTCTGGTGCTGATAGACTGCAACTCTGCAGGTTCAAGCAACTGTTCATGATTAAAGCAGTAACACATAATCTCAACATCAGATCTAATGTCTGTTGCTTTAATTTATTATCTGTCGATAAATGCAGTCAATAAAATACCACAAACAGATGCAACACCAAATAGCTCTGTGCATGATGGATGAGGCCACACAGATATGAATGTCTGCTAAATGTAGGAGTTAATCCTGACAAGTCAAAAGGGGTCTTCAGTCAATCACCGGGTCGACAGACACATCATTCACACTGTTTGTAAGAGTCTAAAGTTCAAAAACACTTCCTTAGGTATTCAATGTTGTCATGTAAATTACATTAACATCCAATGACATTACTGCTGCCTTATTTAAAGTTTGGAAATACAATCCCAGTAAATCGTAGTAGCCTACAGAATTAAGAAGAAGACTTTTTTAAAGAAAATACAGAATTTGTTTCCATTTATTTGGACTACCTCTCTGTCCACTTATCTATACATTCATTTGTCTGGATTTCTGCATAATTACGTCTGCGAGAGAAAGAAAGGGGAACAAAGAGTGTGACATGTCCAGTAGCCATGGAGACTGAGGGAAATTAAAGACAAGGATGTAGACAGCAGACAGGAAACAAGGGAGACAGAAAGAGGGGCATGCAGTGAAGGTTGTCAGCTGGAATCGAACTAGTGATGATTGTGACCATGTGGCATGCCTGTAACCATCTGGCCACAAAGGCACACCCAAATCATATTTTTTTAAAATATATTAGTATAAACCGTATAATTGATCTTGTGTAAACAAACATTAAAACGCAGCAGAAAATACTAATTACAGCTTTAGTTGCAAAAGGGCAGTGATGAGCCTGCTGCGAGAGTTATCCTCCAGTTCTGTGATTTTGATGTTTTGTAGCAGAGATTCAAATCACTGCCATTTTGTTCACATTTGGACCACGGACTGTGACTTTAAGGCAAAATATGTAATTACCGCTTATTGTCTAATCATTCCTAAATACTGTTTATCCTAAAATTAGATCAGGAGAAAAAATAGTAGGTCAGCATTTTATTTAATGTTCTCAGCATTTTAGTGTTAATACACATATATAATAAAGATGATCTTTTTGTCCAGTTTTTGTGTTCAATACTGTGACTTTTCATTGCTATTACGTGGATGAATTAGCTTTCTGTAGGTGGCACTCTTTTCTTTGTCTGATCAACCACACTGGCTGCTAATGTCTTGCTAATAATGATTACAGATCTGGTTGTTTCCAACATAAAACTACACATAAACTCCCTGTGTGTAAGAGCATCTTACATGAACCCTAACAGCAGAGTTTAATGGGCAGTAAATGTAAACTGGACATATATTGATGCATCCGACATTCGAAACTATGTACGTTTATTTTGAGGAAAAGGGTTGAGGGATATCGTGTTAATGTGAGGGTTTGCATCCTGATGACTCTGTAGCAGCATCTTATACTGCAGCTATAGAAAAAGGGAGTCTGTTCATATGAGAATGTCCTGGCGGCTCAGATGTCTAAAGGCACGTCTGTTTACTCTTGCAGAGGAGTCGGGTTGAAACAGGTCAGACGGTTTAGACCAGCATATCATTCATCATCTGCTGCGGAGGGTAGGGCAGGAAACTGGTTACACTTGTGATAATGATAAAACATCATGATGATTTAAAAATAAATAAAAAATCATCAAAAATCAAGATGACACAAAAGATTAAAATTGAAATAAATAAATAAATAAATAACACTGGGGAACACAATTTTCTTTTCTTTTTTCTCTATCACATCAAGTTTTTGAACTATAAGATCCCTGTTTACTTAAAAAATATGAAAAATACGGTACTTAATAGATATGTCCTTGTTTTCACTAAACCAAAATAACAGTCTGTGCAATGATCTTTTTACTCTTGCCAAACCATGGGGATACCAAATGCCAACTTTTCACGTGTTCCTTTAGTCCACATCCATAAACTCTCGACACACTGCTTGCACACTTTGTTCCACATCCATAAACTCTCGACACACTGCTTGCACACTTTGTGAGGGCCCCTCATGGCTTGTCTTGATCACAGAGTTTTACTTTAAAATATGCAAAATATGCTTGTGTTTGACAAATGCACTGATGTTTGCTTTCCTCTGACTTGTAATGGTGATAGTACCACAAATATAGCAAAAGAAGTCAGGGTTGTTTAGGCATTTACAACGAGAAGTAGTAGGAGCAGACATGATCTGGAACAAAGGAAATATATACCTATGTAAATAAAACACTAAGATGGAATAGTTACAAGCTTTGAAACTACAAAAACAGCATAAAACCAAATACAACTTACAACGGTATGCCCATGGTTACAAGGTGAAGAGAAAAGCCAGCACAAATCCTCTTAATTCCTACTATGCCAGCTTTCTGTTTGCAGATATTGATAGTACTGACCTATTGGGAGCTGCACACACCTCTCACTGCACTGTCTCAATTGTGACTGCACAAACAAGTTGCCACGTAGCTGTAGATGAGTCCAATCGTAATCAGCTGGCAAGTCTTACTACAGCTGATCAGTGGAATTTTGCAAATCTGGAGGGTCAGCTGTGACTGACTGCAATTTTGGAATCAGTATGCCAATTTTAGTTTTAATCAGGATAAAAATCTAACTCAAAAGATTTTTTTTCAAATTGTTCCCCAGTGAAATTTAAAAATGCAGGTCAGAAACATAAAAAACCCTCAGTAATAAACAAAGGAAGTCAACAAATTATTTTTAGCATTTTTAAAAAAAACTTTCACTGTTAAATTTAAGTGAGTAAATGGCACTGTTAGGACTAGAAATTGTTGTAAAAGGGTAAGGACCGTCCTTTACACATGGCTTTATTTATAAAGATGTTCATCTTTTCAATAATACTGGTTCTGAGCTGCTTCTTTTTATGTGGAAAGGGCAGTGAATGTTAACTTTTGCAAGCATTGTTATCATTTGGCCCTTTGCGTGTTTGTTATAAATATCTTAATTGCAACGCATTTGCAACGCATTTGCTTTTTTACAGTATCTGTACAGAGTGACTGAATGACTAGCTTTTGTGTCAGGGGATCCAATACTGCAATTATCACTGACACTAGGCAACAGAGCTCACAATTTAAGTTGAGGATCTTAAGTTCAAGATTTCACATGCAGTTACACAAGTTAATCAAGTGCACTTCATAAACCGACCAAATGTGACAGAAACACAACAAAGGGGTGAATTATGAGAGCCATTTCAGATCTCTTTTCATTTGTAAACATACATTTCTACTGAGGAAATGACCTAATGTATTCATAATTACTTTACAACAACTGTGAAATAGAAATTCAACTCCCAATTCATCTTCAAAAAAATGTTTCCCCCATTGCAAAAAAGCTTTTGCAAACTAATTTAGCAGAATATAATCTCAAGTATAAATGTTAAAATCACTGAGCCAACTGAGCATTAAAATATTAAACCACTACATTACAGCAACATCAGTGCAGTCTGTGAGACAGAGTTGTTTGTATATATTATGAACACTGAGCTGACTAAATAGGGATGTCAGAAGCATCAGGGAAAGATATACTGTAAGCAATAGTTCATTCATTTATTCATTTTCGATAACTGCTTTTCCTTATCTGGGTCATGGGGGCTGGAGCCATTGCCAGCTAACATTGGGCATGAGGCGGGCTGGACATTGACAGTCACATTCACACCTACGGGCGATTTAAAATCACCAATTAAAATAAAAAAATAAGTACTTGTTTAAGGTTATGGAAGGACGAAGCAATGCAAATCTACAAACAGTGTTCTGCTACACAATATATTTGCGGCACAAGGTTTGTCGCTCAATCCTGCTAAATCTGAGCTATTAGATCTGACATTGCTAAAAACACCTCTGCTCATGACAGTCCCAACCAAGCAGTGCTCGAAATTAATTAAAGAAAAAAAACCAAAAAAACAAAAACAAACCTGGAACAAAAGAATGTGGTGTTTGGGACAATTCTGGGACAGCAAAGAAATGTATTACTACAAATTAACTTATTAGACTGTATGTATTCATATCATTTTATTTGATAAATGTTCAAACAGCACGTGTGTGCTTAGACACAAAATCGAGAAAGACCAGTGTTGCCAACATGGTGAATTTCTTGCTAGCATTTCTTGTTAGCGACTTTTAAAAAGTGGCTATAGTGTGTCATTCAACCAATCAGAAACAGGTCTGCATTGCACTGCAGTTTGCACTGATGCATTTATTGATCAGTAAATAAACAAAAATAAGTAACTTAACCAATTACTTAAAAAAAAATGATTGGGGCTAAAAACCAAGAATGATTTTAATATTTTCTTCAAGTGCATACAACAAGTAACACAAGTAAAACATCAACCATCAGTCCAAAGCTGTCAATCTTGCCAAAATATCTATGTGCATTGCCATATTTTTTTTTAAAAATCCTGACTTTTATTGTTCTAATGTAGCCAGTGATTTAATTTAACCAATGTGATACTGTAGAAGGGTAATCAGATTTCCAATGGATTGTAATGCACTTCCTTTGCAGCATTCAGAGCATGGTCAATATATTTTTTTTTATGAAATCCATCCTATGGGTCCCTATTGCCTGTGCTAGGAAGACGCAAGTGAGGAGGTTTTGTGATATGAATATCTAAACATAGTGCTATAATAATTAAAAAATGCTATTCAAGGATCAAAACATCTGACAGAAATTACCTGTTGATGGGACAATCTGTTTTGGAAGTTCTGGTTTCCTCAAGACTCCCTTTTATATACATCTGTGTTATATGACGAATTTGGAAAAACCTGAATAAGTGACTAGAAGGTAGATAACTGATTTCAGTTAAAGGAGATAAATATATGGAAGAATATCAAGGGACTCCACTCTTGCCCATGCACATAATAAGATAGAGAACTTTTGGTCAATCTGGGTAAGCTGAGAGAAAACAGAATTTAAGGTTTGGCACATTTAAACCACCCCTGTTATGTGTGCGCTGTCAGACCTGAAAACTAGTTCTTTGTGACTTTGTGACCCAAATAAAGGAGCAGAAGGTGGTGGTGGTGGGGAATTTGGAAGGAAACTAATTAAGATATATGGGTAGAGAAATGGAGAGTAGGTTCATTATTTTCAGATCATTTGTGGTTTTGTCAATAAATTCTTCTAACCATCCTAATTCTTCTTCTAATTCTTCTATCTTGCTGGAACTGTATATTGCCAAGCATTTCATATAGTCTGAAGACCAAGTTGCCTTTTAAAAAATATGAATCCAAAATGAAATTAGAAATTGCATGATCTTGGTTTTGGACTAGTTGAATTTATAACCAGATAGCTCGCCAAACTGGTGCATTACCTGAAACGTGTTGGAATTCAATGTAAGGTAAAGTTAAATATCATCTGCATATATTGAAATAATGTCATAAGTGCATCAGTTTTAATACCTTGCTCAATAGCAAGAACAAGTAATAATGGAGAGAATGAACAATGAACAGCCTTGTGATAGTTTGAAAGACGAACACCATCAGGGAGCAGTATATGATACGGATCCAGGAAATGATTACAAATTAAACCTTGTTAAGATATTAAATATTTCCATTCTACTATACTGTTTTTTTTTAGCATCAATAGATATAGCCACCATGGGGGTAGTTTGTATATCTATATTCAATCTATAGTGTGAGAAAAACTATCAAAGTACCAACGTATATTACAGTATCAGACAAAAGACAAGTCTGAACAAAACCTGTTTGGTCAGAATGAATAGTAAAGTACAGGCTACTGATTCAAGACAAGAGTTAAGACAGGAGACAAAGACAAGAAACCTTGTCTTTCTTTTTTAAGTAAGTGCTATATAGAGGGGCTGAGAAATTGTGTTTTCTCAAAGCAGGTTGAAATCACAGAATGAAAAAGGACATGAAAACTGCCTATACAATTCAACATTGCATTGATTGTTACACAACCATCAGCACCTTCTATCTGTAAAACGGGATGATCTTTTCATTCATCCTTTTTTTTTACTATGCCAGAGACTGACCTGCCCACCTTGTCCTACAAACATTGGCTTTGCTTTTAAAATACTAAATTCAACAGAAAATGTGTGTTGGTTTCGTTTCAAGTTATCAAGCTGGCAAATGGGGTGTTCAGATAAACAACAAAGTTTCTCTAACTTTTTAATTTCTTGTTTAATATGATGTTATTCATCTTTGGATTTGGTTTTACAGGAGGAATAAAAAGCTATGATGATCCCTGACTATTAAAGTACGATTATAAATTCAATAAACTGAAGGTTTGCCAGAAATATAGTATTAAACCTCCAACTTTTAGATGATGCATGAGGTCCATTAAAATCGATCACAGATCAATATAATAATATTCTTGCTAAGTAAACACATTTCAATATCCTGGTAACAAAAGATAGGACACAAGGAAAAGGTCTTGAGTAAGAGGGAAATAATGAAAAGTCCCTGTCACTAGGTTGAAAAGTTATGAAAAGAGTATTATGGGTAATACACAATATTAAAGTAAGATTATCAGGTACAGTTTGGCAGAAGTAGTTAAAAAAGAAGAATCAGAGATACCCCCAATTTCTATATTGTATGCTAAAAGTATGCATTTAACAACCATTTTTTAGGAGTGGAACGGAGGTGTTAAAGTAGAGTAACCTCAAGTTCAAAGCTCTCTATACATGTATTATTGTTATTTAAACTTAAATACAATCCACAAGATGGCATTAGTATTAAGACTGCCTACTACAGAGTATTCACACATTGTGTCGATCCTAAACTTCGTGGCACTGAATCAGCACCATTTGCTTTTTTGAATTTTTAAAATTATTTTTACCTTCTACCTTCTTCTTGCAGTGGAATCGAGCAGCATTAATTGGGTACGTCACCAGTAAAGGGATACTGGAGTGGGGGTGGGTGGGGGGTAAATGACTGAGTAGTGCCAAGTTTGCAGTATTCCAAGTTAAGCGTCCCGGCATGCACCAGCAACAGGTGGCGCCTTTATGAGTGCACTGAGTGTTGCATGACAGCAACAGCTATTGGTTTATCACCACAGTAAAGGGGAGAGAGAACAGAAGTTGAATGTCAAGACGTGACGAGACGGTAAAAGTGTGATAAAGCAACGTGTGAGACACAAGGAAAGGAAAATGTATCTAAGAAAAAAGAATCCCCAGATGCTGTGTGACAGCTTTAGGTACTACTTTCTCTCTTTTTTGATCATGGTGTGAAGAAATGAGGCAGATTGCTCCTCAGCTGGAAATAGAGACAACTCAGTTATCTCAAACGCTCCCTCAGCAGCCGAATCACATGATGAACAGAGAATTCCAGGGAGGCCACACTCACCTCGACCTCATGACTCTGTGTGAGCTAAAAGGGCCTCTGATCGTGACTCAAGCCAGGACCACCCCAAAGAATCTCAACCAATCACGATTTTTAAATCTTGTGACCTGCAACAAAATGAGCTAATACAGTAGTTACCAAAATAAACCGGCATAACCTCCTCCATTCAACCACAATTCAAGTTCTGAGTGAAAATGATGGATCATGGATCAACAAAAATATAGTTATCACTTAAAGTATCACTTTTGAAAACATTTATGTTTGTGATGGATGAAGCCGTAGTGACTTAAATATGTAGGGCAAACTCTAGACATGTCAGAAGAGGTCAAACTCAATCACCCCTGCCCCTGCATGTGGTGACAGGTGACCCAGATCCATTTCTACTGTTGAGTCAGTGACTCAGGTTCAAAACACTTTCCTAGTGGATTAATGGTGATAAACTACTTTTTGTTTTTTTTCTGAATGAGTCTCCAAAAGCATGCGTACTGCTTCAAGCTCAATATAATGACTGCTCTTTTAAGGAATATATAATTACCACAACCTTGCATACACCCACCTAATTAATACCTAATTTTGACTATGCTAAACCTTATCTCTGAGCCAAGCGCTCCGTGAAAACCAATTTAGCTCAATGGTGCTGTGTTGAAAGTTTGACACCGTATCCCACTCTTTTGACAGTAACATGCCAAGATGTGACTGTTTCACACCCCTGCTAAATTGTCAATTAACATGCATGAAGACGTTATCATCCCTCATATCGAAGCACTGCACACGTCTGTTCAGCCATCTGCTAACTGCACCATGCCAGAGCAGTGTATGGGCCATACATCCAGAGGATTCAGATACTGCGGCACACTCTCCTCATTAGAATAAAAGATTCATGCAGCTGAGCGATTAATACAATGGTTCACACCTTGGAAAAGTTATTTATTTAAATATGTGCAATATATTTATTTATTATCTATTATATATGTATTATATTTTGTGCCATATTTAGCCTAAACAAGAATATAATATAGTGCAATTTGGGTACCTTACCTTTGGGTTACTTGCTTAATTTTCCTCAGTGTCTGGATGTCTAGGATCATGATTGTGTTATTTGATCCCACACACCTTTGAGCCAAAATATCCTAATGTTGTTACTTACACATATACTACTACTATACATGTAGTACTAGTGTTACAGATAAACCTTCCCAGTATATATCAAGCTGTTACAATTAGGACTGTGTCATTTTTTCTTTCATCTATAAATGCATTTTACATATTTCTTCTTTTGATACTTTGAGCTGAGAAAACCAATGTCCTTTTAAATAAGTTCATTTTTACATGGAGATGTTCTTAATTTTACTTACGGAAAGAATCTAAGTACTTCTTTTATAACTGTGTTTTATTGTATTATAGGAAGAATGAGACACCCTGCTGTAGTTCATTCTGTAATATTTAATATATTTAGATTTCACATGACTGGGTCCACTCAGTAGCTTCACATCTATCCGACTGAACTGAACAGCATGTTCCTCAATGCTCCATTGATCACAGTGGTAATACAATTTAAGGCTGACTACTCTTAAGAGTTATGATGGCAGCTGAAATCTGTCCTGCTAACTTTCAGTATACAATCAGGTGAAAGTAATACCACATGTATAGTACACTTGCTTCTTCTTTCTGATTAACATCAGACCACAGGTTTTCTGGATGTGATAAGTATTTTGCCATGAGATTGACACCAGTCAATGTCTCTTAGTATATTTTTCAGTTAGGTATTCCTTTGAAAGTATAAACCAGGCAAAATTGAGTTTTCCACACTGTTGAGTCCATGACGAGGACATGATGAACGCCACTTTCGAGTCAGAGAAGTGTGAAAAGTCAGGATTCAATTACTCCAGAGGAATAGTAAGGAGTTTAGCTGCCTCTTCTACCTCACTGGTTGGATGTGTGTGAGCTTTAAGGCTTTAAAGTGACAAGTGTTTTGAAAAAGGTTTTATTTACTTGAACATCCCGGTTCAGAGGTCAGCTAGAAGCCGAATCTCAAAAACACACTCCTAGAAACTTGAAAATAACATATGAACACATATCACCTTCTTGAGAGTGTGTGTGTGAGAGGAAAGTAAAGTTTAGTGAGCTTAGAAAAACTCCCTGACAGGCAAATCCATGAACTTAGTATTCAGTATGAACTCATGATGAAAAAGGAGAAAAACTGAAACCTTGCCTTTCATCTTGACAACTTCTTCTACATCCAAAGGTATCAAATATCTCTCTTGACATACAGTATGTTGCTGTGGGCTGAGTTTTGACCGGGCTGTATCAGCATAGCAAAGCTTGCAGAGCAGTAAATCAGACACATGGTGTGACCTCATCAGCCACTTGCCTCTTACAAGGACTGAGGGCATTACCGTTCCTGATCACGTGATGCTCACCCTGAAGCTCCACAAGTTGATAAAAATGTCTTTCTGATTCTGACACTATTCAAATTACCCAGATGAAAATAGTGCAGCCACAGACATCTGAGGAGACGACTTGGTGGCCTGCACTGTTACCTGGGAAAATGTAACCTCATCATACTAATTTTCTGATACTGATTTGAAAAAGAAAAAAAAAATGCAATTGGAAACTTTTAGAGCATTTCATGCCAATGCTTCACAGACAAATATAAAATAAAGCTGCCAGTGTCTGGCAATAATGTGGCGGTAAAATTCAACATTGACCAAGAAGGATCAAAATGAAAGAGCGTGATAATACATTGCTTGAGGGAGCATACTCAAAGGAAGGTCTGGAATATCAAAGAATAGGTAGATATGGGTGGTAAATGAAGTGGAAGGGAGGCAATGGGGAGCCAGAGGAGGTGGAGTGTGAATGATGAGAGAGACTATTAGAAACAGATGCAGACAGTTGTAAGGAACCAGTTGGCAAGTAGGTCAAGGAATTTGGAGAATACCAAGACATCACTGTACACATACACCTGAAAGCTTTAGTCGGGAACACAATTAACAGCAGAATAATGGTCCATGAGGGGAGACTTTGGAAATGCATTGTTATCTAAGATGAGCAGTCTTTTTAGAGCAAATTCTCTTTTTTTGTTACTATTCATCCACTGCATTTCAGCAAGGAAAAACAAAACAGGGATTTTGGTACTAAAAAACTTTAGAAGAAAACCACAAAATGTTCCTAACTCTGCCACAGACTTTGGAATACTTTTTTAGGAACAGGACTGTGTAATTTTTATCTTTTCCATTTCAAGTACAACCTCAATTTAGTCAATTCAGTCCTCAAAAAATCTGGGGACTCATCAGACCACAGCACATTTTTACACTTTGCATAAGTACATCTCGGATGAGACCAGAGAGGTCTGCTGTGTTTCTGGATGCTACTGACAACAGCTTTCTAATGTAGTACTATCCTTTATACAGTCATGTCGATTTTTAATGCATGCTGCCTGAGGTGTCAAAGGTCACAGACATTCAATGTCGCCCCTTACAGTATGTGCTGAGAGTTCTGAATTACTGAATGTACTCCGAATCCTCTGAAACGTTAAAAGACACTGTGGATTGTAAATGGTGAAATCCCCAAATTTCCAACAATTGTACGCTGAGAAATGTTTTGTACTATTTGCCCATGTAGTTTGCAGGCCCCATCTTTGCTTGTGAATGACTTTTTAGGATCCTCCTTTCAACATTCATACAAACAGATGATTTTTGAGCATTTCACAACTTGGGGTATGGGGTATGTGTTGCATCAAATTCAGAATAAGTGTATATTTACAAGAAAACAATAAAGTTTATTAGTTTCAGCAATAAATATATCGTCTTTCTGCTGATTGGTCAAAAATAGAAAAAGATAATTGGATTCTGTTTTCATTTAAGTTTTACACATTGCATCTTAATTATTTTGGAATCAAAGTTTCAATATACTTGTGGTGAACCTGTTGTTTAAAGTGTAGCCAGTATTTTTACAATGTTATTGTGCTAAAGGTACAACACGTTTTGAAACTGGTCCAGTACTGAGTGAGAGCACTGCAGCCAGCAATGCTGTGAAGTTCAGGACATTGGTGGTGTTCCTGTTGGTCCTGTGACCCTATGGTGTGATCCAGTGGCCACAGAAAAGATTTCACAGACCAAAACAAATGGTACAAAGGTACAAAACACATTTTATTTCTCTGTAGACTGACTGCAGCACTTTCACCTAACACTGGCTCAAAATCTTCTTGTCTCCAATTGCTCACTTTGACATAAAAACATGGTAAAATGGGGTAAATACAAAAGTTACCCTTTAAAGACATAACTAGAAAATGTGAAACGAGCTTTTAACATACTAGAATTGTTCCTCTAATCCTAATGTATCTTAATGCCATTGTTATCACATTATCAAATCATATATGACAAAGTAATAGAACACCTGTCAATGCAATCTGATAATGCAATCAAATTCAACAACAGCACAAACTGCAGCCTCCAAAATAACCATACAGTTGAATCAACACCTCTATAATAACATTTAGCCTTCATGAAGCAGTAGAATGAATTAGTTTATTATTACTTTATAAACTGGGAACTGAGTGCATATGTCTTTACTTTAGCTATGTGCATATGTACATGTGTCTACTGTTTAAGTAATTAATGATGTTGTTTAAAATCAATTAAGCTTGGAGACAAAAAAAATGTATTGAATTAAATGAAAAATTAACACAAGCAAGTCTCATGTCAGATTTAATTACGCAAAACAATAAAGTGATACGTGCTACAACTGGTTTAAAAACATAACAACTCAAACTGACACCATAATGCATTAATCATGTTTTACAATATTACAGTAACCCAATTAAAGCATGGGACAGTTTTTATGCTCGCCATCAACCCTTCCCAGACCTCGACCTGACCAGCTGACATGGCTAAACCTCCGCCTAATAAACCAGAACATGTCTTCGGTGTCGCCTTCCCATGTAAGTGCACCAGTAAGCCAGTTAAGTAGCTGGCGAAACTCTATGTATGCTTAAGCATTAAGCACTTATGATTGTATGACATCTAAAAACATGTTCACTACTGATGACTGGCATCTAGAACCATGTAAGCTACTCATGTCTTACTGACAACTAGGACCATGTAAGCTGCTGATGTCTTACTGACAACTAGAACCATGTAAGCTACTTCTGTCTTACTGTGGTTAATTCTGTAAAACGTAGAGTAAGTAAATATTAAACTTTAAAGAAGAAGAAATAAAAGTTTCCCAGTAAATAAAATTATAAAAAAATTCTCTCTCAAAATGATATTAAAAAAATAAAACATGAAAACAGATCTAGACATTTATTATGTTTACTGTATGACTTAAATAGTTAGAGACCCCGGGCCATCTGTTTGAAAATGATAGGTCAGGCATATTTCTTTAAGTGTGACATGTTTATGGTTGTTGTTATTGCAGAAGGCAAAGATCACAGGTTTTACTGTCAGGGGCAAAAAAGGTCAGGAGGACTGGCATGTAGTAGAAAATACATTCGAAGGTCTGACATAACTGTCTCTTTAAGATATACATTAAGTGAGTATTCATTTGCCACAGGAAATCAACATTTATAGTTAAATTGCAGATGCCTTTTAAAGTACACGTCATTCCAATAATATAAGCATATACTATTGGAAACTCAATTATAAATTGTACAACTTCATATTAGTAACTAAGTTTATCATCATGCCATCATCTGCATTTATTTTGCAACCACAATTTACTGTACAGTATGTATATTTTTGGTAAGGATGTTTTTGTTAGGAGCCATTAGCACTTGTTGATACTCTTGATCATGTTTCAGATGTTCATAGGAACATAAACTCGTAACAGCTGCCCCCTTTTTGGCACCACACGCGATAGGAGCGGACAATGTGACACATCTACACATCACATTTACTCAAGCCTCTAAGAACAGAGGCTGGCGACATTTATAGCGTGTCTTAAAATAATACAACAACTCTTGACGGGGCATGCAACTGGAATACCAGAGTCTGTAATAAAAGACAAGAGGCAGCAGCATTCAATGGCTGCAGCCTTGAACCATGATTTGGATGCAGCTATATCCATATGTAGACTTCATTCAGAGCCAAATCCAGAATAGCATCTTCTAAGATAACCTATTGTTAAATAATATGTGATAAATAACAATTCTTAAAGAGGACACTTGGCCCTGGATATCAAACTTCATATGCAATAATTATATATTTGTCAAATCAATATTTGTTTAGAAATTCATTACTTTGTTAATGTAAGTTGGCAGGATGGTAATTAAAATGTCCTAGGTATTTTTTTGAAGAGTGTCTTACCTTCACTAGACACTGACACTAAACAGCTTTGGACAGCATCCTGACACTGATGATATTAGTAAAAATATCCATGATGGGCATCAGGTTAACACCCTATTTTAGACCTGAGGTGTGTATGTGTGGGATTTGTAAGTGAGTGAAATAATCAGGTGCATTGTTAATCATATCTGATCTCTCCAGTGTCTTATAGGTGATGAACACCCTTTATTATGTGTCTTGGGAAAACAAAAAAAAACAACAACAAGGGTTTGGTTGCCCTGAGAGTTTTACCTCCTTTATTTGATGAAGAGTAATAAGAGAACACATTTATGAATCAGGACATTAAACTTAATCACATTAGCATTCACACTTACTGCACATAGCAAACCTAATCCAATTCTAAATCCTTTGTAAACTCCAATGCATCTAGATTTCCGTCCCCTAAATGAGCAAACTTCTTCTTCATTTGTGTCACTACATCTGGTTCATGGGAACAAATGATTCTTTAAGAGGTATTTAACCTGGTCTGTGACCCACCCTTCACTGGGCCCCTGCTTACATCACCGCCCACTCAACCTCCAATGTCTTTGGAGTCAACACAAATACAAAAAAGCCTAAACAGCTTTTGGCAGTCACTGGGTCTTACTCAGTAGAGGACCTTCATGCACAGAGTTGCAAGCTGCTGGAAGGATCTATTACATTGAAAAAATTAGGAGAAGGCACAGTGTGACCAGACTGCTGCCTGAAAGGGAACAGAGCTGAGAGCACTGAGGACTGTGAGCAGGTAGGTGGTCCTCAAAACGAAAGCTGGATGAGAAAAATGCTCAGAGCAGAGAGGAGAAATGGATTACAGTCAGCCTATTTAAAGTCAGCATTTTGAGAGTAGGTGCACAATGTGTCCAGTAAAAAAAAAAAACTAAATTGGGCATGCTTGAATGTAATGAGGACATGCTTCTAATTTCCTCTACAAAGAGCTGAACCTGCTGCGCATAAAGTGCAATAACATGACTAACAGTAAACAGCAATTTGATGTGCTATCTAATTTCTGTTGCTCAAATTACAGAGTATGCAGCCATATTAATAATGCAGATATATATGTTATAAATACAGTGTTTAGTTACACAGGGGACATGTAAAATTGGAGTTGGTGCATGAAATCACCTTAGTAAGGCATGCAGGCTTCTCAGTTTGAATTTCATGGTTTTAAATCTGGGAAGCTGGATCATAGCCGTGAGGTCAGAGCTGTGAGGTTGTTGGGTGATGACTAACTTTAGATGGAGGTTTCAAATCAATATGTAGCCTCAGCTGCATGGTGGGTGTGGGTTGTATTTTGGCAGAAAATAGGATTTCTTTTTTACGTTAAAGAAATCCACAAGACTGTGGTTGATACTGTTTGCAGTTATCTTCAAGGCAGATGGATCTGAGAGAACACGATCAATTTAAGAGATAAGACGCGAGGGGAGAATAAACACATACTGCCAAACATAACATGATACAGCTTCTTATATGGTTTGTACATCATGTCTGCATCAACTTGTCAGCCCTATTACAGCAATGTAACTAACAAGCACACCACTGGGAGATGCAGATTTGAAAGAAACAGCACCATTAGGGCTCATTTGACACCTAAAGGCCTTGTCATCAGGCCTAGTTTTGTGTGAGCTACACAGCTGCAGCCACTTTCTGTCTGCTGCCAGTGACGTGTAAAGATTCGGTGAGGGACATTTGAGAAGTTACCAGATGCCATTTCTAGAGTATGTGATCAGTGGTGCAGTCATCTGCAGTGGGTGGCTGAGAATCACTGGGAGATGTCACGTACTACACATTAGGCTTAATTTGTCTGTCTGCTGTACAGTATATCTTTAGAACAAACTTCAGTTGCCTTGACTGGCATCTTGAGAGACAGTTGTTAATGCGAGAAGTGGTCAACGTCAAGCGATGACAAAGGATGTGGTGTTGTACACATGCAAAGATGAAATTACAGTCAAACATCACAGGGTTTGACCATGCATGGATACTGAAGGAATCACACACAAAATCACTGAGCATTCTGTTAATGTCACGGTTAAATCAAGCCGCTGGGACAAACTGTCAAAATACTACGGAAAGCAAGGATCTTTATAATAAAGATTATAAAAATAGAGACTCATCTGTCATATTCATATCAATGCATATATATATATGGTTAAGAGTAAAAAGTAAAAGTAAGTCATGTGAAGATGAGTGCAGACTGAGGGTGAAAAGATGGATATTTATTTTTCTGCTACACTGGTCCAACATTTCAGATAGCCCAACTCTAATTTTAAGCTTGGTGACTTGTTATGTTGCTTGCAGTGACAGTCAGCCTGCCTACATGCTGGTTATACAGTATGTAATGATGTTATGAAGTATGGCTCTTTTTTTTTGTTTGTTTGTTTTTAAAGCCAGAGAAGTGTTTATTTGTAATGATGTCTACAACAACAATCTTCAAAATCTCAGGGGTAGTGACTTGTAAAGATGCTCGGGATCTACTGACAGTCATATTGTCTACAACGTTCCCTCTCCAACGAATGAGAACTCATATAGATGCGAGCCAACATTAAACTATAAATGTAATGAGCTAAAATGGTAAAAGTATTCAGTGGGAGGGAAGAGAAGTGGGTGTCCATTAATGTAAAGGGATTCCTGCCAAGATGTCTCCTGTTGCAGGCTGTTTTGCTTTTACCATATGTGATGTGTAATTCATTTTCAAGATGCACCAAGAGCCAAGAGTGCTGCTGGAGCCCAGAACCTTTCTGAACATATGCTGAAGCATGTGTACAACTAAAAATAAAACACTTATTTTCCAATGCAGCAGGTTTAATTTTCAGTGGCACATCAGGTCAGACTGTAAATATTTAAAATGTGAGATGAAATATTTTAGGATTTAGTAACAAAATATGGTGCAAGTCAAAAAGAGAAGGCGTCACTTCAACAAAACCAGACATGTTTTCTATTTGTTTAAGGCCCCCCCTCAAACAGTTCTTATTAGGAGCAACTGGTGACAATTTCATCACAGATTGACAATTGTTTGTCAAAATGTCAAAATCTTCATTAATAATAACTACCAATGTCTTCTTTTTTGCTTATTTAGTCATGAAATTTTAATGTTATAGACAGAAAGAAAATGTTTAGGGGAGAAGCAGGTTGAGTGCACATGCTGCTAGAATGCTTGTAAAATGCAAAACCTTTGGTAAATTTGGTTGCATACATCACAATGTCTATCTATTGTAGAAGACAAATCAGAATCATGCAAACACTAGGCCTTTTCATGCAGAGCAAGCTGAACACAATAGCAAGCACTGTTGTTTATAGACTAGCTGACAGCACCTGATGCTGTAGCCATTAAAACATTCCTAATCATGAACAAAATCCTTATCATACAGCACTGTTGGGAATGTGCAGTGATATTATCACATCATCCATGCAAACACAAAACAGCACTAAAAGCAGAATTCAAACAGGACTTACCTCTTCATGTCAATTTTCTGACACTGTTCAGCTGCAAAGTTATAATGACAATAATATTATTAATCACCCATATGTAACCACACCTACTCTGAGTCCCTGTCCAATGAGAAGGTTAAGACCTCTGACTTTGAGTCATTAGGTCAAGTTTTACAAGAACAAAAAATAGTAATGATGATAGACAGTGATGCTTGTGACCTTTCACAACAGAGCGAAGCTATGACTCATGTAACAGTTAAACAAGTCTCTGTGAGTCAGTTGTTGTGATCCTCATAAATGTCAAAACACACTTGATGTTTTGAACTCACTACACTCCTTCAGTGTCTAACCTAACGAATAAATGATCCAGGTTTCTTAAAAAAAAAAAAAAATGTATATCATTCATTTATTTTTAATAAAGAGAAATGCAGGTGTAAGCAACATAATTCCAAATTTGACCAGAGATTAACTAATTTTACGACAGGATCAGGACAAGCAGGCTGTAGCATTGGTCATGTGTACAGTATTATTATAAAACTAAGTCTTCACCTGGTTTATTTAAGGCTTAAACAAGTTCTTTGCTTAATTAACACATGCCTCTGAAGGATTCCTGAAATAGATATTCACCCTATGTTGAGGCCAACAATTAGTGCAAATATCATTGGTTGCTGCCTCTTACTGACTGGTACGAGTAACTGCAGTATGCTTTTGAAAAAATACCATCTGAGCTGTTTAAAGCAGCTGATTTTCCTCCAAAGGTTATAAATAAATAAACCACGGAAAAAACTTTGAGTGACATCTGCTTAAATTTTCATAAAGAGAATGAGCAACTAAAAGCACCAATCTTGACACCTCAAACTCTTTCGAGACTCTCAGTCAATATCATTGATTTGCTTTTGAGTATGCATGTATGCAATGCTAAATCTATTTTTTATTTATTTTTATTTTTTGCTGCAGAGCCTTCTGAATCAGCAGAGCTCAAGAGGAAACCAACATGTGGAAGAAGTCAAAGGTGACCGAACCAACTGCCGAGGGGCAGGCGGGTAAGTGCAGGGTGATGGACACCCTCTGTAGTTAGGTCAGACGAGGGGTTGGTGTCACAGGTGTACGCCTGTATTTTCTCTTATCTGACAAATGACGTTGAACTGGATACATTCCACTTAGAAAATAAATCTTTATACAAAATCAATTTTAACGTGCCATCGCATTCAAGTAAAGAAAAACCTTCAAGAGAAGAAATCACCTGGGATTGAAAAACTCACCGTATCACAGATTTAATCTATCTGTGTCTGCAAAACGAATCTTTTTTGAAGAAGTGGAACTACTCTGAATAAAGCTATTATTCCAAAGGCTGAAAATGAAGATAAGCACCACAGCGTTTTCTTTTGTCAAATGGAAACAGTCCAGTATGCCATCCATTATGTCAAGACCAACCATTTCTTGTCAACAAGGAAGCAGATGCCACTTTTCAACGGACCTTCTTTGCTATCTGGAAAAACAAACAAACATGCAGCAACAAGTTTGAGTGTCTCGCTGGTCATCATCAACTTCTGCTTCCCGAAGATGTGATTATGAAGATCAAATGAAATACATGAAAAACAAGCTGTATTCACTGAACGAGAGCATGCTGTGAAAAGAAAATCTCTTCATGACCAAAAATTGTCGACAAATTACTCTGAGTTTACATGAAGAAGGTACAGCTGATGAGCAAGAGAATCATCATAGAGGATCAATGAAACAGTCACTAGCTGCTGCTACAACTGAAGAGAAAATTGAAAGTGAAATGGTGTCATTGTTTGATAGAAGACAAAATGAAGGCTTATTTTAAATTGATTTCCAAGAAATTGCTTTTCTACAAAATATTTGCAAATATTTTTTTCTCAAGCACTGCGCAGGAATCATCCTGAGATGTCAGCAATGAGAAAATGCCTGAGCGTGCTTACAGATAAGTCTACTCAGCTCTGTTGCACAGCATATCCATTCACATGCTGCTGTGACAACATATTGCTAACCTACTGTTTCATATGTTGTCTATGACTAACCATTTTTGTTGTTCGTTGTCTCTGAATATTTTGTTCTGCCAAAGTTGTGTCTGTGATTGTGCTTCCCAGTCCTGGGATATACCGTATATTGTGGTGTTTCATGTTTATTGTATCCATAATCCTGTCGAAGTTCCAACCTGCAGTGGTGCTTTTGTCAGGATTAATATTTACCTGTCCTGTTCCCTCTCCTGCTGTCACATTGCGTGTTAAGTCGACGCTTCTGAGGGAGTTCACCCAGATGACAAAGGTATGCGAGCAAACAAGAAATCAAGCTACACAAACAATTCACCTTCTGTTAAGTGCATGACTACATGTTGGGTGAATTGCATGTATGATGTGGTCTTCATCACTCCTGAAAGGTGTCATCCGAAATGGATGACTAAACTTTCAGTGTCACAAGAGATGCATTTCATTGTGACACTCTCAACATCATTCATATGAATACTAGCTCAAGGCTGTTGCTAGACGGCACTGTGGTTGATTTTCATGTTTCGACTTTAGCTTGTTGTTCAGCTTACCACTTTTTAAAAACGTATGTCCACGTGTTGGTTAGTCCTGTGTAGTATGTTGGCACAGTTCAGTCTCAATAAGTGAACTTTCTTTACAGGAACATCCCCAAAGAGTGGCATGATCCTCCTAAAATCTAGCTAATCTGACTGGCCACCCCAGTGCCCCCTTAAAAATCACACAAATCTTAAGACTTAATCAAAGCTAGGGTAGGTAACGCTGGAGATTCTGAAAGTATTAGTATTGGACTACCTCCTTTCAGACTTTCCTCTATAATCACTTCCACAAAACACATTTTCATGCACAATGAGTACACAGGCAGTGTGTGCTGATAGGAATGTAGAAAGGCAGACTGACTGGACGTGGTTATTACAAGCATGCGACAGCCATAGATACCAGCATTTTGTTTCAGAGCATTTGATTTATTGTCGAGGATGTAAAGAGAATTCCAACAAATGCTTCTGAAACACATTACCTACCCTAGCTTTAACTTTTAGTATTAATGAACTACAAACAGCTTGAATTTGGTATTATTGAATACCAATATCTTTGATTTACTTGTAGCATACAAGTAAATCATATTTGAGGCTGTAATATTATACAACAAACACCAACACAAAATGAGTCACCCTCTTTCTGTATTCCCCTGAGATTCTTGGCCTTTTCATGCCTGACCCACATGTTATCCTTGGCTTCACTGTGACGACCACGACTGTCACAGATTCGAAATTGCATTTTTCTATGATCCTACAAGTTCAAAGCAGGTCTAACAGAACCATGTGCTGTCAAGTTAACACAGAACATTGAGGTTGTGAGGTAACCAGCTGGAATGACACCATGACCTCTGGAAGCTCTTAAGCCTCACCCAACTCTCAATATCTTTTGATTTCTTGTATTTCTGTGACACACTCTGAACAAATTCTGTGCAACACAAGTACACAATGCACGCTTCAAATAAGAATCAATACGCAGATAGCACTTAGCTTTCTCTGTTATCGTGACCGTGAATTAAAAAAGGGAAATAACAATGTAAGCTAGCCATTATTTCACATCTTAAATTGCATTAGGACATAAACAAATGAAAAAAGTTCTGCATTAGTTGCCGTATGTGCTTTCCAGCTACAAATTGGACAAGTGAGTGAAGCAAAGAACAGCAAAGTTACTGCAAAGTCCTAACAGCCAACAATGGCAAATGACTGAAGCCGCACTGATGAGAATAAACACAGCATCACACAACAACAGTGGGAACATGTTGTTGAGTCAGCAGGTTTTGAAAAGCTTTCTGAATGTACTCTTTATCACACATTCATTGATTTGTTCATTTATTTATTTGGCAAGGAAAGCCAGGTGTACTTACAAAGCACCTTTCATACACAAAGACATCTCAAAGTGCTTTATAAGCCATAAAAGACATGAAATAAGAAAAATGTAAAAAGCAAGAATAAATTAAAAAGATGAAAGCACGGAGCAATGAATAGAGGAAAGTGCAGTGCTCAAGTACAGTGTGTAAAAACTTAATATTCAGTTTTAAAGGTAGTCAGAGTTAGAAAACTTAAACCTGTTAGTTTGTTCCATTTCTGTGAAGCCTCGTCCCAAATAGTGAGTCCACAGATAAATTTAGTGCTGTAGACTAGTAGATTTGATAAACAGATAAATGAATGAGTCATGAAGGATTAGCCAGCACTTAAAAAAAAAACTTTCTGTACCTATTTCCAATAAAACGCAACATTGTCCTGTTGATAATTCATCCTCATGAAGCTCAGCTCCAACAAAGGTGATCATTTAAAACACGATGCACAGGCTAAAAATGATTTCAAAGCAGGGACATTAAAAATAGTAGGTAGAGAATTCTTAAAGAGAACAAGCACTCATCCAGCTGTATTAGAAACATGATAAAATAAGTTATTTTCAGAGCATTAGCATTTGAGAGGATGAATGAAAAACCTTTAGATATTTTTGTGATTGCAGCCCATGTGAACCCTTATCCATCTGACAGCTGTCGAGATCTCTTAGAAAATAAGATATCAAGAGCCTGGTGATGTTTACAAAAGCAGATCTAATATGACTCATGCATATATAAAATATATACATTTACCAGGCACATAAGTCACATTAAACCTGCTGAGGAAAGATCTTTATGAATCGCTCTCCACCAAATTTATGGCAATTATACTCCATCAAAAACATTTTGCTGACTGACCCATAAAATCAATGCCTGGCTTGAACATGCAGCTTTAATTGCTGTTCTACATTAATAGGCTGATCAATATTTCCATGCAAAGATATGGCTTTTAATGATGTCCGCGTCATCCTCATGATTCCACAGCGTGAACGTTCTGCTTGTTAACAGCAGCAAAACTCATGCAACGTTATGAGCGTTCTGCCACATGCGCTTCAGACTGCTAAATGTTGGGGTATCCTGCTTTATTTCTCCATATATACTATAGTTTATATTCTGCCTATTACAGGTCTTGAATGCCAAGAGAAAATAATTAAAGACCAGGCGTCCTTGGACCAGCTGAACTGTGATCAGCATTCAGTGATGCCCCCATCGTGATTGCCGTGGGTTAGTCCATATTGGTACTCTCAGGGTTTCTTGGACTTCTGCAAAGCACTTAAACCTACATTAATGTCTAATTTTTAAGAGTTTTAAATAGCTCAACAAGTGAGCTAAGTAGGTCTCATTGGACTAACAGAAACTCCAGAGGGCAGTCCCGCCACCCCCCACACACATAGAAAAGTCTGGCCAATTTTCCTTGTTTTGGGTCTTTGAATGATCACAATTTAGACTGAACTGTGCCTAAAGTAATAATAAGTACTGTAAAGCTACAGTATGAGCATAGAGAGTTTAATTTTTTACAGGTGTCAACCGTCATTATAGTACATAAATATATTTCTCAAAGCTACTGTTGCAGACATTTATATGTCCACATTGCAAATAGCACATCTTCTACAACTGCTTCTTGAGATTTAAAAAGGAAAATATATTATCATTTAAATCTGCACTACAATCATCAACACTAAAATTAATTAATAATTAAACCTGAAATCATCTGTTCACAGCATAAGGTTGAGGTTGCATAAGTTTGTCGTTATGACTAGCTGAAAAATAACTTTCATGTAATCTTGTAATATTATTTTCCTTCATAAACAAATTCTTGTAATACTTTATTAGAATTAAAAAGCTCTATATATGATTTATATGAGGAAAACATTGTATATAGTATCTTCAAGTAAACCCTAATATGTTTAGAATTAAATATAAATGGTCCTTTATTCTAATTAAAATTTAACCTCTCACGTGTTCAACACGACATAAACATTACTGTTTATGTCAAGAATACCAAAGTTATTACAACACCGACTATTACGCCTGCTACTCACATCAATAAAGTCACTTTGAGGTGCATGTTCATATCAAGATTCAACACTCACTACTAATATCAGGAGGCCCGTGATGTGGGAGAGTCCAAAAGTACTTACAGAAAACTTTGCTACTCTTTTACAGAATTTTTTAAAAAAATCATGTTTTACACATTTGAATATTGTCTAAATACATAAATTAGACATTCACATTCCTTATGGAAAGGTTTCGGATTGTTGACCTTGCTACTGGCCTTACAGTGCTGCACATGAGCACTCTTAATAATGTGCGAGCGCTCCATGTTGTGAGGGTGAAGTAAAGCCAACACACAGGAGATGTAGAGTAGGTGGGGATGGAAATTAACTCACTTGCATTCTGTTCTTGCAAAAAGAGAAATAGTTTCAGAATATTATGACAAGCACAACAAACCTTTGGCAGAGTCAGATTTTAGGGAGAAATTCATGATAATTTGGTACAGAACTTACATGCATTATCACATCAACTTGAGTTCACCATAAGGTAGTTATTTTGTCTTAGCAGCAGAATACTTCAGAGGTTTGAACCAAAACATGTCGCTCTCTTCAACATTCGATAAATGTTTGTGAATATGAGTAAAATTTACACTGACAAATGCTCACTGGGTACTTTTGAACTCAATCTTTATACAGCCTCAGCAACGTGCTGCACTTATTCAGTTCACAGATTTACAGAGGTGGCTCGTCAAAATAAGTTATTAACATTTCTATGCTTTTATATGTTAAGCTTGTCTGATTGTTTTTTGTTTTTTTTTTGTTTGTTTTTTGTTTTTTCATTTGATTAGGCATTAGGAGGAGGTCGAAAGTGCCCGGTGTCATGATAACACAGTTTAAAGAGGAACTTCCAGAGGGAATGTCAACTCCAGATTTCACCCGAAAACCCATCGCTCTGACGATTCAAGAGGGTAATTCTTCATGTCTCTGAGAATGTGTGTGTGTGTGTGTGTGTGTGTGTGTGTGTGTGTGTGTGTGTATATATATATATAAATAAGGATATAATTGAGTCATAGCAATAACCAACTGGTAGATTCCAGGAGGGATAGTCAGCTGCCCAGAAGTCTACAGGTTGCATATTGCTGTGCGGTATGTTGAGAATACATTATTCATAACATGAACCAAAGAGGAAGGTGGTGTGGGGTGAAGCCTTAGAGGCTCATTCAACCTCCCAACCTTTAAAATATTGTGCACACTGATGTAGTTTATTATCAGGGCAAAAATAATAAGCACCGCCAGTTTTTCGTGATGAGATGACACTCCTTGACTAGAGCTGAACCACGTGCAGTTATGTTTAAAAAAAAAAAGAAAAAGAAATGTTTGTTCAAATGCATGAATGTGGGTAAAGTTTGAAAATGTGCCATGTATCTGCAACATAGTGATCGTTACTAAAATTATATATAGCAATCAATCATTTCTCTCTAAGAAGGAAATCTTCATTTTATCCAATTCCAGGTAAATATGCAGTCTTTAAAGCCAAAGTTGTGGGCACCCCAACACCTAGTGTATCATGGAGAAGAGCAAATGGAGAAATACATTATCACCCAGACGTGTGCCAGCAAAAGTATGATGAGACAACTCAAGAACATACCATTGAGGTAAGCTTTACATGTAGCAACAAACCCAAAAGGCATGGTCACATTATGTTTCTGTTTAATGAAACTTACCTGCACTCGGCCCCTGAAGAATGACATCACATCACACTGCTAAGCCAGATAATACATAAACAGATCAGAGCAATCATAGTTGTAATCGTATGAGAACGACAACTGCAGTGTGTGCTCTGATAATCTGATATTCTATTCTATATAAATGTAGAGAAAGGACACGTTGGATTAATAACTAATAACTCCAAACACAATGTATCCGTTTCTCTATAGGCGGAGCATTGAGCAGATCTGTTTGGTTAAATAAGAAACAGGAAACAAGGATGGCTGTGGCTCAGGTGCTTTTAGTAACTGGAGGATCAACACCTGGCTCCACCAGTCCAGTCGAAGTGTCCTTGAGCAAGACACTGAAAAGTCTTGATGGCTGTGACATCAGTATGTGAATGTGTGTGTGTGTGTGTGTGTGTGTGTGTATGGATGAGCTTAGTACCAGTGTGAGTGCTTTAGTTAGGAAGGACTCCTGATGAGCAGTTGGCACCTTGCATGGCAGCTTCTGCCATCAGTGGATAAATGCATGTGTGAATGGGTGACAGTGCTGTAAAACAGCTTTGAGTGGTCTGTAGAAAAAGGTGATATATAAATGTATATAAATTCATTGAGACAGAGTGAATATTCATATCCTGGAAATGTAATGTGACCATGCCTTAAACAAAAATGCTTGAAAATGGTGTCAAAATGGTTTCAGTGATAATAAGTGGCATTAACTCTGTTTGCATCCCATTAGTTTCCAAAGGTCGCTGCAGAGGATTCTGACACCTATAAGTGTTTTGCAACAAATGAACATGGAAGAGCTGTTTGCACTGTTGTCTTGAATGTTTTCGAGGGTAGGATTCCTATTATTCCTATAAGTGTGTTAGATAATAGTTGCATTATATATCCTCTTGATAAGTTATTTGTATTAAAATGTGACAGATAATGGAAATTAAGTTCATTGTTTATTTACAGTTGGATTCTCCAAGGCCAAACTTCAAAAAAAGATGCTTGTAGATGGTAAGGTTTCAAATACATTTAGATGCTAATTTTACGTTGTTGTTTTTCTTGTTTTTTTTGGTTATTGCAGTTTGTGTGAATTGGACATTAGCTCACCATTTTAAGGCCAAAGTTATCACATAAACATAGCTAATATACAGTGTCCTTGCCCCTGTCAGACACAAATAGCAGACAAACTGGCACTGCAATTAAGAACACATTTATATATTTTTTTGTTTTCACAAAAATCGCTTAGGGAATTGGGCACCCATCTGTGTACAAAGATGAGTAGAGGTTGATGGTTTTCATCTAAGCCATCAATACTTGGACTGATGCAGCAGCTCACTCTCTCTGTGCTCCAGCCTAGCCCATATATTCTCATAACAACATGACATTTTATTCCTTAATTGGAAATATTGGGAAAAATCTGCCTGTCACGGTGGATCTGTCACATCAGCAACAGTCCCACTGTGCACTGACACTTGACACATTAATGTCTCTCTCCTAGCAACTGAAAAAAATGCAAACATCAGCAAAAGTGCTCAGACTTACCAACCTGGACAGTTTATGATCAATCACCTTTGTTATAGTTTCATTTTTGCCCATGAATGCTAAATGGATTTAAGAGATTATCAGTCCAGTTATTTCAGGTTGATCTGGCCTGAGCACTATTAAGAAGACGTCTGTACATCTTTGATCACTCGGATAATGTGTATGAGGACATACAGCGATCCTCTATGGGGTACCAATTAGGAATGGTAGGTAGATAGTTAGGAATGGACACTTCTCTATTAGCTATTATGTGGAAAAAATGGTGTGCCATTGTTACAGTACCAAATTAAAAGTACACTGTCAAGCTCAATAGAAATTGAGCTTATTAAAAGCTTTTGTAAAAGACACGTAAATTCAGCGATGGACTGATTTTTTTTTGTTATGGTTTCTCAGATCCAACAGAGTTAAGAAAGAAACTCAAAAAACGGTGAGTGAAACATTGTATATTTAGCGGTTTGTTCAAATAAAGTCTGTATAAATAAAGTGACTCCTACAGTAATTTCTCCATACCAGTATGAGAGTTGTTGAACATTTCTCACTCTATAGTAACCCTGATGGAACGCGTGAGGAAAAGCCGATGGAGCTGGAGGAGAAGATCTGGGAAATTCTCCTTAGTGCAGACAAGAAAGACTACGAGCGTATCTGTGCTGAATACGGTATCACAGACTTCCGCGGCATGCTGAAGAAACTCAGTGAACTTAAAAAAGAGAGAGAGGAGGAGATTGCAGAGGTATATTACCTTTTGCTTTATTTTAATTATTTTAAAATAATTTTTTATTTTAATTATTTTAAATCATAAGCATGTCCAGCCAAACTATTTTAACGTCTCTTTATGTCACTTGTTTTAGTAGCCTGTTTGTTTTGGTGTCTATCTTACAGCATACTTTTTATGCCTTTATTTCTACTGTAGTTTGTTTCACATATCACTAAACTGAAACATATTGAGGTCAGCGATGACGACTGTGCAACAATTGAATTGGACATGGACCTCAAGGACCCCAACAGCAAACTGTTTCTATATAAGGTGAGGCAGTGGTTTATTACTAACCTCAGTATTATCTTGCTGCATTTTATTATCAGTCATTAAAACGGTGAAGTGTTCCTGAATTTTGCAGGATGGTGTCATGGTTCCATTCAGCAAAGAAGAAAGTGAAGAACTGAAGCATAGTTTGAAACAGGTCGGCAAGAAATACATCTTTAAAATTAAAAAACTAGGTTCAGAAGATGCTGGACTCTACTCAGTGGATGTTGGGGGCGTCAACGTTTTCGCCACAGATTTTAAAGGTATGTCTACAAGTGATTCAGATTAGAAGGTTTAAGGACATAAAGTTACTTTCCAAAGACCACTGATGTATTGTTGTTCACAATAAAGATTTTCTTTTGAGATTGGAGTTAGTGTACTTTAATTAAATACACACAATGATACAGGTCAGCCACCAGTGACCCTGTACAGAATAGGTAGTTTAGAAAATAAATGGGATATATTGATTTATTAAATAGTCTCTGCTTCTTTCCTTTTTTGTGTTCTTTTGTAAATCTACAGTACCTGAGGTTGACTTTGCTGTCAAAATACAAGAGGTTAAAGCAACAGAACGAGAGGACGCCCTCTTTCAATGTGTCCTGACTGCACCCATGAACGAGGTCAAATGGTATGGCAAAAGTGCTCCACTGACAAATAGTGAGAAATATGAAATCACTGTATCTGAAGACAAGCTTATCCACAAGCTGATTGTGCGCGACTGTCTGCCTTTGGACGGTGGTATCTATGCTGCTGTGGCAGGAATCAAATCCTGCAATACCTGGCTTGTAGTTGAAGGTGAGAAAATGACCTATTCCTGCTTTTATGGGATTGTCATGATGCAGTATGAACACCGGTTGCATATATAAATATGGATTCTCATGTGAATTCTTTCCCTGACCCCAAATGAATGTTAAACTAAATTTCATTACCTTTTTATAGCTGACAAAGATCCAAAGGGCAAGAAGGGAACTCGCAAAACTACTATGGCTGGAGGTGGTAATGATGAAGAGCTCATCAGAATAGCTAAGGAACAGCAGGAAAAATATCAGAAAGAGATGGAAGAAAAAATGAAGAAGGCACAAGCAGAAAGAGAAGCTGAAGAAGCAGCTGCCCAAGCAGAGGCAGAGGCAAAAAAAAAGGCAGCGGATAAAGCCAAAGCTGAGGCCAAGGCTGCAGCTAAGGCCGCTGCAAAGGCAAAGAAGGCAGCAGCTGCCAAGAAAGGCGGTGAAGGCTCTGCTGCTGGTGGTGCCGGAGGCGCTGCTGGTGTTGCTGGTGGTGCCGAAGGCGCTGCTGGTGTTGCTGGTGGTGCCGGAGGTGCTGCTGGTGGTGCCGGAGGTGCTGTTGGTGGTGCCGGAGGTGCTGCTGGTGGTGCCGGAGGTGCTGGAGGTGCCGGCGGAGTAGGGGGTGATGGAACTGTTGGTGGCCAAGTTGCAGGTGCTGGAGTTGGTGGTGGTGCAGGAAGTGGAGCTGGAGGCGAAGGTTTGGGAGAAGATTTTGAGGGAGAAGACGACTATGATTCATTTGAAGATTCTGATGAAGACATTGAGGGAGGAGGAGAAGTTGGTGGAGAGGGAGGACAAGGAGGAGAAGGAGGAGAAGGAGGAGAAGGAGGAGAGGGAGGAGAAGGAGGGAAAAGGAGGAAACGTGTGAGAGATGGTCCACTTGTTGAAGAGAAAGCAATAGGTAAGAAATCAAGATCCAAAATATGTCTGTTTTCCTTCTTTTTTATCTCCTCCTGTTTATCAGGATCCAATACAGCATGACCAGATTTAGAAAGAATATAGCCTATATATATGATAATAGTGACAGTAGAAGGTGTTTGTATTTTCTTGTTGTTGATGTTTTTCTGTTTTCATGCTTCCTCCTCTTTATTTCTTCTATCTACATTTTACAATTAACTTCTTTACCAGCGTGTATGTTTGTCTTTTTTGTCAAATTCCAGATTAATTTTAAATGTGTATTATTTTTTAGTATCAGTGTTAGTATCTCTATATCTATATATTTAATCAATAAAAAAAACAATACATTTAGAAATGAATTATATATTATAATAAGGATTTGCTCAAAGTATGCAGAGAGGATTTCAGTTAAGGTTGTCAAAAGTATCAATGCTGAAATATCTTTTCGATACGTTTAAAATTATACAATTTTATGATTCGATATTATTTAAAGTACCAAAGTGCTTTTTCTGTAGCAGCACCACATGGGAACAAGCAACTATTTATTTTTTTCTTTTGGCGTAGTATGGGCAGAGGTATTCAGTATTTATATTATACTTGTATCGAAATTCGGGTACTGTGACAACCTAAACTCTAGTATGTATTATATATTAATCAGAGTCAAATCATCATTAGGTTGACAGTAATACAATGATAGGGGATTATTATATATGATGATATATTTGATAATGGCATTCTGAATAAAGTTGCTTTATTATCACAAATAGGAGATAATAATGATGAGGAAACCAGAGATCAACAAGGTGAAAAATCTGGGAAAAAAGGAAAACGTCCAAAAAAGAAAAATGTTGAGGTTGAAGAAGCTGTTGTTGGTAAGAGATGTCAAAGGATGCATGCTGTAGTGTTGAAGTCATTTGGGAATGACAATAGCTTTGCCTTTTCTTACGTAACTCTGGAAAATTCTAAATGTCTCCTAACTTAGAGGCAGCTGAAGGCAGCTACGGACATTAACTCTTAATTCGTAAATAACACTGAGCAAATTAAGCCACTGATACGTTATAAAACTCTGTAGTGGTTCGCGTTGCCAGTTGTACAATAGACAAAAGCTCCACGCGGCCTGGCCAAATTTCAAAACATTCGTCATTTCTCAAAGTTCTAGTCAAACGATCCAAAGTTCCAAGATGAATGGTTTTAATTCACTGACACTGTCATCATGGCAATGATAACTGCTAGAGCAGTGAATTTGCAGATCACAGATACAAAATGTGTTTTCTCAAGTAGACAATAGGAATGGTCCTGATGACTAATTTCACCATTTTTTTTAATTTATTTTTTATTTAGACTCATCTACAAGTAAGAAATACTCAGAAAACAGAACTATAAGCAACATTTTAAAACACAAACTACACATAAACAGCAAGTCACAAGTTACTCTGTTAAGTTACATACCCCTGATGCGGGGCATTTTTATACATTATCACCATTTAATATTATCAATATAAACACTGTACTGAGGTACTACTGAAATGGGAGATCATGGTCACATGATTATACAAAGACAGATCATTCTCATGGCTGTTTGATCTTACAACGTTCAGGCTGTGCACGGCGTGAGCATTAGTGTGGGGTGGGCTGGCTAGATAATGTCTTAGACACAACATTAAAGTCAGTATAAAGGCAATTTTCAATTCAAAATACATTAAATATGTTGGAAAATAGTTGTTAAAGAATAAATGAGTACGGACTTACTGTCTGAGCCTTGTCTGCCTTGGTTAAGTCCAAGCCCAATCACAAGAGATGTTCTGACCTTTGAGTAATAACTTTGAGAACCAGTCTACAGGTTTAGCCTGATTCAGTCCAAAAACTTTACATATTAACTTATTAACTCTTTGCTAAATTAAACAGAAAACCTAATTTTATATTTGTTTATCTTCATGTTTGTTTTTGTGCCTCTTCTGAGAAACAGTAAGCAATATAGCCTGAAGACTATATGCTATGCTGTGTTCTGCATTGTCCTCTATCGTGTATTTAAAGAAATATAGATATGTTCTATATTTGTGTTCTTTGTGTTTTTTAAAAAGTGTGCTTTCATGTTTGTCTTTCAGTCAACGCCTTGTTCAATTTATGTGCAAGTTTGTTTTGTTGGAGGGTAAAAAAAGGGAAAAGTTGAGGACATGAAAGGTGTCATAACAGAACTAGAGATTAGAGAAGAATTAGAGAAATATCAGCACTTTTTTTCACTGGTATTTAAAAAAAAAAAGGAACATGATACTAACCCACAAGACCTTGACCTTTACTCACTTCTCAAAGACACCATTATGAAACCCATGAAACAGCTTTCCCCCAACCCTCTTTTTCTGCATTTAAGCTGATGTTTGTTCTTTCTATTCTTGCTGCTGATCTTGTTTTCATGTTGACATTTTAATTGTTATTGTTACTGTTTTCATTAATGTTATTTGTAAGGCATATCCAACAGCAAATGAGAAACATTGGATTGATGGTAATTACGATGATACTCCCCCCTCCCTCCCTCCTCCTAAAACTGAAAAGCAAAAAACAGAGAAGTGAGTGGTGCCAGTGGTGATAATGGCACTGGGCCAACAGCAGGCAATGATGAATCTGCTGAAAATGGTGAGGGTGCAGATGGGGGTGAGCCAGCCGCAGCTGGCAAGCGTTCAGGCCGTGCACGGCAAGGCCCATTGATCGTGGAGACAGTTAGTGGTAAGACTACTGGCACTGCATTATTTGCTGCATGGGAAGCACTATCACTAAACAAAGTCATTTGATGAGCAGATGACTTTTCCAGTAATTTGAGGGTTAACATAAAATGTGTGACCACTGAGCTGAATGATACATTTGATCTCCAATTGGTTAAATGGCCTTTTAGAATGATCAGAGAGTACAGACACAATGGATTTAAGCTTCAGACTGCCTCTAAGAAATGCTAATCAGATTTGATACATTAACAGTAATAATAATAATTTCTTCAGTTTCCATTAAGATAGATTGATAAAAACATTCTTTAGTCATGTTTTGTAGACAACAGAACAGCATTAGATCTTTTAATTTCCCTTTTATGACCTACAGGTTGAATATCAGCAGACAATCGATTGTTGAATATTTGTGTGTCTCTTATGTATTATGTTTGCAGACTGTGTGATTGTGTGTGAGTAAGGTTTAATTGCATCTGTGCTTTATGTTAACAATCTTGCTTGCTTGCTTTTTAAAATGATAATTCAGGATGAGTCGGTGCATTGAGGCTAATTATTTCAATGAGAAACTGCAGAACTGATCGTGTTCTTGTGTAGACACACTCTTCCAAGACGACCCGAACTGATTTTGGAAGAAGGCCGTGCTCTAAATCAATTTCTGCACGCTGAAGACTGAATTCAGATCAAAGAGACAAAAATCTTATTTCTTCCACTGACCACAGCCCTAGTGGTCTTGGGTGGGATATTTTATATTTTCTTTCAAGAATAACTATGTGAACAGAGTTTCGAAGATGATATTCTTATGAGCTGTGACAAGTCAACGCTGCATACTTTCAAGATGAAGAAGGCAACTACCAAACAAGAGAATCAAGCTATATATTAACCAAGAAGAAATCTTCATCAAGTTTCAAATCAATGCAAACTGTACTCTTCTCACACCCCTTTAGAGTCTTCAAATTGCATTTCGACATGTATTTTATAATGAAATGCCATTACAAAATACATGATATCAACACAAATGCAGAAAGAGGTTGTGATGTTTGACTGTTTAAAAGGTGAGGTAAGTGTGTACACATCCATACATGGATGTTTGATTGTAATTGTAGATCTACAATTACAAAAAACTGAATCGACTAAACAACACATTGTATGCAGATGTCAGCTGTTGGCCACGTGCATTCACTAATTTACTGGTTGATAAATCTTCAGACCCAGGAGTTCACTTTCATGCTGGGCTTTCTGACTGCAAAGCCAATATTGGAGAAGCAGCAGAGCTGGAGTGCAAAGTGAACAAGGAAGACTGTGTGGGTATCTGGTACAAAGATGGAGAGGAGGTAAGCCCATGGTCTAAATGTGATCATTTTGTTGCATAATGATAATTAATTTATTCACATCATGTATTTGTATATGTTAGAGCTTCAGATGATATTTTTTGTGTTATGTGTTTGTTTTTCTCAGATTAAATCCTCTGAGGGTATAACCATTTCAAAAGAAGGCACTTTCCACAAGCTGAAAATTCACAAAGTTACAGAGGAATTTGCTGGAAAATACAAATTTGAAGCAGATGGACGGAAGACAGAGGCTGTGATTGCTGTTGAAGGTAAAAAAAATGTTCCTTACAGAAATTACTTACTTGCACAGAGAGGTTGTATCATTCATTAGAGTGCCTGCAAGTCATGATTGGGATGAAAATGGATTTTTAAGTACTGCAATATAGTATACATATATGCATCTACCTTATATGCATAAATTAAGAACATAAACAGATGTAATTAGATATAATAGCCCTGCTTAAAATGTCTGTCTCTATTGTTTAATCAATGATTTTAGATCCACCCAGATTTGATGCTGAAGAACTGCAGGCTTTTAAAACCCCTGTGACTGTGAAAAAAGGACACAGAGCTACCTTCAAAATACCTTTTGTTGGAAGAGAACCTATGAAGATTCAGTGGTACCTTGACGGTGAAGAGCTCTCAGATGGAACAAATATCAAGATAGAGCACTCAGAGAGTTCCAGCTGTCTGATTCTAAACAAGCTGCAGCGCAAGGACAGTGGCGAAATCAAGATGAAACTCAAAAATGAGTTTGGGACCACTGAGGCCCTCAGCCAGCTTGTTGTACTGGGTATATATGCAAATATTTCTTATGCAGTATTTTATATTTTATAATATGTATTTGTGCAGTAAATAGCCTGTTCAACAGATTAATATTCTACATACTTCTTTGTTTTTAACAGATAAACCCACTCCTCCAATGGGACCTCTGGAGATTGTTGAAGCCTGCTCCTCAGTAATTGAATTTAAGTGGAGGGCCCCAAAAGACAGCGGTGGCTGTAAAATTGCCAACTACATCCTTGAAAGACAACAAATTGGCCGCAACACCTGGAAGAAAGTGGGGCCAATTGGTCCAGAGGCCACATACAAGGATTCTGATGTAGACCACGGTAAGAGGTACTGCTATCGCATCAGAGTGGAGACTGAAATGGGCACCAGTGAGCTGATGGAAACAGAGGACATTCAGGCTGGTACAAAAGGTAAACTCATACTCAACTTTAAAATGGACAAATTTCATGAGAATTTTTTTTTTTAAATTGTATGACTAATTGGTAGATTCAGTCCGGAACTTCAAGAAAATCCTCAGGGATCTCATGCATCAAGTTCAACCTTGGTGATCACAAATTGATCACAATTCGACAGCTAATTCACCACTGACTGACAGCAAATCATCTCGACAGTGTTGACCTTTGAAAGAAACAGACATGCCAAATTGCAGTATGCTATTGTAGACTTCAAGTGGTGTTGCACCATCTAGTTTTAATTAACCCTCCTTCCCTGGTTGAAGTAAATGCCACAGAGAAATAAGAAAGAAGCTTGGTGAGTTAATGTGTTTCCAGCTTGCAAGCATTTTAGCCATTAGCTCACCAACTAAGAGCAGTTTGCAAAACACAATTTCCAAGAGTCTACAATCATTTATATCAGAAAATTGCATTGGAGTGCCATTTTTTGATGTCACGGGGTCTTGACTCTTTGGTACAAACCTTTGTATTTCTAACATCTTGATATTTTCTTTCCACATTGCAATCTACTTTTTAACTAAGAAATATTTTACAGATCCTAATATTTTATGTATACAGCATATCCCGGACCTCCATCGGCACCAAAGGTTGTCAGTGCCTTCAAGGACTGCATCACCCTCACTTGGTCTCCACCGGCAAATACTGGAGGAACCAGTATTCTGGGATTCAACCTTGAGAAACGCAAGAAAGGCAGCAACTTGTGGGGTCCAGTCAACCCACCTGAACAAATGATCAGAGGTTATTCTACTATTATTCATACATTATTTATGTTTAATTGCATTAAGACAGCCGAAAGTGAAAGTCTAATGAATGTTGCAATCCTGATATATATCCTTCCCTATATATATATATATAGGTGTAGGTAAAGGATTTCCAGTTAAAGATGTGACTGAAGGCATGGAGTACGAATTCCGTGTGTCAGCAATTAATGATTCTGGAGCGGGTGAATTCAGTACACCATCTGAGTTTGTGTTTGCCAGAGACCCTAAAAGTAGGTAGACATGTTCACAGTCTTTATTTTATCAATACGTCACACAGCTTACAAATTGTAGCACTGACTATGAATCATGTGTTTCAGAGCCTCCTGGTAAAGTCTTAGACTTTAAAGTGACAGATTCCACCTACACCACTCTGTCCCTGTCTTGGACCAAACCCAAGGACATTAAGGAGGTTGAGGATGAAGCCAAAGGATACTATGTGGAGGTCAGGCCTGCAGAAAACACAGAATGGGATCGCTGCAATTCGAATTTGATAACCATGACTACCTATACAGTGAAAGGTTTGAAGTCAATGGCCATGTACTGGGTGAGAGTGATTGCTACTAATGATGGAGGAGAGGGACAGTCACAGGAACTGGATAATTACATCCTTGCTATGCCCCCTCCGGGTAAGAAAATACATGTCACAAGTTACTTATGTCAGACAGTTATATTTAATATTGTGATTGTAAGTTTAACTTACTGAATTAAAAAATACACACAACTATGTTTATTGGTTAGTGGTTATCTAACTGACAAGCAATACATTACAGCATTTACAACAACACTATGTCATGTAACACAAATTGAGAATTGATAAACTGCAAACATGGTTTATGAAATCAAAATATGATATTTACATTTGCAAAAAGATAACTATGTTTTGTATACTTTTCAAAACACTCAATTTCAATTGGTTGTATCAGAAATAAATCCCATTTCAGGTGAAATGAATACAAATACAAATACAAATACACAGTACTATATTATACAATAACTCATTTATTTAGTAGTTTTGCAATGTAATTGTCTCTTTGTTCTGGGTTACTGGGGTACCTTTAATAATAAATTAATAGCAATTAATGAATTTTCAACCTGTTTTTTAACTAGTGAGACCACGATTCACTGATGCCAAAATCAAGAGTTTCATGGTGGTGAGAGCAGGAAATTCTGCACGATTCAACATTAACTTTGAGGTAATTTAAGAAATAATTATGGTTGCCTGCCTATGGTTGCACAATAATACTTAGTGAGTCAGTCTTTTGACATATCTGACGAATTGATATATATTTTTCATTTTTTGTAGGCTTCTCCTTGGCCTGATATCATCTGGCAGAAAGATGGATCACCTGTGTCTAAAAAGGTGACCATCAGCAACACAGAGACCGGGTCCCAGCTTCTGATTCCTTCCGCTGACCGTGTAGATACTGGAATCTATACAATTACTGTCAAGAACGTTGTTGGCCAAGAGGCCTTCAGCATTGAAATCAGAGTCACAGGTGAGAAATATTGTACCTACTTTTAATTTTCCATTCCATGCACTGGACTGTAGGTCAAAGTGAAATTGTATTTGCCTCCAGATGAGCCTAAGCCACCTGGTCCTGTGGATATCGATGAAAACGTCCCTGGCACAGTGACCATTTCATGGACCCCATCTCCAGATGAGAAACGTGATGACAGGCTGCACTACATGGTGACTAAGCGTGATTCAAGTAAAAGACAATGGCACACCGTTGCAGATCGCATCTTCAACAATAAATTCACAGCCTGCAACATAATGCCAGGAAGAGAATACCAGTTCAGAGTCTACGCAAAGAATGACATGGGTTCCTCCAAACCCTCTGAATCAACAAAATGGTTGATTACTAACAAAAAAGGTATGTGGTATGTATTTTTCTCCAATGAAACACCCATGTAGAAGCCCACAAATTGGTGCATCAGCTAGTATAAAAATTGCAGGTTCACATTTTGTGACCAATACAGGTACAACAAGCCTTTAAGCCTCACCATAAGTCTAAAGCTCAGCCCTTGTTTTGGACTGTATCTCTTAACCCTTTTTTGCATCACCACCTCTTTTTATCACATTTTTTTCTTATGCCAAGAATACATACACACACACACACACACACACATATATATATAATTCAAATCATACTGTACCTGTAGCGCCACCATCAGGCCAATGTTCTACTGTTAGATGATTATGATGATTACTAACTCAATGTAATATGTGCTTTCTTCCAGAAAAGTTCATTTTGAACATGCCAGAACAAAAGGGCTGTAATTTCCAGTGTCCTCCCAAGTTCATTCTCCCATTGAAAATGCACACTGCTCCTCAAGGGTATGAGTGTTACATGAGCTGTGCTGTAAAAGGTGACCCAACACCTCATGTGACATGGTACTGCGACAATATTAGCCTGAATACCAACACTAATTACTTAATATCCAACACCTGTGGAGTGTGTTCTCTGCTCATATTGAGGGTTGGACCTAAAGACACCGGGGAGTTCAAGATTGTTGCAGAAAACTCAATGGGGAGGGCAGAGTGCACCACGAAAGTGGCAGTCAGAGGTAAATGATAAGCTAGAGTGTACCTGTATTTATGTTATGCACATTATAATGTTCTTTTTTAAATCTGAAAATAATAACCACTTTTGTCTTTTTTTCCCCCTTTCTTTTCAGAATAAACACAGAAGATATAAAAATTGCTTAGAAAATCATAGCAGAGGTCCTTGGAAATTTACATACTGCATCTTTAGAGTTAAGCAACCCCTGTAAAATGTAGAAATACTAGTTAACGTTGCCTATGATCATAATGATTAGCTAAGCATTTATTCAAAGTTAAAGTCACAATAAGGTGTTAGGCATGCACATATTGCTGACATAAAAGCCCCAAACTTGTTTTTGTTTCTTTTGATTTCAAATGTGCAATCTCAATAAAACTGAAGCTTCAAATACTAATGTATGTGTGTAATCTTGCATATTTTAACTGTAATAATATGCCTGTTAAACATATAAAATATTTACAGCACATGGCACTGTAGCAGTGATTTATTGATTGTTAAAGTTCTATTTTAAGTTTATGGAATTATTTGCTTGTGGCTTTCAATTAACTCTTAGATGCAGGTTTTTGTTCAAGTGTATCGTGTTTGTTTTTCAGAAATTGTGAATTATAGATGTCGCCTCAATAGAAACTAAAATGAGAAAAAATACTGACATGAAAAATTGATATGATACTGACTGTTACAGTCTGTTCTACATTTGAAAATATGTTTGGCTTTGGTGTAAATAAATATTTCATACTGCAGTTGTGATGTGGGACTTTTAAATCCAGCCTGCATGTACCAAAACAGCCAACACAAAATTTATATAAATGTATATATGTATGGGGTTAGACTTGGGTATATATTGTCACCCTGGGTCAAGGCTTGCCATGGCAAACAAGTATCAAAATTCATTCACTTGTTCACCTCCATGAAGGTTTATGTGAATAATTTATGTTCAGTCTTCTTGAATTACCTCTGAGCATTTCTGTGGGGTCAGATTTTTGTCCAAGTTTAGAGTCAGTGGTGAACAGTTACACCCAGAGCTAAAACATGAGTGACCAGTGCAGGATGACACCTCTCAGTTTCAAAGATAAGTGCATATTACAATGCTAAAATAAATGTGACTATGGAGCTTATTTCTGTTCTCTTTCAGTCTGATGAGACAGTAACAAATAATTGAGGCTCATTAGTATTAGAATGAGGTTTGCTTTGTTTGCTTTCTGTGTCTTACACTCAGAGCAGTGTGAGAGTAAATAAGAACATTCATGCAAATTGTCTCATTTTTGGGATAAGCTCTCAGAATTAAATTATGGTTCATTAATTTCTAAACACATTTTATAAACATTTCTAAAATCAAAAGAAAAAAAAAGAATCTAAATTTAATTGACTCTTACCTCTCGTTAAATGTTGGGATGAACTTCAGCCAGTCTACATGTACAATTAAGATAATGGCAGATAAACCCATGACCCTCGTATGTCACTCAGTACTTGTGAGACCTTTTAATAAGAGCGGCCAAAAGCAAACTGCTGCAGTGGTGAAGGCGAAACTCCAGTTTTGAGGGAGGGATTAGGAAGCACTGGTGCATTTCCTTTGGTGTCCCCTTTTCAAGAACCTATAGCATTTTAGGGCCAAAGAGCATGCCAGTAAACCTATCCCTAAACAGCACAGTGAAAAAGCAGTAAGGTTGGGTTGCTCTTCGTGTCTCTGAAAGGCTTTATTGCCTCTCAAAAGTCCACAGTCAAGATTCAACTGGAACCTGGCTGGCGACACACACAAAGAAGAGCAGTTTACTTAAAAAATAGTAAGTACATTTATATTTATTAGGTAACATGGTTGGATATCATTTTAAAATCTTATTAATTATGTAAGCTACTGTTTGCAAATATATATATATATGCTTTATGCTAATGTGACACTAGTTGCCGTATATTAACCAGAGGTACAAACGGTAATGAGATCTCACTAATTATGCAGCCAAAATTCTTAATGAAATGTTGACAGCAATTTATGACTGTAGTATCTCTTAAGTTTAATGTGATGAAGAGTGAATATAAGCTGGAATGTTGAATGTTGTTCATGATATATGTTTTTTAGACAAACAGAATTGCCACAGTTGAAATAATACAAATAGGACATAATAATGATAATGATAATATCACACTAATGTTTAATATAGGGAGTACTGGTGATGATAGTCAAATTATATTAACAGTCATTTTAGATCTGTCTGACACTTTCCTCCTGCACAGTGTCTATAGTTACAGTGAGTAACCAAGCTTTTTTTAATAGTTCATCACAATAACACGCCAAAGTAAAAGTAAAATTTAAAACTAAATTTCAGCTCTGAGGCATAACCTGACAGGACATATATCTGACAAGTTATCCGTGTATCACTTCACTCTTAACACCCTGGGTGCAGCTATTTTCATCCTCAGACAAATATAGCAGCGCAAGTGTGCAAAACTGCTTAATATGCAGGTACTTAATCAACTAACAGAATTCGGCATAATTTATTTTGCTTAAAATTAATATTAATAGTTAAAGTGGCTGTCAAACTTAATTCTGAAACAAAAGGCTCTGTACATTAGACTAATTAGATCATAAAAATAAAAGATTAAGATGAACAGAAGCACGGTGACGACAGAATGCTAACATTAGTTGAGCATTCAAGATAAGATAAACACGACATTTAAATCACATATATAAAGAGACAATATTTAAATATATTTAATCCAAAAAATATACTGAAAAGACTTTTAAAAAATATGGAAATATAATTATATAATATACTTAGAAAAATAATATAAAAAGACGAATGCTTCTGAGATTATTGGATTTGTCACATACACTATTTTGACATGCCATAACTGAAGCTTTTCCTCAATATTGGCTATGAAGTCTGGAACCAAACTAATTACAAACTTTAGCATACGTTTTCAGAAGTTTCATTTCATGACGCAACCATAGAAAAAAAAAAAGGTGGTTATTTTAACCACCCAACATTTGTATGTGGTGGTACTTTTTTTCTATTGTATCTATCACCAGCTATTACCTCCAGATAATTCAGAGGTAGCAAAAAAAAGCAACCCAACCTGAATGCTATATTACATTTGCCATCAGACACTTGTGCCAGTTCCTGAGTTATGACAGATCACTTTATGGGGTATGTGACCTACTGTCGGCAAAATTACTCTGATCAGCAGGAATCTTCAAGGGGAATGTTAAGTATTTTGTGGTCACAGGAATTCTTTCATTTATAGCACAGATAGAGTTACCAACTCAGGTGTCCTAACACCATTTGCTATACAGATCTCACAGTTTGTTAAAAACAGACATCCCACAATGCAACATAAGCCATAACATTATTCAGCCGACTTTTCGTAATTGTAGGGAGGAATAAATTGTGTCCCTTTGTATCTTTACTGTTTCTCCAGGCTTTACTCAAAAAACGCATCAACATCTTGTTGTAAAAGTAGGCATGCTGCCCTAACTCCCACTAGTTAAAATCATGATAAGTTGCAGATTCAGACCATCTGGAAGAGATTAACTGCGTGTCAGACAGATGGGGATTCTCATGGTTACTAACAGTGGTCAAGCCATGCTAACAGCTGCAGACATCTAGGATATGTTTGGCATTAACATGAGAAAAAATTATCCTATTATACAATCCAAGCATAAGTTTACATTTATTTGTGATGGTATTTAAGTAAACAATGATTTCCTCTTAAATATTAAGTGCTTTAAAAAATGTGTCATAATATTTTTTACATGAACAGAGAAGCTGTAGTCTCTCTCAAGATGTTTAAAATACGGAAAGCAAAGGATGAGGAGCCAACTGCTCCAGGGCAGGGTAAGTAACCAGAGCTTGAATACTAGATTAAAACTAAATGTATACTGTAGAGTATTTTCTGAGGTATAATATGAACTTAAAAATTGTATGAACCCTGTCAAATCTTGGCAACTTTTGTAAATAATGCAATTTATCTCATTCGGTAACAGTGAAAATTAAAAAGAGGTCAAAGGTCCCTGGAGTTATGATAACCCAGTATGTTGAACAACTACCTGAAGGAATGTCCACACCAGATTTCACTCGAAAACCCATCGCTGTAACTATTCAAGAAGGTAAGGTAAAATACTAGCTCTAATTGCATGATTTGATTGAGTCATTTTTTTAGATAATAACTTAAAAGATACATTCCTTTTGCCATTTCTGTAGGAAAAAATGTTATCTTCAGAGCAGTAATTACTGGAAAACCAGAACCAACTGTGACCTGGGTGAGAAATAATGGAGAAATTGATGAAGAAAGGTGCAAAATAGTCTTCGATAAAAGTTCTGGTGAATACCAGCTACAGGTAAGATCACTGACCATGTGTCATAAGAAATACGTATCATAATTATAATTTCTAACTAAACAACAAAACTTAAAGAAAACTAAAAGATTAATAAAGCAAAATTGGAATAATGGTTTTGCAAAAATACTGATAATCATTGCCTTGATTGATAGATCCCTGACGTAACAGGGGATGAAGCTGACACCTACAAGTGTTTTGCCAGAAATGAATATGGAAAAGCGGTTGTAACTGCTGTGCTTAATGTCATTGAGGGTCAGTTACTTATTTTTATATACAATAAATTGAATCTAATTATCAAGATTAATTACTATAAATCTGTCTCACTTCACTCTCATTTCTCCCATTTTAGTTGGTTTTAAAAAAGGCAAAGCCATGCAACAATCAAGAACAGGTACACAATCTATGTTTAATCTATAGTGATGATATCAAGCATTCATTGAATAAAAATTGTAATTGTACTGCTGGTTTTATTGTAGCTATCCGAGAGGTTCCTGAGGACTTCAAAAAGGCCTTAAAAAATAGGTATGTATCACATAAATGGATCTCTGTTGTTGTTGTTGTTGTTGTTGTTGTTGTTTTACTTGGCATGTATGATTAATACCTTAAAATGTTTAATAATGTTTTTATGTTTTTTTTTTGTTGTTGTTGTTTATTTTTCTCTTTCTTTCTTTTTGTAGGGTAGACCTTGAGCCAAAAGAAGAAAAGAAAAAAGAAATTGATGAAGACTTTTGGGAACGGTTGATGAGTGCAGACAAGAAAGATTACGAGTCCATCTGTGCTGAGTATGGTGTCACTGATTTCCGTGGGATGCTCAAGAAACTAAGTGAGAGGAAAATAGAAAGGGAGCAAGAACAAGAAAGGGTATGTTACAGCTTCATCTGAAAATATATACACCTACACAACCTAACATCTACAATAGGATGAATGAATGCTGTAATGCCAGAAATGCAAACATGTTCAGTGTCAAACTTCTTATTTTATAATTCCAATTACTACAGGTTGTTGAAAGACTTTGCAACCTGAAGCCCATTGAACTGAGGGATGATGGTGATGCAGAGTTTGAACTGGAAATGTCATTGAAAGATCCAAGCAGCAAAATTTTCTTATTTAAGGTGAGAAATTTCATTTTGAATATTTTCTCATTGGTGAGTAAATTAAACAAATGTACTGAAGGTCATACTACATAATCTGTAACACAGACCCATTCGCATGCACGCTACATGTTGCTCAAACATTTATGACTGCTTACATTTTAACAGGATGGAGTTATGATTCCTTTTGATGTTGACACGGAAGTAAAACATGGACTGAAGCAAGTGGGAAAGAAGTTTGTGTTTAGCATCAATGGTGTTGACCCAGAGGATGCAGGATTATACCAAGTGGAGGTTGACGGTGTAAAGATCTTCTCGACTGACTTAAAGCGTAAGACGATGCGCCAAACAAATTATCTAAACATTTTCACTGTAACATGTGCACAATGCCAAAAAATGGTTGAAAAGATTTGTCCTGTGACAAGAAATACAAGAGATCATGTTATGCTATAATTTTATGCTTCCTTTAGTTCCCCCTATAGAATTCTTGGTCAAGATTGAAGACGTGAAAGCAGAGGAAAGAGAGGACGCTGTGTTTGAGTGTGTCATCTCACAACCCATGAAAAAGATAACTTGGAAGGGAAAGAATACTGTACTGGAGCAAGGGGACAAATTTGACATCCTTGTGTCAGAGGACATGCTGATTCACTCACTGGTGGTGAAGGACTGTATGCCATTGGACAAAGGAATTTATGCAGCTGTGGCTGGAATGGCGTCCTGCAGTGCCTGGCTTATAGTGGAAGGTACTGTTCACATATGTTTAATTGTATGTATATTTTAAATTAGTCAGCACAAGTTTATCAAATGTAAAAAATGTAAAGCTTTAAACATATTGAGTCATTGAAAGATGTATTTTTTTTTTTTTTTAATTAGTTGACAATGATCCAAACACAAAAGGAAAGAAGAAAGCTCGCAAGACAACCAGAGCAGGTGGTGGTGGAGCGGAACTGTTGAGGATTGCTCAGGAGCAAAATGCTAAGGTACAGCAAGAGAGAGAAGAGTTGATTGCAAAGGCAAAGGCAGAGGCAGAAATAGCTGCAGCGGCCGCAGCAGCTGAAAAAGCAGAAGCTGAAGCTAAAGCAAAAGCTGAGGCAGAAGACAGAGCCAAAGCCAAAGCCGAAGCCAAAGCCGAAGCCAAAGCTAAAGCTATAGCAAAGATGAAGGAGAAGGAGAAGGTTAAAGCAAAGGCAAAGAAAGGGACAAAGACAAAGGCAGAAGGAGGAGAAGGTGCAGATGCAGATGGAACCGTGGATGAGGATGAAGAAGATGAAGAGCAGGAAGATGTAGAAGGGGAAGTGGTGTCTGAAACAGGTGAACCTACATCAGCCAAATCCAAGGAAAAGGGAGAAGCAAAGGAGGGAGAGGCTCCTGCACAAGATGGTGAAACTGAAGAACAGGTGCCTGTTCAAGGGACAAAAAAGAGAGTGAGAGCAGGCCCACTAGTCCCTGAGACAGTCATTGGTAAGATACATCAGAACATAATTAAATTAATGCTCTGTTGTTCATAAATTTCTGTTCCCAGTTAACAGTAAGGTTGTATTTACTTTAGACCCGGGAGTATACTTCACCAGTGGACTATCAGATGTAACCGCCATTATTGGTACTGATGCAGAGCTGGTCTGCAGGCTGAGCAGTGAGGAATGTGATGGAGTCTGGTACAAAGAAGGGAAAGAGGTGAGAAACATATGAGTTGATTGAGTAACAGCTTTCACTGTTAACCTTCCAAGTTTTAAGTGTTTTCTATGTGTGCATTTCAGATAACAGCTACAGATGATATCTGTATTGTTAAAGATGGAACCTATCGAAAACTGATTATCAAAAACTGCAAAGAAGAAGACACCGGAAAGTACCGATGCGAAGCCGATGGCCGTAAAACAGAAGCTGTACTAAAGGTTGCAGGTACTGTACTCAGAATCAAATTAAGCTACAAAACAAACTGGCAGTGTAATGTGTAAAACAATAATCTTTTCAGCTCAAAAATAATTCACACAAAATGTGTTTTTCCCAAGATCCTCCAAGAATTGATGCTGACGACCTCGCAGAGTTTATAAAACCTACTACAATCAAAAGTGGGAAAGATGCAGCCTTCAAGGTATCCTTTGTTGGTCGGGAACCCATGAAGATCCAGTGGTACAATGAGGGTGAAGAGCTGTTGGAGGACAGCAATATCAAGATTGAGAGGTCCTCCACACACAGCCGCCTGGTGCTTACCAAGTGCAAACGCAAAATCAGTGGAGAAATTAAGATTAAAATTAAAAATGAATGCGGAACAACTGAGGCCATCACAGAGCTTGTTGTATTAGGTGTGTATGCTACATGTTAAGACATGTATAGCCTTTATGAAAGTTATAGACATAATATAACACATAGATATGAATGTGGTTGTTCTTTATTCTTTTGTCTTACTATAGACAAACCAACACCACCCCTTGGCCCTGTGGATATTATTGAAAGTTCTTCAGCATGCATTGAGTTCAAATGGAGGCCTCCTAAAGACAATGGAGGCTGCCCTGTCAAAGACTACATCATGGAGCGCCAACAAATTGGCCGAAACAGCTGGAAGAAACTCGGCAAGATTGGACCAGAGCCTAAATACAGAGACAGTGATGTGGATCATGGCAGAAAATACTGCTACCACATCAGGGCGGAAACTGATCACGACATCAGTGAAATGATGGAGACCGATGACATTCAGGCAGGGACAAAGGGTAAGCCTTCTTACAAGCACAACAAAATGTATTTGTGACAGTGGAAACAGTATATATACATTTTTTTTTCTTCATTCATTTCAGCATACCCTGGACCTCCTTCGACACCAAAAATTGTAAGTGCTTTCAAAGACTGCATCAATCTCGCTTGGTCTGCACCCAGTAATACTGGAGGAACCAACATTTTGGGATACAATGTGGAGAAACGCAAGAACGGAAGTAATCTGTGGAGCTTTGTGCACCCTCCAGATCAGCCCATCAAAGGTAAGACCATGTTTAAAATTTAACATATTTCATAACAGGTTGAATTGAAATGTGCTTTTCTTTTACTATTTTATCGTCCTAACTATACTGTTTGAAATGCCAACAGAGAAGAAGTACGCAGTGAAAGATGTTGTTGAAGGCATTGAGTATGAGTTCCGTGTATCAGCTATCAACATTTCTGGAGCTGGAGAGCCAAGTACACCTTCTGAGTTTGTGATTGCAAGAGATCCAAAGAGTGAGTAACAGGCCAATAAAACCTATATTCTTATAATCTTAATGGTTAATTGCTTATATCCCTATTTCTTATTTCCTACTACGTTTATTTTCAGAGCCACCTGGTAAAGTTATTGACCTGAAGGTTACAGACTCCACTTACAGCACCTTATCACTGGGCTGGTCCAAACCCATTGAGGAGGAGGGAGTTCAAGACGAGGCTAAAGGATACTTTGTGGAGCTCAGACCAGCAGAAAACCCAGAATGGGGACGCTGTAACTCCAGTGCTATCATCATGAATTCCTACACTATTATGGGTCTGAAGTCTATGGCCATGTACTGGGTAAGAGTTGTAGCCACCAATGAGGGTGGAGACGGTGAACCTCAAGAGTTGGACAACTACATCATTGCAATGCCTCCTCCAGGTGAGTAAGTGGAAATGTCAAGTGTCTGCAGTCAGAAGTTTTTTAACCTCCATTTAAACTGTTTTTCTCAATGACTTGTCTAACACTCTTCCCATGTTGTCACAGTGAGACCTCAATTCACTGACAAAAAAATAAAGAACTTCATGGTCATGAAAGCTGGTAACTCTACTCGAATCAATTTCAACTTCCAGGTTCAGTACAATATTCACACAAAAAGCAGCATTTTATTTAATGCCCTGTCTAAAGTGTTATTAGAGATGTTTGTATCTCTTCCTGTTAACAGGCCTCCCCAATACCATCTATTAAATGGCTCAAAGACGGTCATGCTGTACCTAAGCATGTGACAGTGAGCAACTCAGACACATCATCGCAGCTAATGATCCCCTCATCAGAGCGCCATGACACTGGGATCTACACAATTATTGTCAAGAACATTGTTGGTCAGGAGACCTCTAGTGTTGAAATAAGAATCACAGGTACATATTTGGTGTGAAGGCATCATTATCATCTGCGTAATATTAAACATCACGTTAACACTAATAATCATTTCCTACCTGTTCTGTAGATGACCCCAAGCCTCCAGGCCCTGTGGAGTTGGATGAGAACGTGTCAGGAACAGTGACGGTCTCCTGGACTCCATCTCCAGATGAGAAGAAAGATGACAGGCTGCACTACACGATCACCAAGCGTGATTCTGTTAAGCGTAGTTGGCAAACTGTGGCAGACCGCGTCTTCAATAACAAGTTCACTGCCATCAACATAATGCCTGGAAGGCAGTATCAGTTCCGGGTCTATGCCAAAAATGACATGGGTCTTTCCAAAGCCTCTGAGTCACCAACCTGGGAAGTGAGGAGAAAAAAAGGCAGGTTGAACAAAAGAGATTTAAAATAGTGTTATATAGAGCTGAAACGATTAGTCCATAATTCAATTAGTTGAACAATTGAGAATTAAATTTTGGCAGCCATTTTGAAACAAAAATGTTAAAAATTTTCTGATTTAGCCTTTTTTTAAATATGAAAATTATTTGCTTTTGGACTCTCAGTCAGGGAAAAGACAACAATAGACCTGTGAAGATGTCACTTTGGGTTCTTAAAACTTCTGATTGGAAACCCTGTTTTCAGTTTTCATCGACTAGACAAAATGAATAAAAGAAAATCAATGCATTAGTCAACAGTAACAATAATTGTTTAGTTGCAGTCCTTATGTAGTTTAATCATTTCAGTTTAATCAACTTCTGAAAATGAGGATGCTGGTTTGACAAATCAAAGAATTTAAATATATCACCTGTGATGGCTGTTTTTTCAAGGATCAAGGAAATAATTCATCATTATGTATAACAACCTTTTGACTGATCTCTTTTTTTTCTTGCATCCTTTCAGAAACATTTTCTCTGAACTTTCCTGCCTCCAAGGACTGCAGCTTTGAGACGCCTCCCACATTTTCTGTTCCACTGAAAACACACAACAGTCCAGAGAGTTATGAGTGCTACATGAGTTGTGCAGTGACAGGAAACCCCAGACCCCATGTTACCTGGTACAGAAATAACATCAGCCTCAACACCAACACTAACTACTACATCACTAATACATGTGGGGTCTGCTCCATGGTGATACTCAAAGTTGGGCCCAAGGACAGCGGGGATTACACAGTCATTGCAGAGAACTCTCTGGGTAGAGTGGAGTGTTCGACTAAGCTTGTTGTCAAAGGTAAAAACACATTTCAAATTATGTCATATCTTGAATTCTACTCCTCTGGCTATATGCTTTATCTCCTGCCTTTTCTCTCTCTTTCAGATTAGGATGATGCTGTAGGCCTGAGCTCCTGATGATGAATAAAATGTAAAGGATTTGCCAATTTGAAATTTTGCCATTTGAAATGTATGTATTAATGTGTAAATTGTGAAGAAGAAAATAAAGGATGAGAGAGATTAAGTAAAGATGGGCTCTTGATAACTATCCATAAATGTTTTAAAATCCCAAATAACAAATGTGACTGCTTCAGACCATGTTCTGTTGTATTCGAGCACAAATTTAACTCAATTTATCTACTGGATGCAAAGGACATCTGAGAGTCAACATTAATTATATGCTAATCTTGAAACCCAAGCATGTTTATTTATTGAGCTATTTTTCCGTGAGCTGTGATTAGAGTTAGTTTCTTCTAGCTGTTTTTATGGAAAATTGATATGACAATACGGCTATAACAGAGCATGTTTTAGTGTTTGAATTATTAATCATTATGCCAAAATGTCAATAAATCCCACCTGTCCAAAAGCAAAGTGTCTTGCTTGCCTATCTTTAACCTAAATTTAATCATAAGCTTGTCACTTACTGAGAGTCTGCAGGCACTCTAGTGGCTCTGTGATGCTGTACTTGGGCACTGCTGTGCTCTGAGATAAATCCTAACACTCAGAATGAAAATGTTCATGTTCAAATGTTCAATGTTTACCAGTTTCACCATCATTTTGTGTATTACCACAAGGTACAGGTGAGGCAGAGGGGAATGAGGAACTAGTTTAGTCATAAATCAAAATCCTGAACAAACTAAAACATTGAGCTGCAAGATGAAAAGTTATGACAATTAGGGATGAATGTCCTAATTTCATTGCAGTCATAGCATCATTCCAAATGTTTCACTCAATACCACAGATGCAAATCTCACGATGGCGCTAAAGAATAGGTCAGGGGATCAACAAAATTATTAGGATTCATCTTTTGTGCACTAAGGATGATTTCAATAAATTACATGCCAATAAATCAAATTTCTGTCAAGTAATAACCAGAAATTCATCTTGGTGGCTAGAGAAAAAGTCAGGGGGATTCATCCTCTCACAATGATGATGAATGTCTGAATTTTAATAGCAATCCATCTAATATTTGTTTAGATATCTCAGCCTGCAGTGGTGGATTTTTAATGTGGCAAAGAAAAACAAACACTGTCTGGATACAATTTCTGAGCTCCAGTGTACAGATTCAAGCACTGCCTGAGTGTTTGAGTCTATATGTCTTGAGAATGTATCTGCCCATATTGTGGCAATCAGGTACAATCCAACCTTTCATCATTCTGTAATAGCAAATATAAAACTACTCTGCCTCCCCCGTTTTGTACATTAAAAAATGATTGATGTATTATGCCCATCAGATTTTTTGGCTATATTTAGCCAGTATTTAACTATGAAGAGGTTTGTTTACCACCCTGGCATACTGTGAGGCATTTATTATGCCTTTCCATTTTGTAACTTCACGTGCACTTCTTTCACTTTGCCAACTGTCACATGGCTTCAGATTACTCTTTTACTGCGAACATGTGTTTGCACGCTTTCAGAGGATATTATGGAAAGTCATAAATGATAAACATTTCATGTGCATGACTAAGTGCAACCTTTCAAACAACTGTGCATCTTCCTGTGTAAAGTCCTGGGATGGACAAATATTATCAGTAGCCACATGGCAACCTGTTACTGTAGTCTTTACTGGGAGTTTATAGGAGCATGCTTTGACATTTAAAAGCCTTTAACCACATGCCAAAAGCATTTAGCAATTCCCTTTAGTCATATTCTAACAAAAAAATCACAACAATACATACAATGTTATTTAATATGCTGTACAAAAGCGGTTTATTTTGATTTAACAAAATAAAAGACACATTATAGCCATTTTTTCTGTAGTTAAATGAATTAACTATTTATAGAATCAATTGGTCCATGTAGTGTATTTAACACACACACACACACACACACATGGGGTTACCTTTGTCCATGTTGCATTAGGTTGTGTAATGTCAGGATGTTTTGTCATTCTTTTGCAGGGTAGAATTCACAGCTCCTGACTTGGGTGACCTCCTGCAATAAATGCCTTCAAGAACATCAAGCATCTCATATCAGCTTCCCATGCCAGAGAACAGTCATAGTTCCTGTGCCACGCATCTGCTTTTATTACTGCTTGAAATATCCACACACACACACAATCGTGCTCAAACTGAGCATAGCTCTGTTATTACTAAGACCACAATAACTGAGTCGGGGGTTTAAATTTCCAGGAGGCCAGACTCCATGAGGAATCTGAAAGACTTCTCACATGTAAGTAAATATCCTCAAGGTGATAAGGGTTTACAGCACTCCTCATACTAGCATTTCTTCTGGATATTTCTAAATTTAATAAATCCTAGCAAGAAACCCAACTTGATTTAAAGGCTATTTTTTATGCTTATAAGCTGATGTGGCTTTTATTTCAGTTGATAAGATACTAAGAGCTACCTTTTATCCTGATGTGCTCACATTTTCTCGAAACCACCCCCATTACATTTCGCCAACATTATGTTTCCACAAGACTCGTGACATATTCATCATCATTTCACTGTATTAATTCAGCCATCTATTAACATTAAAAAATGCTGTATGTTTACTCACATCTGGTCATAACTGACAGGTTAATCAAATTGAGACTGCACAGCCATGTGGTTAATTAAACTCAAAATAAATACTAGTTGACCTGCAATATGCCATCTGTAGATACAGAACATGTGGTGGGATGTATTTGTGTTTTTTTCCACGTGCATTTTAATGTCAACAGTGAGGCTGGTCCTTCATAGAATACCTTGATTCATAAAGTATACAAGAAACGCTCTGCAGAACCAAATTTACATTTAAATTTGTTTCAGATAAAACCTAGTCTTTGTGCCTAATAACACGTACAGAACACAAACAAATACATACTTGAAAAATACAGCTTGAATGGGTAATAGCTGCTTTACTGCACAAACATATGGCAATTATTACATAACAGATTATTGTTGGCCATCTCCTAATATGAGAACAAATTGTTTTCTCGCACTTTGTTATTCATAAAGGCTCAGCATCATACGACCCAAGGTAGTCAGATATTCCCACAGAAAGCGCATACAAATAGTCATGCATAAAAAAAAAACCTGTCAATGAAACATTGTTCGAATGTTTAATCAATTGGCCGTTTTCTTTTTTGCTGATTTCAGGACAGACTTGATGTGAAGCCTTAAAAACATGATAGCTGAGGCTAAAGTATCTCAATTGAGTATTCAGACACATAGAATATAAGTCTTCCCATATTAAAGCCCTTAAGTAATACATTAATGCTAAGATGACCAACATTTTTGTAACGTTACCTCCAAACACAAGTCAGAGGATTTACAAGATTACACTTCATGAAGGATTCTGGGCTCACACTGTTATCAATGTATTATGTTTAAAGACGCCTTTCATGACTGTTTAGACACCCAATAAACACATTGTATTTTTAGTTGGTGTCAATAGGAGACATCAGTGAAACTAAACATTAATATGTTTTGTTGTTCTCGTAATTTCTTGAAAGTGTCAACACGAGCATGTTCGGCTGTCAACGCTTCCTTCTTACTGCAAACATGTTTTTACTTTCATACTGACTGACACAAGGTGCTAAGGCGATCTCCTTATGTTGTAAATGGTCATGTGAAAGGATCCGAAAATCAACCATGAGGAGAAACTATTCAAATTTTAACCAAGCAGACTAGAGAATCTATATAGCGATATCATAGCAAGAATTGCCTTAATTACATGTTTCAGACAGAAAGTGCATATCATTTAGGACCCTCTTGAAGAAATACATACATTTGTGAATAAGAAGCTGCAGTCTTGGTCATCCCACTGGGAGGCTTGTAGCCACAGGCTTGTAGCCTCACCATGGCTTTCCCTCCTCCCCCTTGCTAGAGGTTGTGATTTATGCCAAAAACAAAAAAGCAATCTCCTTTCTTGGCAGGCACCATGTTTGACAACGTGGGTGCTTGTCGCAGAGTCACTGGCATTCCTGTACGGATTTAATGGCTTTAAGACCAGGGAGGCAACACTCAAATATCAGACTGAGAAGCAGCACCACTCAAGAGGATCACAGGAGTGCAGAGGTAAGTTCATCATTCACCTTGCATTGACTCTCAGATGGAGATGTTCAGCATTATAAAGTTAGCTGGAATCTTTAATACTAAACTAAGCCTGTGGATAATAATAAAAGACTTCTACTCTTATAAAAGCAGAAGCATCTCCGGAAATCTGACTAAGTTCACTGTGAAAACCTTCTGCCTATACACAATCAGTCATTCATTCTTTAAAACAGGGTGGCTGCCTACTGGTTTACTCAAATGTGAATTTTCTTTTAAAAAATTCTGCATTAGTGTTATGTTTATGGTTTGTGCAAATTTAATTTCTGAGTTAAGAGAACTGTGTCTGAAATACAAATATTTGCTCATTTACACTTCTGCTGGCTTCTTACAACAGTTCAGATAAATAGCTAAAGTTTGTGTGGTCACAAGATCTTAACCACACTTTATTATGTCAAGCAGGTAAATCAAAATATTTCATTAATATTCATTATCCTATGTGTATGTCCTGTCACACACAGTTATCTAATAAACATAGAAGCTGGGGCTATGTAAATTTGATGACTTCCTGGCTTAGGGCTTTTTAGCAGCATCCTTTTATTTTCAGGCTCTTTTTTCAACACTGTACAGTTCTTGCTGCACCTATTTACTTGTTCCTCCAATTCTTATTTCTACTGAAAGTAGCACTGCAAAACCATAAATTCCCACTGTAACTAAGGCAAAAAAAAAGAGAGCTTGGTAACAACCCAAATTAAGCAAACCTGCCATTCTCAGCTGTTTCACATGAGCAGCATCAACATCAACTCCGTAGATAGCCACATACACACACATCTAAACATGCCTTTAGTAGCGTCCTGCTTTTAATCATCTTTATGATGCTCTCTGAGTACACTGCGCCGTGCTCTATTTCATCACTGGTCACATGAGCAGCTGGTGGTGTTAACAGCAGAATGCAACACAGGCCACATGAAACCTTAAAAAACTAACTTTCACAACAGGGAAACAGTTTGCTTTGAGTGCAACTCAAAATGTTAGTTTAGCACAAAACACCTTCTTACAATTAACATTCAAAAACATACTGTGTGATGGAAGTTCAGTAGCGTGCAATTCGTGGTCATGTGAAGCACTCATCATATTTAGGATATACTGTATTCAGTTACAATATATTTAGCACAGCATTTTTTCTGCTACCATATACAGCAGCATGTAAAAAGTGAAATTATTTAGACACTCATTAAGTTTCTGGATTGACAAACCAGGTTGGGTACAAATCAAAAACAAAAAGAGCCAAAAAAGAGTTTGGGTGTAATAAAGATGAATTACATATTCTTTTTGTGTCTCAGGACATCAGAATAAGATAACGCACAGTGTTTAAACTTTAAAGAGCATGTTTCATCGTAGAACGACTCACTCAACAGTGATTTATAAGCATAATAAGATGTTCACAGTCACACACCTATCAGATGACAATCATCTTCCAACTGGCGCAGAACGTCGACACCCTAGAATATCACGCGCCTAGACCGGGTGCTGCAAATACTTTACATGGTTACAGGTAGTCAATCATTTTGGAAATACAAGTTCACTGTGTGACATCATCTTTTCAATAATGCTTCAATAAAGTCATTGTTCATTCAGGTTATTCAATAAACCGACCCTATTTTGGTTTAACTCAACAGCTCTATGAAATTACTCCAATAATCTGATTACAACTGATCTGAATTATTTTATTAATGTGTCTATGTAACTATGTTATAATGATGTAAAGTTGAGTTCTTGAATTTAGTTCTGAAATAACATTCTGGTAGGGAAATGCAGTACCTTATGCACCTGGGGAGTATACTCAGTCTGTTTTAATCCATTTTCAATCAAACCGTTACAAATATACAGTATGTCTGAGTGTGGTGTTGATGTTAGTGGCGAGTGCAGATTACAATCAATACTTGGGAACATGAGTATGTCTCCACTAAAGTGATGTACCAAAGACACGGGACAAAGAACAGGACAGGGAATAACAGGAAATTGTACAAGAAAATATATTCAAGCTCCAGGCAGCTCTTGTTGTTACAGTCACCTTTACAACAAAGGTAATGTTTGAACCTACACTGTGATTAATATGTAAATTCTAGAATAATGGGGAATGGCTTGGGAACATTTTGAAGCTATTTACTGCAGCTGAATTCACCAATAGTTTAAATGTAATATTTTCTTCTACCCTGCCTGATCATGGGATGTATACTACGTTGATTTTGATGTTAACATGATTGCTTTAATGATTAATAGGGTGTTAGCTCTTAGCAGGCAGGTTGCTCTAATAGCTACTTGTGTTAACATTACCTTAACATCTAGCATTTGTTGTTTGCTATCCATACTCAGAAGGCAAAGATCAAACTACAGTTAAAGGTGTTTTCTTCAAGTTTTCTTGCAGACAAAGCTTATTTTTACATTGTGTTATTCACCAAAAAGCTGATGGAGATGATGGAGTCTGGAAAGAGCTCACTAAGTAGATACAAGCGAACAAAATAAATGTAACCTTAAGAATAAATAACTTTAATATAGCAGGAAAACTGGCAACTACTGTACTGTAGACAAATAATGTCATTTCTCTAAATCCACTTAAACCCCTGCAACACTGAAGCCATTACAATTATGTCCCACCAATCTATTTTTGTGAGGTGACATTTGTCACTCCAAGTTTAGACACCATGTGGGTAATGAAATATTGCTATGTTCTACTAGAGATCCCTGCTGCGAATGAAACTCACAGATATAAAAAAAAGTCATAAAAAAGTTTATTTGATGAGCATGTAGTCATTTGAATGCCAAGCCAGCATGCTACAGCTGAAAATGACAACAAATACCCTTAAATAATGACAGTTAAAGCCTGGTAAGAAATTACATCATCGGGTTAATGTGAAATTTTATGCTCCAGTTCTAATTTCACAAGGATTTTACATTTGGGGAATGTGATAACGCTCAGAATACAGCAAACAGCTGCATGACATGCAGCCATAGATATTTTACCACATACTGAGACCCTGCAGCACAATCACGGTCAATGGTGCTGTTTGGCAGAGCTTTTCAAACCATTATAAGTTCCACTGTTTCATTTTGTAACATATGTGCCTGTAGAGAAGCTGCAATTTTCTTTTGAATTATTCTATTCAAACAGCCAGCCCCTCTGTGATCTTCCAAATCCCAACAATTAAGACAAATCCAACTAATCTTAGCATTACAATCTCCAAAGTATCTCAGCATAAACTAGAAGAGAACAGCAAATTCAGCCAACCATGGCGCTATGTCAACAACGCCAAAGTAACTTTCTTGGCACCAACTGAGGCTCAACACTGATTTATAAGCATTATAAGCATTACGATGTCAGTCAGACCTATCATCTTCCAACCGCAGCAGACCATCGACACCGTAGAATATCACACACTTGTGGTGTAAATAATTTAAACCAGAGAGGTTACAGGTAGTCAATCATATCTGAAATAAAAGTTCAGTGTATCTACTCTATCAACGACACTGTGGCATCAGTTTTTTAATTGCTCTTTAGAACATTTGATAATGCTGATGAATCTCAAATCATTGTTCATTCAGGTATTGAACCTTATCCATGTTTTCTGCCTTTTATCGCATACTGAGAGTCTGCAGGAAAATCATGGTCAATGGTGCTGTTTGGCAGAGAACTTTTTTGCAACTGTAATAGACTTTACTGTTTCATTTTGTAGCAAGCTACCAGTGAATTATTAATTGCCAAGAATTATTTCATACTCCTAGTATTTGAGTACATTTGTAGGACATAAATATTGTGCTTAAATACCTTTCATCATCTATTGCAGTTGGGGAAATCTTGCTGAATCAAACCAGGAATCAAAGGATCCAAGATGTTCAGAAAATCAGTGGTGACTGATGGCACAGCCACTGGCCAAGGTAAGCACTGAAGTGTGATCTTATTTTCTACAGAAGCTGTTAGCAGAATATCAAGTTAGTTGCATCTCAACGGTTTATATTTCTTCTTTCATTCCAAATTCTGAAAATCTATTGCAACACAGAGGCGACAAGTAATCAAATAAAACCAGTAATCTGAACCTAAAGAGAAAACAGAGAATCCTCTGATAGGATTAGTGTATATTATCAACTCTTCAATCTAAAGGAACATCATCTCGAATATATTTTTCTCTTTGTTTAGAAAACAGCTACAAAATGTTCATTATTTGTACCGTACTCCATCATCGAGCAAACTCAGGATGTGGCTCCTTTATTGGTTGAGGAAGCTACAGGAAGATGTATGAATATATCTGATAACTGTGTATACTGTTGTGAGAATCTGTGTCTGTCTGATGCCTCAAATTGGTCGATCACTTGCTATTGTCTGGGCTACGTATTAGCCACAAAAACTTCAGCTGTCTTTCTTGGTGATATAGTTCAAATCAATTTATTCAGAACGTTCAAGCCTGCAATTTGTCCATTACCAGCAATACTGACTGTACAACAGCATGTAGACACAGTCTTGCTTGCCCCGATGTCTTTTGCAGTACTGCAGCAAAAAAATCCAATGTGGTCCAAATATAGACCACCATTATGAAAAAAGGCATCTCGGAAACTGTTGACAAGACACCTCAAACTGCAAACAAACTGAGAAAAATCTATTGTGATTTTTATACTTTTAGTGGACTATATAACCAGGAAGTAAACCAGAAGCTAGAAAACTTTTTTTGGTGAATGCGTGTAGGGATGACTTCTCTCGAATATGCACCATCTTTGGGTTTTGTAATACATCCATGTGTTTAACTTCTGCCAACATCTTACAATGTAGCCGTTCAGCCACCAACTGCTGCTCTAGTATTTTTTTTCCTGCCTAACCGAGAATCCAATTCTGATGCCATGCTGACATGTGCTGTATATGCTCTTTAACATGTGCCTTATCAGGTCCTGATGCAGAGAATTGCAATGGTAAAGAAGGTAGGCTTAGGGGACAACAGAGAAGCCGTCATCAGCTGTCTTTTTTTTTTACCCTGACTGCTCATGAAGGCATGAAGAACTGATATGCAATGTATTTTTTAATATACTGTATGAGCGCACATATATGTTGTGCGTAGATATGTAGGTGCATCGCCACATATCTGTTCTCCTATTGAATTTTAGGCATGAATTCTTAAGGATAAGATAAAGTTATTGAAATGTAAATGTATTGAACATGCGATAAGAGAGCCTTCTACACCAGAAGCACACACAGTGTTTACAGCTCTGAAGTAATAAACTGATACAGTGCGTGACATTAAACATTCTAATACGTCATGTATTAGAATGTGGTTCAGCATGGTTTATGTGGATGATGATTTGATTTCAAAACAGCTACAGATTTTTCTTTTTACAGTCTTTCATAAGTGTCAAATGTATTGTCGCTGACATTTCATTTTCCAATGCTGACAGTGGGGATCAAGAAAAAATCTCGGGTCCCCGGGGTGATGATTATACAGTTTATCGAGACGCTGCCAGACGGAAAGAGCCATCCAGACTTCACCCGCAAGCCGATTGCTTTGACCATCCAAGAGGGTAGGATATAGAATAAGAATAATTTTTAACATTAATAACCACAAAATATTCCAAGGTGGACTTTCTGCATGATTCTATATAATGGATTAGATGCATGACTTTTGTACAATGGGCCAGTGGGAGCAGAGCCCTGCCATTCAACACCCAGACTCCTGTGTCAGACAGATAAAATTAAACACACTGACTTCAATTTAAAACCAGGAAAAGTGATAAGATTATCATATTTCTATGTTGTTATCATTTTGCAAAAAGTAAATTCTCCACTGTTTGTACATTCAATGTACATTCATTTTATGTAATTAGGGTATATAACAAAAAAGCGAATCATGCAAAACACCAAAAATATTTAAATAAATATATTTGCATCTACTTCCTCTGTTGAGATGACCTTGTCTGTCTTTTTCACAGGAAAATTTGCTTTTTTTAAAGCCATTGTCACTGGAGACCCACAGCCGACCGTAACGTGGAGCAGAAATAATGGAGATGTGTCTGATACGTCAAGATACCAGACTAAATATGATCCCATTTCCAATGAGCATACATTTGAGGCAAGTGATACAGGCTATCAAATCGCAGTGATACTATACAGCAACGTACAGATGTAAAGGAGTGGTAAAAATAGCACAGGGAAAAATAGATAAATAGAAAGAAAAGAAGAGAGAGAGAGAGAGAGAGAAAGCTGCTATTTGATTACATTAATGTCTTCTGACGCATCAGTTTGCTCAGCCAATTACTTTTTCTACAATGAGGGTTTTTATTCATCCGGAGAGGAGCACACTTAACAAAGTCAGTTTGATGAAATGGGCTGGACTAACCCCATATCCTGTCAACTCACTGCAGTTTGAGATTAAAAATGAAAAATAAAAAGGCTCACAGTTACACATCAGAAGGCCATCTATTAATCAAACAGTGGGCAGAGTTGTAATTATAGACTATTTCAATCAAATTGGTCTGTCATATCCAAGATGTTACTGGAATACGTTTGTTTGTACATACATATATATAAATATATAATATCCAATATCCACTTTCATCATCTAAATCACTGGGTGTTTGAGCTGGTCTGACAGGGCTGTCACATGAGACAAAAAAAGGATGGGAACCACTGCTGTAAAGTATAAAAGCCAACTACGTCATTATATTTAGTATGTCTTATATCTTCCAGATGCCAAATGTTATGCCAGATCAAGCTGATACCTATAAATGCTTTGCCATAAATGAATATGGACAAGCCACAGTCACAGTTGTCCTGAATGTTATTGAAGGTAAGGTCTGTTTGTTTGCTATGAATATGACAAATGAATGTAAGTGATATTATGCAGTAATTTAAATCACACTTGGCATGAAGACTCAAGTGTTATGTGCCAAGTGTCAAATCTACTTCAAATTGAGCACACTTGGATCCAAATTTGACACTTTACTACCCTTCATACCCTTGTGTCTATTACACTCATTCAGTACAGCACTCTGCAGTCCCTCTTGTATGTTAATTACATAATCATAATAATAATAATGGGAGCACCCTCTGCTGCTTTCAGTTGGTTATAAAAAGAAGAACCCCCCGCAACAAGCAACTGAAGCCATCGGTGGGAATTTTAAGACTGTATTAAAAAGGAAAAGGTAGGTTTGTATTACGTCGATGGACTTCTGTGTTCCACACAATTCTGTGGTTCTTCAACTATCTACCTATTTTTAATTTCCAGCAAGATCCGTCCGAAATCTGAACAACCTCAGAGAAAAGAGGGAGAGATTGATCCTAAATTTTGGGAACTCTTACTTAGCGCTGACAAGAAAGACTATGAGAGTATCTGTGCTGAGTTTGGAGTGACTGACTTTCGCTGGATGCTCAAGAAACTGAATGAAATGAAGAAAGAAAGGGAGGAAGAACAAGCTATGGTTTGTCGTTTGTGATATTTGCATGGAGATTTGATGCAGACATACTTGGTATAAGAACCCTTAATTTGAAATACTGCTCATTTGCTTTCCAATATTCACTGATCTTGTTCTGTTTTTTTCCACAGTTTGTCAAAAATTTGTCTAACCTGAAGCCTATTCGGGTTAATGCAGATGGTAGTGCATCCTTTGAGATTGACATGGACCTTATTGACGCAAGCAGCACCATTTTTCTGTACAAGGTTAGTGTGAAAACAACAACAGTGCTACTTACACAACAGATCAGGAATTTTCCCAACAGAAATGATCCTCTGGGTTCCCTTAACTAACATAGTCCATTTAATTGCAATCTGGTTAGTACTCAGGCCCTCAAGATATGGTAGAGTAAGTTCTGGACAGATGGACGAATATCATTGGGCACATCAAATTGTAAAATCATACCTCCGAGATACCTTCTCAGGAGATACATAGAGATCTCTGTGTATAGTACAGAGCTCGTGGCTTTGAGTTTGAAAATGTTTTGATGAAGTCCTTCTATGATGTTTTCCATTTTAACTTAAATAGCATTTCTCCAGTTATTATATTGCATCTCAGTTTTGCAAGCACAATTTGAAGCATCTCAAAAGGAAATTACATCGTTTATTTCCCCCACAGGATGGTGAAATGGTTCCATATACAAAGGAGCTGGGAGATAAAATGAAGCATACCCTTAAACAAGTGGGTAGAAAGTATACTTTCAGTATGAGGGACCTGTTACCAGACGATGCTGGATTGTACCAGCTGGATGTGAATGATGTGACTATGTTTTCCACTGATTTTAAAAGTAAGGTTTACACTTGCACACATGATATTTAGTAGCTCTAATTAAATCAAAGGAAGAAAAATAACCCTAATTAAAATAAATAACATCATTTGTGTTTTTAATAATTATTATTCATGCTGATGTTAATCTAAAATGAATTGCTTTTTATGTTTCAGTCCCCATGGTGGATTTCTTGGTGAAAATTCAGGAAGTGAAGGCAATCGAGAGAGAAGATGCAGTTTTTGAGTGTGTTCTGTCAAATCCGTTCTCCAAGACTTTGTGGTTTGGCAAGAATTTGCCGTTGGAACAAGGGGAAAAATATGATATCGAGGTTTCTGAAGACAAGCTTATTCACAGGCTGGTGGTCAAAGACTGCATGGTAGTAGACAAAGGAATTTATTCTGTCTGCGCAGGAATAAAATCTTGCAATGCATGGCTTGTCGTTGAAGGTAAGATATTATACTCCACCAAGAGACTCATAATATTCCATAATAGATCATGATAATGGTTTCTAATGTAATACTAATGAGAACGAATACAAAGCCTGATTCTTCTTACCAATAATTGCTTTTCTTGTAATGATATGGCATTTCCAAGTGCGCACTCACTGCAAATCCTTTTTTCTTTTTTTTCCTTTTTAATTCAGCTGATAAAGATGCCCAAAAGGGCAAGAAATCAGCAAGGAAGACGACAAGGGCGGGAGGATCTGGGGTGGATCTGCAGAAAGTTGCCCAAGAGCAACAAGCAAAATTAGAGAAGGAGAGAGGGGAAAGGAAAGAACAGATTAAAGCTGCGAAAGAAGCTGCAGCAGCTGCACCTCCACCTGAATCCCCTCCAGCTCCATCTGTGGCTGAACCTCAGGAACCGAAAGACCCCCAACCAAGTAAGAATGCCAGCTACAAGGTTTATGAAACACAGTAGTAAATTCACAAATAACGAGACACATCAGCAGAACCTAATCCAAACTGCTGAATTTAAATAAGACTAATACTAATGTAATATTCTAGACATTAATATTTATTTGTGGTAATGTTTTTTTTTTCTTCATTAATTGTAACATAATTTGCATGTAATACTTTGCTATGATCATTTGTTGATATGGCTAACACTAACTCATTTTAATGGATGATAGGTAAACCAGAAGCTCCACCAGTTGTGGAGGTTGCAAGTATTGGTAAGAAACCTAACACCCATGTTCTAAACTTCTTTATGCTGACACAAACATTTAAATCGCTGTCGAGGTCACTGTAATGTTTTGTTTTTATTGTGTTGTCCCTAATATGTGATTGCCTGTTTAATGTCAGATTTAGTTTAGTTTAGATTTAGTATAATCAATATTTTTAGGATCGCTAGACAGGTTGCCATGATGATTAAATGTTTGTTTTGTCTTTTGTTTCTTGATATCGTGCCCTGAAATATGCTCAAAATTCATTGAATATATGCAGAATATTTCACCTGTCTATACCTTACTCTCCAAAGCCACATTATTGAGGTCCATCAACAGGTAATTTGCAAAGAAGGTACCAGTGCTCTGCATATTTTAGCCCATTTTTATACAAATCACGTACACCATTTTGCACAGCATGCATGTATGTGCATACCAATTGGTGCAGTAGACAGACAGCTTCACATGGATCACCTACAGTACTGTTTTTCACACTCCCCTCCAGAAACATTAATAGTTAATAATTAATAATATTCTGTGCAGTTTTCTTTTTCTACGAAAAAAAATGTTCAAACAACTGAAAAGGCATTAGCATCTCTCCTCCCTCACTGAGCATTTGAGAATATATGAATATAATAATGTGGAGGTGAATCGAACCGTATCCCACCCTCCATCACGGCTGTTTTGAAAAAGAAAACTAGCCAACACAGCCACAAAATTATTGGACTGCAAAGCAGCATGATTCTGGAAGAAATTACAATAACGGTAATGGCTGTAACGTTTGCAGTTAAAGCTAAGCTAAAACTTCTTCTGAGCCAGCCAGATGGCTTTCTTACACTTCAGCAGCCCTCGAAACCTCACATTATGCAAATGGACAAAAATCGAAAAGGTCTTCATACTGCCTGATCACTGATAGGTCATTCAGACAAAACATCCACAGTAGCAGCAGCAGCTGGAGACTCGGGAAGTGGTAAGAGAGACAACAGTGGAGCATATAAAACTGGGAACCATTTACTAAATCAAGTTTACATGACTTATTGTTGTCATTACTATTAGGCCACTCTGCTAAGGAGGCCGGCAGCGGTGAAAGGCTTGATCAACCACTTGCAGATTCAGGAGGTGTTATGCCAGATATTGAATACTAAAAGTATAATGGTAACACAATATTAAATGACTAATGAAAGACTAATACAATAACTTGTTAAGTTGCATTAAAACACAAGAGCTTTAAATTAATAAATCAATATCTAATCAACTCATCATAATCTCTTTAACATATTAGTTTCCATAGTTTCTCCTAAGACAAATGACAGCTAATAAATGGCAAGATGTGAAATAACACAACAGCATAGTGTAACACAACCTGCGTATGGGAGCATTTTAACATACTACTGATTCTGACTTTCACTGTGCAAACTTGCTTATGTCTTCTTACAATGTCTTGTGAGCCCACTGGGATTCTGTTAACGTTTATGTTTGCTGCTTGTCATTGCGCTTCCTTTTAATGTTCGTAACTTGCTTTGTCACTAATGTTGATTATAACCTTTTAACCAGGCCACATTTAATATTGTTTTTATCTAATATGTTTATATTTATTTTTCTAATATATGCACCATTCACTGTAACCTTTTTCTTTAACCACATTGTTCATGTCATTATTCACAAGAAATCATTAATATTCATGAACAATTGAATCTTTTATCTCAACAAATATATTAATGAGTACAAATAAGAAAGCATGTGTTTCAGAGCATTATTTTATTAACCATACCTCGCTCTTATATCTATAGATATATACATTATAGTATATATATATATGATATAAGATATATATATAGACATACTAATTATATATATATATAATATATATATATATATATAATAATATATATATAGACACACACCACCACACACACACATATATACCACAATACACATACATATATATATATATATATAGATAGTATAATAATATATATATATATATATATACATATACATATATTATAGATATATATTCGAGACATACTAATACATACATAGCCATACATACATACTACTACATACGAATACATATAATAATATATATATAGTATATACTATAGGTCAGATATATATACATACAGACACAAAAAAAACACACACACACACACACACACACACACACACACATACATATATATAGTCTAAGTTGAAGAAGTGCTGCACATGAAAATGCAAAGTGGAGAGTAACTTTGTTTTATGTTTCCCAGAGCCTGGAATTACCTGTGGACTCTCTGATATTTATGCTCTTCGTGGAAAGCCGGCAGAATTAACTGTGAAGATGAGCATAGACAGCGATGGTGCCTGGTTCAAAGATGGAGAGAAAGTAAAGCCCATGAATTAAACTTTCTATGTACAGTACTTACAATATGCATGTTTTACAAATGGAAAATTTATCTGACATCCTCCATTGTAAGAGCAAGAGAAAAAAAATCTTTTTCCCACAATCCACTGTAAAGAATTAAAGTAACAAATGGTGTGCTTGTGTCTCATTGGAGTTTGTTCTTCATGCTAATTTGGTAATGTAAGTCTCCCATTTACTTTTGATTTGCTCAGTTAAAATCAGGTGCTGGAATCACCATAACCAAAGATGGAACCTCTCATACGCTGGCAATTCGAAGCTGCCAAGATGATGACAATGGAGTTTATCGTTTTGTGTCAGGGGATCTAAGTACTCAAGGAAAGGTCACTGTTGGAGGTATAATTCACTCCCTTCTGTTGTAGAATGAATTAATAAAACAGTTCCTGCGTTTTAAACTGAATTAAACTGTTTTTCACAGATGTACCTGAATTTGACCCAGATGACCTTCACAAGTTCTCCAAACCTGTGATCGTAAGAGTGGGCCAGAACGCTGCTTTCAAGATGCCCTTTCCTCCTCAGGAGTCTTTGGTTGTCAGTTGGTTTAAGGATGGCACTGAGATCAAAGATGGAGGAGGAGTTAAGATAGTGAGGGAGCCCAATCACAGCCGGCTGCTTCTCAGAGACTGCCTGCGGACAGACGCAGGGGAAATAAAGATCCAACTCAAAAACCCATTTGGGGCTGTGGAGGCCACATCTCGACTTATTGTGCTCGGTACAAAAACACAGAGAAATCTAATGAGAAAACACTGTAATACTGTGAGATATAAAGATGGCATTTCTAGTATTTGTTTACCTCTACCTTCACCACCACATCCAAACATAAACACAACTTTTCACCTTACTGAGCGTTACAGAACTAGTATTTGACACCATGTTTTTTTTTAACAGATCGGCCAGGTCCACCCGAGGGTCCGGTGGAGACTGTTGAAACTACCTCATCTATGATTGAGATTAAATGGAAACCTCCAAAAGACGATGGAGGCTCTGCAGTCACCAACTATATCATAGAGTCGGAGCAGGTTGGAAAGGGTCTGTGGACAAAACTTGGGGACGTCTCAGCTGACAAGACCTCCATCAGAGACAGAAATGTGACTCATGGAAAGAAATACAACTACCGCATCTACGCAGAGAACCCTGAAGGCCTCAGTGATGCCCTGGAGACAGCTGATAGCATTATGGCTGGCATAATGAGTGAGTGTAGAAAAAGTCTCATTTAGCATTCCTCAGCAAATCCCACGTTAATCTCCCTCAGGTTGTAATAAATGAAAATGCCTCTGATGATAGGTTTTGTGATTGCTTCAAATCATTTATCACTGGCACTATTTAGTCACTGTAAAATGCCCACCTTTTAGCTTTGCTGTAATAGTTCTCCATCTCCAAGAGGAATAGTCTGCAATATCCTGCAGTAATAACATCTATATATGTACTTAATTTATTCAATGTCTTTAATTACTACCCTAATTAATAATAATGAGGTTACATGATTAATTATACTTTTCATTTTTTAGTACTTTCCGGTCCACCTGGTGCCCCAAAAGTGGTGAGTGCCTCTAAGACTTGCATCAAGTTGACCTGGACACCTCCCGAGGACAACAGAGGGGTACCGATCATCGGTTACCAAGTGGAGAAACGAAAGAAGGACACAAATCAGTGGATTGCCCTGAATGCAGTTAATGAACCTATTGAAGGTTTGTCAGAAATACATGTGCACATACTTATTATGTATGATTAAAGCTTTGTTTTCATTATACTGTACAATGCTAAAAATCATGTTTTCAGACGTGAACTATGCAGTTAAGGATGTGACTGAGGGAACAGAGTATGAGTTCAGGGTTTCGGCAATCAATGAGTCAGGACCTGGAGATTTAAGCCCTCCCTCTGCAATGGTGTGTGCAAAGAATCCCAACAGTAAGTGTTTTACTTCTTTCATTGTGCATATACATGATTTGTACAGATGTCTGTTTCATGTTTTGTGTATTGTTTTATCCAGTGAGACCATGTTTTAAAGACCCAGAAGACTTCATTGTCATCAGAGCAGGAAATTCTGCACGCGTCAAAATTTGCTATGAGGTATGAATAAAAGATGGTATGTGTTTCTGAGCCTTTCTTCTATAGTATGAGCCTAAATCTATCTTTTCTAGTCAGTCCATCCTGTGTTTTGTATTTAATTCCTCAATTCAAGCCATGTCAGATTCTTGAGTGATGAGTTTACCACAGCGTGACATGACTGCGTAAACCTCACACCTTATCTCATTTATCGGATATTGATATCTCCAGGCTGAACCTCCACCTCAGATCACTTGGCTGAAGGATGATGAGCCAATATCCCCGTGGATTCAGATCATCAATACAGAGGGAATGTCTCAGCTTGTTATCCCCTCATCAAAGCGCTCTGATTCAGCCATTTACACTATTGTAGCCAAAAACTCTGTGGGTGAAGCTTCATTCGACATTGAGGTTAGAGTTACAGGTAAGGACAAATAACAGACTTTTAAATAATGAATAGCAAAGAAAAGTAGTGTGTTTTTTTACTAACTACTGGTTGCAATTTTGTGTTGATATTAATGCATATTAATGTGACAAGGTCTTAGGTCCTAAGGAAATAATTTGTCAGATTTTAACTTGATTGCTTGTTTGCAATGTGTTCCTCTGGCCAGAGGAAAATATAATTTATGTCAACAGTGGACAACATTAATTGGGTAATATTTAGCCAATTAAACTCCAATGACACACTCATATATTGGCAACCCAATGTCAAATGCTTGAACAACTTCTAAATGAAATCAGAAACACAGTTCTTACTGTGTAACGTGCAGTGATAAGATTTGATTAACTTATAACAACTGTCAAATGCAAATGAAATCCTGGCAAACACCCACATAGGAGTGAAATGCCTCTTGAGTAAGGTAATATTGTATAAAGTTTCAAAGCAGCCTCATTACAAAGACATTAGTGAAAATCCCTCCATAAAAAAGGAGGAAAGTAGGAGCAATGTTAAGTAATTGATTTATTCCTCTCTGAATAAGATACTGAGCATCTTTTTATATTTGTTGCCAGATGAACCAAAGATTCCAGGGCCAGTTGAGCTGGAGCAAACAGTCCAGGGAAAAGTGGTGGTATCATGGGCTCCCTCTCCAGACCAGGAGCTTGACGACCGGTTGTACTATGTGGTGTCTCAATATGACTCCAACACCAGAGTGTGGAAGAACATAGCAGACCGCCTCTTCACAAACACATACACGGCCAACAACATCCTTCCTGGGATAGAGTACCATTTCCGGATCTATGCCAAGAATGATATGGGCCTCTCAGATCCATCTCAGTCACCAACGTGGGGCGTCAACAGCAACAGAGGTGGGCAATTACAGTTCAGTTTGATTGTTTGTTGTTTGATTATGTAATTAAAGTAACCTGTACAGTTCATACTTGTTGGTTAGATCTAGTCTGTTTCAAGTAGGCTGACTATGGATTGTGTAGTAAAGTATGATTCCATTATAGAATAGCTAACATCAAGGGTTTCAGGATCTATTTAGACAAATGTGACATACAAATATGGCACAGACATATACATTTCCATGACATACTCAAAATAGATACCGTATTTATACTGCTGAACATCACAGGTTGCAGCGGTATACTGATATCATAGTATACTGTGGTATGAAAATTCACAGTTATCATATTGTGTACACTGGCTTATCTGCGGCATTAAATTCCAACATATTAGTGTTGTTAAAAATATACAGGACATAATATACTGTAAAACAAACCCCTTCTGTTTCATTCCTTTAAAGGGTCACTGTAATTGATGGTATAATAATACTAATAATAACATGATATCCCAAAATGGTTATGGTAATGCTGCAACTCTACCATCACCACAGCTCTTATTATACAGCCCCTCCAAAACAGTTGGGACGCTGTGTAAAACATAAATAAATAGAAAATGCAATGTGATTAACAAATCATTTCCACTTATAACCAGTTAAATACAAAATAAAGACAATATATTTAATGTTCAAACTGATCAACTTTTGCAAATATATACACTCAGTGTATATATTTGCACTCAGTGTAAATTGAGTGCCAAAAAAGATGGTAGACATCAGAGTGCTGGCTACAGTTCATATTTGGAATAAATGTATGTTAAAAAGGATGGCCATGTAATAAAAATAGTGGTTCTATGGTTGGTCAGTTTATAACTCGATGAGTACACCCCTGTTTCAGACTGAAATATAAATATTGGATGAGTTGCCTTGAATTTTGTACAGACATTCCTGATCCGCAGAAGATAAATCTTAATGACTAGTAATCCCTCGACTTCTCATCTTGCACCACCTGCAGGTCAAGGTTTTCCAACATAAGAAATATCTCCACATCTACTATCAGGACTGGTGCAAAATTTGATTTCTGGATGATCTATACTGAACACTTTGGTTATCGTATGATTTTTAGTCTAGCACCATTAACAGTTCAAAACTTCCAAAACTTTCCCAATAAAAATATTCATTATTATTATTTTTTTAACCAAATACCTTAAAAAATAGGATCATTCCCATCATGCTCAGCTGTTTGTTGTCTTGCATTTACAGTCAATTATGAGCATATTGCTATGTTGACATAAACAAACATTGCTGAAATAGCTATAGACTCTTAAACTTGGGCCACACTGCCTACCTCTACCTGTGTGTGATGACTACTGTGCCGAAATGAATGTCTGTGACATATTCTACAACTAGGCTATAGACACTGAAACTGTAGTCAAAGGTGTAATTTAGCTGGTATTATAATAATATGACTATCATCAGGTCATTATCACTTTCTATTTTTGCTGAGAACCATGTGAATCACACATGAAAAATAGGTGAAATGCCAAATCTCTAGATGAAGCGCAGCTGCAGCTATGCATAAGACACACTGCTCACTCAAGGTGTCAGCTTTGTTTTTGTCTTTATTGAAGCCATTTCTGGATCCTTGTCGGTAAGATTATCATGTGACCTAAATGATCAGTTCAATCCTTTCCCTCTTTGGTTTCTCCCATCAAGTTCCAGTAACCACAAATGGAGTTAATTCAACGGGAGTGTCCTTTGAGAGGCCTCCATCCATCTTGGTACCTCTTAAGGTGCACACACCACCAAAAGGTTACCAACTCTACATGACATGTGCTGTCCGAGGATGCCCTACGCCCACTGTATCCTGGTACCTAAATGGCGTCTGCATCAACTCGGACAACAACTATTACATCACCAATTCATTTGGTGTGTGCTCCCTGTACATTCTTAGAGTCCGATCAATTGACAGCGGTGAATATAAAGTTGTTGCAGTCAACTGTCTTGGCAAGGCAGAGTGCTCGACTAAACTTGTCGTTAAAGGTAAGGTTTAACTAAGGAACGACTTGGAATTCTTCAGAATAACCCATTTTGGTTGTTTCTTACAATGATTAATTTTCTTTCTGCTTTTCTCTCCCCAGATTAAAACAACACGAGGCTCCATGCAGCTTTTCCTTTCACTGAGATATTCTGGAAAATAAGGAAGATAAATGTTTTGTTTCACTGCATAGACAGCATGTGACAGTTATGTAAAGTGCTGGTTAAACCCATCTAAAATGGTCTAAATACTAACTTATTTAATTTATTTGAAATGCATATGATTTACAATTGTTATAAATAATAACTATGAAGCACGAGAGAAGTGACAAACTATCGCACAAAGACATCTGTCAAATTTTTAAGCCCCTGTAACAACTGCAATAAATAAACAAATTGACAACTGTGCTTTTGTTTTGTCACTGAATTCTGCGTTCATCAGTAACTATCAGCAAATATTCTTCACTAACCTCACTGACAAAAACAAACTCAGTGGCCATCGTAAAAGCAACACATGTGTACAGTAGCACATGGCTCCAATATCTAAGCCATGAGACCATGTGCATCGCAGTGTGCATACATTAAGCCCCCATAAACAGAGTGCCTGTTTTCATTGCATTTCCATATATACAGTATACATAAACACCTGATCTCCACATTAAATGTTCTATAAGAAGATCCTCAGCTGCAAACTTTTAATTAGTTTTTCTGTATCTACAGTCAAATAACCATGAGAGGAAGACCTTTCAGTGAGACAGCTATGTTAAGCTGCGGTATAGATCTGAAATACATACTTTCACATTGCATATTATATTTTACTGTCAAATTCATACTGTGACATCTATAAACTCAAATAGCCACTGAATATATCCTTTCGACTAAATGCATAGCACCAAGATACTCATTTTCTGTGACTGCATTATACCCACTGATAAGACTTAGATAACGCATTATTGCTCTTCTTATGTAAGAGTGTTTATTTCACTTCTTCTACCGGGTCAGAGGTGATATTTGTGTATATTCTGCACACGTGTGATCAGGATTTTCTCGCAGTTATGTCACAGCCTGTTTTATGAGTCTGGGCTGACTATTCAAACTGTCTGGATAAGTCAGGCCTGTTTAACCTCTGACAATGTGAACCCAAAAGACCGCCCAGTGAGTCCAACACATCACCACACTATGAGCCACCGTCTTTTTATAATGCCACCGTAGCTCCAGTGTGACTCACATAGCACAGCCATGCTGTGAGAATTTCCGTTGATACTTTTGGAGGCTAATTGGAACGGCCAATTCATTTCAACCAGAGATTGTTTTACTAAATAAAATGTCTCATGTTTGTGTTTATTGGCCAGTAAAGACCACAGTACAGCGATCATATTACCAGAGACCTTGGGAAGCTGCCAATCGAAAGCTTTTGGCGAGATACTGTACATGGTGGATCAATGAATTATAAAACCTCAACCATGAACATCAAGTAGAGAAATATTTATACCTAATAAAAACAAAAAAATAAGCTCAAATATGTCATAGTGTTAATCCGAAAGCATGTGAATTTGATAGTAGTATATAATGCACCTGGTGTTTTTATATTGTCAACAGTACTGGTGTTGGCTGGATATGTCCAATACCAGATTATAATTACAGTCATAATGTATTTTAGAGCCAGCTGCAAAGTGATCGCTTTGCGAGGGATGGGTAAGAGGACCTCCACTCTTTACCACTGCTGTAATATGGGTTTTTAGCAACTACATTTCACCCATGTATGGATTTCCGCGTGCTCCAAAATTTTATCACCGAACAAAAAGGGGTGTCTCCTTTGAAATATTAGATAGAGAGAAGAGTGCAAGCTGAAGAAGGATAGCTGAACGTAGAACTGAAGAACTAAAAGTAAGTCTTTTTTGTTTTGTATGCCAATTGTCAATAATCGTCACCGAATGAATGTACTAACCCAAAGCGACATTTCATATGACAAGACTGAAACTCATGTAAGATGGTTTCAGTCAAAAAGTGGCACAAGTCCGAGTGACAGTTCTTTAAATATGAGACAACAGAAAAGCATTATTTGTTGAAAGATGCCAATTTTAAGGCTGGCAAACAGGTTAGCTGCAATACATTCCCCAGCTCTATAAATGTTAACTTCATGACCCTAGTGTATTTTAAGACACCGTTATGAATGTAATACTTTTTGTCCACAATTCAAAAGTCCAAATCCAAGTTAAGTACTAGGATTTACCATAGACGAGCATTAGGCTGGGTTTATACGTTGTCAACCTGCAGAAATCTACTAACCCTGACAAAAAGGTAAAACCTACAATCAGAGAACCATTTTTACAAATGTTTTTTTATTTTATGACCTGCAGACATGTTGCTATTTTATATAGCTGTTTAAAATGTTACTGGCTGGTTTGTTAGCATAGCCTCACTAACCTGGGCCAAAACGAACGCCACATGCCCAGGAGTGCTGTATCCAAGAGTAAACCTTAAACCTAAAACCTTTTTTTCTTTTTCATACCACAAGAGTCTCAAGACTTGACACCCTGCATGTCAAAGAAAAGAAAGTGAAAATTATGAATGGACCTCTAGAGATCCGCCTGTAATGCTGACGACTGAAGATCTCAACTGTGTGCCATATTATAGTGAGGAATGTGACCTTCCAAACAGACTTCCCATGCCTATCAACAGACTAAGCATGAGACTATGATCAGTTTGGACTGTGTGACAAATCAAAGCCTTCATAAAATACTTTGTGTTCAAGGTCAGATACCCCTTTTCACATTTTCCACTGTTGATCTTATGGTCCTTAAAATTAAAAAGGGCCTTGTAAAAAGCCTTATGGCCATAATCTTGATATACAACCCATTTTGTTCTTATTAAAATCCTCTCAGCTCTGAAGACACTAAAAAAAATTACTGTTAGGTTTGAAATATTATACATTAGCAGTTTTTGGGTCATTAAAATCTACTCAAAGTTCTTACGAGCAACAGCCAAAGTAGGTCAAAGTCATCTCCCGTTTACAGCCTGAACGATGACGACTTGGATAAAACAAGTCTTTGTATATTATATCAACTCTCTGGAGAGGTTTAGTTTTTCAAATTAGCAAACAGAGTACACAGTCTGTGCTTTCCAACACAAAACAAATTGACCTAATCACTCAAAATAGATTTACAGATACATGCATTGGTTTCAACAGTTTGATTCCAAGACATTCAGCCCCTGTCTATGTTTGGATCCTGAGCAGTGAAAATGCTGGCACAGCCATTTGACTCCACAGGCAGTTAGGCAGAGTCAGCCAGTAGGTGGGATTTCACATTCCCCTTTTACAGTGTCCCAGCATGTCTCCAAATGTCTGCACGAGTCACGCAGAAGTCAAGGCATCCTGCCTTTGACAGACTGATGTCATACGGTAACAGAGATGACACATGAGGAGAACATCCAAGGGAGAGGTTCTCAACCTTTTCTGGTCTACAACCTCATGTGTAGGTCATCTAGTTTAAATGACAGCAGCAGTTACAGAATAGAGTCCTGAAGCTGAGCCATGAGGTTTTGGGTATATTTCACTGTGGAAGGAGCTCCAAGTAATTGTAGAAAGAATCACTATATTCTAGCTGAAACAGTTACTTAATTAATTGATTAACTGAGTTCACTATGATGTGTGACAGTTTAATTGAATTGGGAAACAGTGGGAATTTTTGTTACTTTTTTACATTTTGTGAACCGAACAAGCATTCAATCAAGTAAAATCACAGAATAATTCATAATGAAAATAACTATTTGAAAATCTATACTGTATACTTATTAAAGTTATTTTTTTCTAGAAATATTTATGTGGTAAAATGCTTCGTTACTTTTTTGCTCTGTTTTTCCACCTCATTATTTTTGTATCATTTTCTGTTTCTCCTTGGTTTGCTTAGTTGCTTTACAGTAAGAAGAATATTTAATATTAATAGACCCTCGTGAGTTATGGCTCAAAAGGTTAAGAAACATGCCCTGAGGTCCATATGGTAATGTAAAATCTGTTCAAAATATTCACTGCAGTAAAACAAAGTTTGCTTTTGCTTTCCATGATTCCCTCATTAAAATGTGTGGTAAGCGACTCTGAGATAATACTATGACCAATACCATGACATAGTGCAATAGAGCAAGTAACGCTATGATGTTGGTTTGCAAACTGCCGCTAAAGGTGAGGCTGTGAAGCCAACATGCAGGAAGGACGAGATGGTTTCCCAGAGCCAGCACACCAGCTCCACATAGCTATACTCACAACTCATCTGCTACTATAGCTAACATCACGACATATCTTGGCAAACTAGTTAGTTAGCTACGTGTCCAACATCACACAAATCCTGGCTGGAATAACAAGTGAGTGTTGTGTGGCCCATCGACTTGAGCCAGGTCTTTGTACAAACCCCACATTTTTTCCGTACATACACAGAGCGGAAAGCTAGCAGACTGTGATGAGGGATTGGGTCGATTAGAAAAAAAATAATTCGGATTACAGTCAAGTTATCTAGAATTGCATAGCTCACCTTTAACTGTTGTCTTCCAAAAGTAACCGCAAACGAACAAAACCTAGTTGATTTTTGCACACTACTGTTCATGTTTCTTTCTTAAGCCTGAGTAAAAAAAAAAATATAATCACATGGATGATGGTAGATATGTACAATTGTGACTGTTTTTATTTATGTTTCAGCCACAACGTGATCAAAACAAACACTTGACAGTGGCACAATGAGTTCGGTAGCCAACAAAGACCCAAAAGGTAAGTTTGGAAAATATGAGGGACAACTATTGTGTGTGTTTTTTGTTGGATTTATTGTATGTGGAAATATGGAGTGGTTATTAATTTAAATACCATATTGTATTATTACATAAACATAAATCTTACAAACAAAATACTTCACAAATGTTTAAATATATATTGGCATGAATTGACAAACATTGCACTTTTATCAAGATGAATAAAATCTGTTTTTCTTTAATTCTTTTTAAAAGGCATTGAAGAAAGAAAGTAACTTTTTGACCACTTCTTCAGTACATGAAATAGAGTAAAGTTGATCATGGATATATATGAAGGACAACAAGTGAACCAATTTAATTTTCTACATACAACAAATGCCATCATGTCTGAAACCATTCATACCCATTCTTGTGTAATTTTGGCTCAGAGTGGTTTATAAAAGGGATATCAGCTTTGCACAACCAACAAATTCCTACTAAAGGCATTCCTGGAGTCTGCTGGTTGTCCAATTTGACGGTTCTTGTAGGAGTGATTGGTATGCAGAGGCAAATGACTTGCTGTGTCCTACCAGACTTGAATTATGTGTGAATCAATGTTTGCGGAACAAGGGTACAAGAATCCTGCCTGCATTCAGATGATATAAGTGCGTAAACCAACCCCTTGAGATATGACACATGTGGTTTGATGAATATTCAATATATGCCCTCTAACTGGAGCAGGGCTGCTGAAAGGTGATGAAGAATTGGTAATCTAAAAGTAACTCATATTGGAAGTTGTGAAAAGAATAAGCCAACACTTGAGTTTACTACTGTATATGTCAGTGCAGTAGAGGAGCTACTTGTGAGTTCTTTTCATAGCTGCATTCTTTTATTGTCCAAGTAACTTTTATTCATGTTGTGCTATTCAATAGAAAAATGTATAATCTAACTGTTTATGGGAAATCAAACATATATATATACACAATTGAAAACTGATGATGGATACACAGAATTGACGGTCTCAAAGTCCCTTTTGACACACATACACACACATTGTTAACCAAGGGCTACCAGAAGTCCAGGGCTATACTATTCACACTGCACTGCTTTAGGGTTAAACATGACTAATGTTTACACTGATGTTTAGTTTATTCGATTTTCAGGGGAAACCTCCACAAACTTGGGACTGTCCCTGCTCCAGAGCTAGTCCAAGTTAGCCCACTTTGGAATGTGACAGGATTGTGCCAGTGTGAAACCTTTCTTAGCCTGGGATAAGGAGGGTCTAGGAATGTGTTTAGCCCTGGGTTAGCCCTGAAGTGTGAATTGCCCTAAAACAACTTATTGCAGAAACATGATAAATACAGTGAGATACATAGGGCAGATTCATACTTCAATGTCGGTAACATATTTAAAATTGAACAAAAATGAAGCGTGCTGTTCGTTAAAAATGAATCTTAGATTGTTCAACTTTTTTTGTGATTGACTTAATTTCATGGGCTGCATTTGAATTATTAATTTGAGGTCATCCCTCATTCCAAACTGCTGGGACAGACCAGCTTGAAGAGCAAACCTGAGGTTATTTAAGTTGTGCTTTTGTTGGTATTTGGTTTAAATATCTTCTATAAAAGTAGCTTTTGTGGCAGTCACCAAAGTCTGCAACATCCATTTAAAAATCAAACTGCAGCCAATAAGTGTTTTCTTATTAAATACATCAGAATGTGATTTAAGTTTTGGTATGCTATCTACATAGCACATTTTAATGAATCCCCAAGACTACAATAATTCCATATGGCTTAAGTCCTGATTTTACTACAGTAATTGTTGGAGACATTTGATTCTGCACACAGTTACACAGTGATTACTCATTTGGCCCTGTCTATATTATGCAGCAGAAAGGTTCAAGCTCCAGGGTGAATGAAGCAGCTCTGAGTCATTATGAAGTATGACGCTTGTGCAGAAAAGGAGAAGCATTTTGAGTTTGTAATTTTACCAGCTGTTGGGTGAACAGCTGTGTACTGAGTCATCCTACAGCTGAAGTCCCAGGCAGGAGAGGTACAATGCTGAAAATCTGTGTCACCCAGCTGCTGGCTTCAAGGTCTGGGCTAAAAAGAGAAAAGAGTGATAGTTCTTTTGATACTGTTGCAACTGTGTTGTGCTGCAGTTTTACTCAGAGAACAGCATTTTCATATACGTTTGTTTTACATGGGCATTTTACATTGCCTTGTCTGACCTTTTGTAAAGTTATTTGTAACGATGAATTGCAAAGGCATGGCTAAAAATATTATTCATATAATGCAAAACCAATATCTGGTTATTTAAACATCTGACACAAATCCATTGGGATGTATATTAAAATCCATTAATATCTAAATAACCATGTTTTACTATGTATATTTGCCTTCATAGAAAAATGAATCCAAAATAGATTAAACAACTGTAGAAGCTTTAACAAAGAGAAAGGAAACACTGACCTCTTGTGAAATTCTAGTGTAACTGCAAACAGGAGCAAAAGCATTGCTGAAGATGTTAACAACTCTCTGATATGATGGATGGCAACAATATTATTATTGCTGTAACACAAACTGGATGTTTAAATGCTGTGATCACTTTTGAAATATCTAAAGGAAAAAGTATGCAGCTCAACTTGTTCAAACATTTTCCATATCCATATCCAAACCCACGCTCTGCTCTGGCATGTTTGAGTGCACATCTATTGAAACAAAAGAATTCCTAACAGTCGTGTTTTCTGTTTATTTTGTCTGTGATTGCTTTAACAAAAACACTCAATTGAGTTTTATTGTCATTTGTCCGTGTCCTAATAGTGGCTATCAAGAAAAGGTCCAGAGTTCCTGGTGTTATAATCACTCAGTATGTTGAGCAACTCCCACCTGGGAAGTCAACACCTGACTTCACCCGAAAGCCAATGGCTACGACTGTTCAAGAAGGTAATTAACAAACCTACAAAGTAAAAGTATGATTATAAACACATCAACAACTGTATCACTGTTGTGTGCCTCTATTTTGATTAGGTAAAAAAGCTTTTTTCAAAGCTGTGGTTAATGGAGAGCCAACACCGACCGTAACATGGGCACGTAATAATGGCAATGTCGAAGACCCAGAAAAGTACAAAACTAGATTTGATGAAAGAGCTCGTGAGCACGTTCTTGAGGTAAGAAAAGAATATTTAAAGACATTTAAAGGTCAGGTCAGTCATACTGTACTGGAGCAAGCCACACGACACAGAAGATAGCATTCATGCTTGGACTATCAACTAGCTTTGAGCCACCAACTCAAAGCACCTGCATCTGGCAACCTAGGAATAAGACTCAACAATAATATTTCCTTTATGACCCCACCTTCAAATAAAAACCTCCACAATCTGTAAAGCACAAACATGCAGTCTATCATACTAATATATCACAATCCACTCCATGTTCTGTCTCCTGAGGACATAACCTAATATTCAGCACTTCTGATACAATCTAACTATGACAATATCGCTTTTACCAGATAGCCAATGTAAAACTAGATCAAGCTGACACCTACAAATGCTTCGCCACCAATGAATATGGACAGGCTGTGAGCACTGCAACTCTCAAAGTTCTTGAAGGTAAAAGACTGATTTTAAACAATCAATATGTTCACTGTAAATTCATCACATGTGGCTTAGACTATTCAATTGTGATTTCTTGTTTGCTATTGTCTTCATGCTTTTTCCAGGTGGCCTGAAGAAGAAAAGCAAGGAAGGTATGACATTTACCACAGGACTATGAAGGAGATTAAGTCTTTCATTCTACCATCAAATCAAAGTGTTATTTGCCATTAAGGAAAAGTATCTCATGACTTTTCTTCCAATTTACATCCTGTTTTCTTTCAGCAAATGGACAACCACCACAGGATTTCAGGGCCATGCTCAAGAAAACGTAAGCTCAGGCTCAAAGTTTGTTCTTTTTTTTTTGAGGTTATAAATACATATTGCTGCAAATCCCCAAAAATATATATGACTCTGTTCCTTTTTTCAGTGTTATTGTCAGCAGAAAAAGACAACTCCCCCCAAAGAAAGAAGGAGAAATTGATCCCAAGCTCTGGGAACTGCTTATTAGTGCACCAAAGAAGGACTATGAAAAAATCTGCTTTGACTTTGGTGTTACGGACTTTCGCTGGATGTTGAAGAGACTCAACCAGATGAAAAAGGAAAGGGAAGATGAGCAGGCAAAGGTTTGTAACAATTACACATAACTTTTGAAAACCAGATCCGGTTTTAAACAAAAACAACCTGCTTTGCTTGTTTTTGTCTGACTTTAAAGAGCAACTCAGCACTAGTCTGTATAGTACTGTAGTGTCCTCTGGTTAAAAGTCTCACACGTTTCACCTCTGCACGTTGTGTGCTATGTTGCACTTGACCATACCCTATAGTCCCGGAGTACAATTGTGCAACACTGCAGCAAGTTAAACCACTGGAGATAAAAAATAAAAATAAAAAATGAAAACTGGGGGTGTTAAATTCCTTTTTACATGCAGATGCATTTACAAGACTTTTTTTTTTTCCTGTGCATGGAGGCTAGCTGTGCCTGAGGCTTAGCTAGCCTAGTGCATCTTAACAAGTAAAGATCCATGCTGTAACCAAGCCCATTTAAGTTCAAAATGCCATGGCTTAAGCTGTGAAGTTCAGAAAAAAAAAAATCTACACATCTTTTGTAGGTCGTGGAAAACCTGAGCAATGTCAAACAAATAGAAGTAACGCCCCACGGGAGAGCTGAATTTAGCATGGACATGACACTGTGGGATCCAAACAGTACGATAAACTTATACAAGGTAAGTTAACATGCATTCCAAGATAAACAATTTATAATCAACTGCTGCTCAAATAAAAACAAGAAATCAAAAAAACCTAATCTGACCCAATCTGTCTGTTTTTCTCCAAAGGATGGAATATTGGTTCCATACACTAATGATCCAAATTCAAAGCACAGCCTTAAGAAAACAGCGACAAAGTATGTTTTCAGCATCAAAGACCCTGGGCCAGAAGATGCTGGATTTTACCAGGTTGATGTTGAAGAAGCGAATGTCCTGACAACTGACTTCAGCGGTAAGGTGCAACGTGACTGTATTGTCAGTTGGCAAGACAATTCAAGGTAGTTTTAGAAGTGTCAGCCAATCCACCACTTAACCCACATCCACACTTCTTCATCTCTCAGTGCCTGCTGTGGAGTTCACATCCAAGATTAAGGATGTCAAGACCAGTGAATGTGAGGATGCCGTCTTTCAGTGTGTCTTGTCAACACCTCTCAACAGAATTACCTGGTCAAAACAGGACTCATCACTTGATGATGAGGACAAATATGAGATCACTGTCTCAGAGGACAAACTAACTCACACACTGAGAGTTAAAGACTGTGAAGTAGCAGATAATGGAGCATACTATGCCATTGCCGGGATAACTTCCAGCAAGGCCTCTCTCACAGTTAAAGGTGGGATATTTACACCATTTACACTACTTGTTGCTTATTTAAAAAGTGTCTCAACAAAAAACATAATTTATTCACACTACTTATATGTGCTCACTGTAATTCAGCTGATCCAAATGCTCGTAAACGTCGTAAGGCCACCAAAACTGAAGATGATCTGGCTAAAAAGCAGGCCAAGCTTCAAAAAGAGAAAGACGACTTGGAGGCGGACGGAGAAGGACAGACTGAAAAAGGCGCTGCAGATGCAGCAGCTAAAGCTCTTGTAGGGGATGGTGGAGATGGTAAAGATGGAAAAGATGGTTTTGGTGATGATTCTGGTGATGGAAAGGGTGACGGGAAAGGTGATGGGAAGGGTGACGGGAAAGGTGATGGGAAGGATGATGGGAAGGGTGATGGGAAAGGTGATGGGAAGGATGATGGGAAAGGTGATGGGAAGGATGATGGCAAGGGTGACGGGAAAGGTGATGGGACTGATGGTAAGACAGATGGAGACAAAGGTGAAGGAGATGGCAAGAAGAACCTCCTTACAGACGGAGACGATGAAAATAAAAAGGATGATGCAGCTGATAAGAAAAAGAAGCGATCACGAACTGGCCCTTTGGTACCGGACACTGCTAAAGGTAAAACCACTTGCACTGTGTGAAGTGTGAATCATCTGGAAGTAAGATAATGGTCTTAGTTCCATAATATTTCTCTGCTACTGCATACTGTATCAGCTTTGCTATCTGGGCACATATTTGCCAAGTGCCTCAGAATTAATCCAAATTTGACTAGAAATAAGGTTGGTCCCTACCTAGAATAAAATATGAGAGGTACTTACAGTGGAAAGCTTTGTATTCCAGAGAAAAGTAAAAGTAAAGAGATGTGTATTATCAGTTTCAGTTGGAAGATAATTTAGGCCTACATTACAAAAAACAACTGCTCTTTGTGTTAAAGTAGGTCCTAACATCAGAAATCAGTACATAGTCACATTAAGTACCAAAAAAAAAAATCAATAAATAAAATGTGCCCACAGTATAATTTAATGGGCACTTTATGGCCTTCTATATTTAGAGCAAAAACTGTTCATTTGTACTATTATAATGGAGTTCATCTCAAACACTGTGGTTCTGCATGTTGACCACTAGAGGAGGACATATTGTAAACAAGAAAACAAACCCTGTTAAGGCAGGATAGGAACAGGGATATTGTTGCTTTTTGCCGCTTGATTTGCTTATGCTTAAAAAATAGAAACTTGCATGCTCACATGCTTTCTCTTTGTTTGCTCTTCCCTACACAGAAATGAACTAAACTTAGCTAAAATGCTACACTGACTTTGTTTGGAGACAGTGAACGCACACTGTCATTTCGATTATTACTTAATTTTTTACTTTGTTATCACTGTTGCAGATCGTGGTGTTCAGTTTGTTAGTGGGCTGTCAGATACGGATGCTAATGTTGGTCAACGGGCAGAGCTGTCTTGCAAACTAAGCAGTGACACATCTGAGGGACGTTGGTTTAAAAATGGGAAGCTGGTAAGTCAACTATTCAAGGAGAATTATGATTACATTATAGTTATACATTATAGAGTACTACCATGCATATATTATAGTTGTTTTTCAGTTTGTGAAACTTTAAAGGTCAATTTTAGAGATTACTGAACACATTAATTTATCAAATTCATCTTATGAATACTGAATATTTGTATCTGACAAGTTAACCAACAAGGATGGGGTAACAGTTATCAAAGATGGAGCCTGTCACAGCTTGATAATTGATTGCTGTAAAGAAGATGATGCAGCTGTGTACCGCTTTGAAGCTGAAGGCCGTAAATCAGAAGCGACACTTAATATACAAGGTCAGAATAAAATTAATAACATGATTAGGTATCAACTGATAAATTATCCCAGACTTTAGATTTTAAATAAACAGTTTTTTTCTCTAACATTGAAGACCCACCAAAAATCGACGCCGACGCACTAGGAAAATTCACAAAGCCAGTCATTGTAAAGGCAGGTGAAAATGCCGAATGGAAGCTGCCATTCTCAGGCGGGGCACCGATGAATATACAGTGGAACAAGGATGATGACGAGCTTTTCCCTGCTGCCAATGTGAAGATTGACACATCAGATACTGAGAGCAAACTACGCCTTACTAAGTGCCAAAGGAAAGATAGTGGAGAGGTCAAAATAAAACTAAAAAATGAATTCGGTACAACAGAGGCAATTTCCAAACTTATTGTACTGGGTGAGTTGACAACACGAGTCTCAAGTTGGTCATGTATTACACATTACACTGTAATGTAAAGATAAATGCATGTGCTGTTAGTATGAATTATTTTTATTTCCTCAACAGACAAACCCACTCCTCCACAAGGACCTGTGGATATTATGGAAAGTGCTGTAACATCTGTTGAGTTCAAATGGAAACCACCAAAAGATAGTGGTGGATGCCCAGTCACAAACTATATGATAGAACGCCAACAAGTAGGGCGCAATAAATGGACAAAACTCGGTGAGATCCCTGGTAGCAACCCCAGTTACAAAGATTCAGATGTGGATCCTGGAAGGAGATACTCCTACCGGATCAGAGCCCGGAACGCAGAAGGCATCAGTGATTACCTGCAGACAGAGGACATATCAGCTGGTGTATTACGTAAGTCTTTAGTTGGAGCCTAATTTAGGCTTTGCTGTCTGATGTAATGGCCGACTTACATTTGATTTGGTGAATTTTAGAGGTAATAATGAGGAGAACAGAGTAACATAGAATAGACATAATGTCATGTTTGCCACAGGTTACCCTGGAGCACCATCATCACCTAAAGTGGTCAGTGCCTTTAAAGATTGCATCACTCTGGCATGGTCTTCTCCATGTGACACTGGAGGAACCAAAATAGTGGGATACAATTTGGAAAAGAAAAAGAAAGGCACTAACTACTGGAGTCTTGTAAACCATGAAGGGCCTATTACAGGTATCCAAGTCATATGACAAGCTGCAGGAATACCGCCTACATCACTGAATATTTCTAGTGAGTGAACTGTTTTTCTCCACAGGTACAAAGTGTGCAGTGAAAGATGTTATTGAAGGAGCAGCCTATGAATTTAGAGTGTCTGCTATCAACCTATCTGGTGCCGGAGATCCTAGTATGCCATGTGACACAGTCATCGCAAGAGATCCAATGAGTAAGCCAGTCCACTTTTATATTTTACTACAGTTGTCTTCACTGATAATTATCCTTTATAATGAACCTGCAATGTAATGCTGCATGTAGCTCTGTGAAATATAAAAGCACAGCAATGCTGAGCCAACAATCTCACATTACTTAATTTCAGAACCTCCAGGCAAAGTCACAGACCTGAAGTTAACATCCTCCGATTACACCTCATTTTCACTGGCTTGGAGTAAACCTAAAGGCATGAAAGGGGAAGAGGGTGAAGCCCAAGGGTACTACGTGGAGATCAGACCAATAGAAAACCTTGAATGGACCCGCTGTAATTCCACGCCAATTACTCGAACTTCCCACACCGTGCTTGGCTTGAAGGCAATGGCCACATACTGGGTGAGAGTAATTGCCACCAATTATGGAGGTGATGGAGAACCTCAGGCCTTTGACAAATACATCATTGCCATGCCTCCTCCTGGTGAGAAGATTTCAAATTTAACATCAAGAACATGACAGCTTGGTAAACTGTAAAGAAATAATAGTTTAATCTGTTAGAAATGTTGCATAAAGGCATAGGAAATTAGTTTTCTTTCCATGATACATCTATACACTGCACCCTGCCTTAAAATAGCCCTACAGCTGTGAAAAATACTGCATAGCTCTGCACCAAGAAAAAATAGCCTGCACAATAGCTTTCCTTTCATTTCTTCCGAGTTAAAGGGTGGGATTGTGACAAGACAGTTATGATGGGAAAGGTGTTCATTAAAAAGTAAAACATGAAAACACCACTACAGAGGCAAAGCAACTTGTTTTTGTTCTTTTTAAGCAAAGGAGTTTCATGCACATCACTGATACTGGCTGCGTATACGTGTGTATTGAAACTGCAGGCTACTGTTTATTTAGTCTTGCCACCCTGCAGTTCAGTCGTTTGCAGCACTGTAGGATAGAAATAGGTTCCAGTAACAGATCACATTGTGTTATTTTGAATAGCTGCTCTACCTGGAGAGGACAATGGATAACATAAAATAAAGAATCGGAAATTGATCTGGATTTACTGTATACAGATACTGTTGTGATCAATTTTTAAAATGTCTTATGCCAAATTAGGAATAGGAATAATAGGAATAGGAATAAGTAAAACTACCATACAGTTTGTTAAACTGTATAAGAACCTTAACATTTGTTTCTATATTTCACCTTCACAGTCAGGCCAAAGTTTAAAGATCACAACATGAAGACCTTTGTGGTGGTAAGATCTGGAAACACCGTCCGTCTGAACATCATCTTTGAGGTACTGTGCCAGACGTTCTTACTAATTCATTCATCAGAGAATGTTTTTTTTGTTTTGTTTTTTTTAATTGTGTATGCCTTCAAGTTACCATTACCAGATTTTTGATTGATTTCTGATACTGTTCTTCTTGTCAACAGGCTTGTCCCTTGCCAGAGATCACTTGGCTAAAAGATGGTGTCCCTGTGCCCAAACATGTGACAATTACCAACTCTGATAAAGGTTCTCAAATGTTAATCCCCACATCTGAACGGTCTGACACTGGCATTTACACCATTACTGTCAAGAACATTGTCGGCCAGGAGAGCTTCAATGTTGAAGTCAGAGTTACAGGTAAATATCACTGTGTGACCATGAACTACTAATGTTCATGACCTGGTAAAAAAAGATATTACACACAGACACACCTCATTAGCTATTCCTTCCTTCCTCCTTCCTCACTATTTTAGTGCAGTAAACAATAATGCCTTTTTTCAGGGACAGACATGATTGTTATGAATTTATGAAAAGTATGATATAAGAAGTATTTATTGTTTCACATAGACATAATCGGAGGTTAGACATGAGAGGTTAATAGGGGTTATACAGGACATGTACGTCATTCTCTCAACAATCTTGAAACCTACTAAAACACACAAAAAGACAAGAAAGGAAACAACAAAAATAAACTACAGACAAGCTTCTAAAAGAAAGGAGGGTACCAATCTCTGTCATCAGAACCCCCCATATACGTGTGGTAACCCCTGTTGAAAGATGATCTTTAAACTAAGCACTAAATGAGAAATGTTCTGGTTAAAAGCTCTAAGACATATTGATTTCAAGATGAATTTACATATTTAAATAAAGATTCTTTTGGGTTAGATTTCCTTTGTTTTATACTTTTAACAAAATCATTATTCTGTTTGTTTTGTTTTTTTAAATGCACAGTTAAAAGTAATTTTTCATGCAGTTAACTATCAGTCTACTGTCATTGTGTAGACTGAAAGAGTTCAGTTAAATATAATCTCAAGTAATCTAGCACATTCAGTGCCAACAGATAACAGAGGACAGTTTTCTTTTAGGTTCTTCTATAACATGACAAAGTTTTTTATATTATCAAAAATGCCATGAAAAATATGTTTCCATGGTTATGTTAGTTAAAATCTTAGTAAAAATGATTTACCATAACATTGTTGCCATCTGTTTCGAGCTAATATAAGGACATCATTGTTCTGACTAGAACCTTCATGTCCTTTCTACATAACAATGGTAGGGTTCAGATTGAAAATCAGCATACTAACCCTGCATCTCTGTTACTCTAAATCTTGTAGATGATCCGAAGCCTCCAGGGCCAGTTGAGCTGGATGAGAACATCCCTGGGACAGTGACTCTGTCCTGGGCTTCCTCTCCAGATGAGAAGAGAGATGACCGACTGCACTACATGATATCCAAGCGGGACGCCGTCAAACGCACTTGGAGGACAGTGGGAGACAACCTCTTCAACAATAAGTTCACAGTTGTCAACATCTTGCCTGGACGAGAGTATAACTTCAGAGTATTTGCTAAAAATGATATGGGTCTTTCACCACCTTCTGTGTCCCCTCCATTTGAAACCAAGAAGCAAAGAGGTTTGTGCATCCGGTTGAATTATATCTGAATCAATTATCACTTTCACTAAAACGTTGTTCAGTGATGAATTCTGAAAAGCAACGGAGAGAGAGGCAAAAGTCGCTTTTTACTTTTAGTCTGAGAAACAACCGTTAACATGACTTCTACTCTCAAAAGCATTGTTAGTGATTCTACATTAATTTAGGGAAAGTTGTCCACTTTTGTAATCTCAGTCGTTGCAATTGTGTAAAACCTTAAACTTTATACATTTATTTCTTTGCATTTCAGAAAAGTTCAAACTAAACACACGAGAGAGAAAACCCTTGGACCTCGAGTCACCTCCATCATTTATCGTCCGCCTGAAGAGGCGTACACCTCCAGAGGGTTACGACTGCTACATGACCTGTGCGGTTAAGGGTAATCCAGCTCCACGTGTGACATGGTACCGCAACAACATCAGCCTGAACGTGAATGCAAACTACTACATCACCAATGTGTGTGGAGTCTGCTCTATGCTCATCCTAAAGGTGGGACCCAAAGACATCGGGGAATACAAAGTCATGCTTGAGAACAAACTGGGGACGTCTGAGTCTTCAATGATGCTGAATGTCAGAGGTATTTATGCCTGGTTAAGTTTTAAGAATTACACATTTTTCAGTAAAGAAACTAATGAAATATTCAAGTGTGCAGTATGATGATAAAACAACCTGAGAGTATCAATATGTCCCTTTACAGAGTGAAGAAGAGATGCAGCTGCTGACCAGAAATTAACCAACCATTAATTATACCTTGACTTGGTGACAACTTATGTTCATTTTAAGCTACTTAATTTCCCACTAGTGTGATGCACGGCTATTTAAACACTTACTGTAACACACTTTAGAAAGCTTATAAATCTTCCCCGAGAACAGGGCATGTGGACTAGGAGAGCCAGGGATCGGACCACCGATCTTCTGATGAGTGGATGACTACCTCCTGAGCCACACCCGCCCCATGAATTGTGTGTTTTGGGAATAAGGTTATATGCTGCATTATTAAACTTTGGAGATATGAAATCATCTGGCTTGTGTTTACTAGAGATGTGATCACATACACTGCGAAATAAAACATGTTATGTTGCCAGTTTTTGTGTCGAATGATAATTATTTAAATGTAAATGAAACAAAGCAAAATATGAGTTAGGAATGCAGGACTTTTCAATTCAATTAAGTATTATTACACTGATATTTCATTTGAGTAGTGGGTCTGAGCACCATAACTGCAGTTACATAATATGCTGTCACACCCCTCACCCCCAGCAGTTGCTTTGAATATTATGGGGTGGGGGTCCAATGACTGACTAGGTCAAAGGGTCTGGCATTGTAGACAACGTGATAGTAAAACCAGAGCAGAAGCCACACTTTGCTGTGAAGGCACATACCTCTTCAAGTCATGTCCAGGCGGAAGTCCAAGAAGCCGCCACAAGATGACGTTTCCATTTTGTTGGACTCATCGGTACCAAAGTCCAGAAGAAAGAGGAACTCCCATGCTTCTCCAGCTTTGTTGTTCATCATCTTTACTGTCGGGGCCTCTGTAATGGGATGGTTCTGTGTACAACAGCAGCAAAGCCTCGCCCAGCTGTCAGAGTCTTGTACAACGATGCAAAAGAGAATCACGAGCCTGCAGCAGGTGATGGTGATGACGCACGCACAGGTAAGTCTTTAACTTTCTCACCTGTGGTTTCTGCTCGTTTGGAAAACTCATTAAAAAAATATCTTTTTCTGTTGGCTTATCGTGTAATAAAGTGAAATTGAGTCGATATCTAATATCATTCGAGTACATAATTTCAGCCTTGCAGGACGGGAGGGCGGTAAAATGTGTGTAAGCTAGTTAAAGAGAACGTCACGCACCGGAAATTGGCATTTTTCCTTCAAAATAAAACAATGAACTACGTTGTGAGTTTGTTGAGTGTGTAAACATGAACGAATGAACAATTTAGTGTGTGTATAACGAAACAAACCGACCTCATTTGTAGTTCGTGCCATGTATACAGTAGGGTAACATGAATGAAAGTTTTAGTCAGGAGGTTATTTTGAAAAGCTTACGTTGTAAGACATGTTAAAGTGACTGACTTGACATAGTAACACCTGTTGTTTTTTTTAGGACTGTGAATAGCTTCATGTTCACATTCTCAGGCCCTCATTGTGAAATACGCATCATGCCAGATAGCTTTAATTAAAAGCAGTTATTACTACTATAGTCTGTCATTCAATTCAATGTATTTGTCACATATAATCATGAAAAAGTAATTTTAGTGAAATGATACATGTAGGTTATTTTGTATCGCAAACTATAGTAGTTTGAAACTGGTTTATCTAGGACATTAAATATGTGACAAAAATGATATAAACATCTAGTATTGCTATAGGGTGATTTGTAACACTGCTCACAACAGCCGAATTCACCTAGAGATATTCAAATAATAGCTACCACAGTATAAACTATATTTGAATTTTGCTGACAGTTGATAAATTCATATCTTTTTTTGGTAGGCTACAGTATTTTTCATATCTCACAACTCAATTTGCTACAGCAGTATGACAGCTCAGTCTGACATAAATGTTTCAACTGAGTCAAACCACATAATAAACACCTTTATTCTATAATTTCTCTCACTCTTTAGACTGAAACAGACTGGGATGTGGAGGAGAGGATCTTTGCCCTGGAGGAGGCTCAAAAACAGGCTCAGGAGAGTGCTGCGGTCTCTCTGGCAGCATCAGAGAAGTTGATGAACTCTGACATCTACTTGCAGCTTTCAGACCTCCACGATGAGATGGACACCAGATTGGTTGAGATAAAGCAGGTCTCCCTATCCTTCACAACTCTCCAGGACATATTCAAGAGCCGGAGTGAGGAGTTTGAAGTCTTTAAGGAGAGCGTAGTGGCCAGTTTGAACTCCAGCTCAGCGTTGGTTGAAAATGTGACTGGGCTAACCAATGCTGTGGCAAGTGCATATTCCAGAGTTGACGAGCAGATTGCATCAATGGATGGTCTTAATGCACGGTTAGAGGGACACGTCTCAGAGCTGAATGAGCTCAAAGAGTCAATGCACCTTTATAATGTTGCACTTCACACAAACAACCAGAAGACAGCTGCAGTAAAGTAAGCTCAGTTTGAATTTATCTGCACGTCTATACAGTGTCTTATTTTGTTGAACTTGCTGACTTTCCAAAGACAGGCATTAAGGCATAAATCTATGTTGTGTGTGTGTTTATCAGTGGGCTTGAGGAGGCTGAGCAGGCTGTGGGTGCCCAGGCATTAGAAGTGATGCTCAGTTCAGTGCAGAGGAGTCTGGACGAGCAGTTTCTGACCTCACAGACCCTCCACAGCAGTGCCATGGTTCAGCCGCAGACCTTCCACACCCAGGTATAACCCTGCTGCTTTTAATAAGACTATTCTTGAAGATACCTCATCATTTAAAGTATCTTGTGGTAGCACATTGTTTTTAAAGATGCAGCTATTGAATTCCATTAGGGATAATAAACTATCTATCTATCTCAAGGACGATCCAGCAGCAGCAGAAGAGTTCTTCTCCACTACAGGACAGAATGCCACTGAGCTTCAGGATAAGCTAAAACATGTTGAAGAAAAGGCCAAGCAGCAGGATGCTGAAGATGAAGCAGATGAGGAGGCAAAGGAAGTGGAGGCAATGCAGGAAGAAGAGCCACTTGAAGCAGAACTGGAGGGGGAAGAGGAAATTACGCCAGAAGAGCAAGAAGATGAGGAAATTACAGGACAGCGTGAGCCGCAGACTGTAGATGGTCACGTTATGGACATTATGGAGTCTTTGGAAGAGGAGATATCTGAAGAAGTTGGTGAGATTGTAGCAGAAGAGTCAGCTGAATTAAACAGTGAGGTCTTCATTGATGAAAATGAAGAGGACGAGTAGTTGTGCAACTAGTTGTTCAATAGGTTGATCATCTGTAAATCAATAATGTCTACCGCTATTTCCTCAACTTAAGACTGTGATTTTAAGTCTTATTTCGATAAATGGGAACCATGCAGCACACTTCTTTTAACCAGCTGCTGATTTGTAGTATTTGTTTTATTCTACTTGTGTGGTTGTCCGACACAGATTTTGTCAAGTGAGCTGTTGGTCACTGAAAAGCATGAAGAATTTTAAACTTTGATAAGTACCTATGTAATTCCATATTTTTAGGGTTTTTCTTCTCTTTAACATATATATTGCCTCATTAGAAATTACTTTTATGAATTTAAGTCTTGACAACAAGTATTGACATAAGGTATAATTGCTGTTCAATACGAAATGTACAGTCAGTAGAAAAATGGGAAAGACTGGGGGGAAAAAAGTTTCCTTTATCAGACCTGAAAAAGACTGTAACTGTGCACGAGATGAACAGGTTACAGAGAGTTTGATGGAAATGACAGTTCATATCAAGTAATTTTAACAAACTCACAATGACTCTGTTATAAAATTGGCATGACAAAACATATTTGAAACTATATGAAAGAGTAAATGACTGTGACTGACACATGTACATATATAGTGCCTCTCACTGTAAAGTTATTTATGGCACCAACATGCTGTGCACATGTAAGTACATGTGTTGCTACTGGTACATCCTGTTCTCTTGTCATGAAGCCCCTTTGTGAAACTGTTTTCTGCCAGCAGGTGGTGCCTGATTATCACCACAATGATGAAGAGTAACCAACAAATGTGTTAGAGGAACCAAAAGAACTTTCTTTCTAAACAGGAGACGTGTTAATGTCTCGTGATTTTTGTCTTGGTTATGAAATTATGAAGAAATTGAAGTTCAGCTAACAACTTGCTGCATATGTTATCATGTTGTGCAGACCTAACCCTCTGTGACATCCCGTCTGAACCAACACTGATTGAAAAGCAACATTAACCACATGTCGTTTATTTGAAATGACTCTTAGTTCCTATGAGATTGCTGAATAAAGCCTAGAGACCAGTGGTCCTGTTAATGTCGATTTTCTTTTTCATTTAATTTGAAGAATTTTTAATTACATGAATTCCTAAGGACAAAACAACAAAAGGGGTGCATGATGGCCAGGTATATGTTTAATGTTGCTGCCAAAGCAAAATCTTATTGGAGGTGTAACTGTTTAAAGTTAAACGCGTCATTGTTACATCTTTAATATGATGAAGTGCTTACATTTTACTAGTACATACAAAAGCTACATGTTTAGCTAAAGATATGGGTTTAAAAAACAAGAATCATGTTTGTACAGCAAGAACATTAAATAAATCCACAAATACAGGCAGGCTCGGGCGAGGTTTGCTCTGACAGCCATCTCTGAAATCTCTGAAACTGAGACATAAAATGTGGATCGCCACCTGAAACCACCAACATTTTCTTTTCAACATTCACAGATGCGTGTTGAACCTTTACTAAATATTTTGTGCTAAAACTTGTCGCATTCCACATAAGTAGCACAGAAATATCGCACCCGGTTAGATTCCCTTTTTAGGACAACAAAATTCAAACAAATGACCTGTGCTAACATCATAAATGAAAGGTATGTAAGCTTGTCTCAGCTCATCAACATGCAGCCTCCAGCTTGATTACACTGGAGATAGCTCTCACCCTCACCTCTGTGTATTTTTTGTATCTGTTGTTATACACTCTTATCTCATCCTCACCACTGTATATGTAGTATAGTATACTTCCTTTTGCATTCAAACAGAATGATACCCAAATTAATAAACATTTTTTTAAATTCACATCTTTAGAATGTACCCCATAAAACACCATTATTGAGACTAATGATGCTTTTCTTCTTTTCTTTTTTTTTGCAGAGTCCCTTGAGAGCCCTTGTGAACAATACTGCTGTCATATCCTTGTGTCCACACACACACACACTACTGCCCGCCTACTCCACAGTCCCACCACTTCCTCCACTGCTCTCACACTTGTGCAGCTCTTTTGCTCTCATCAGATATTCAATGTCTCACCATCATATGAAGATCACACTTCATATGATGGTTTTTCACTTTAACTAAGGAAAGCCACATCAGAATCATTGGATGATCTATACCATTCTTGTACTCATCTTTCATCTTCTTTTCTGTTTTAAGAAGAACTTTTATAAAAACTTTTTGGGAGCACTTTAAACCACATTACAGCTGTATGCAGACTACATCAGCTCAGGAGCGATGTCATCTCTACTTTCTCACAACAAAGATCAGCTGCGCATTAGAAAGTCGCTCTCTGATGCCTCTCCAACTTCACCCAGTGCCACCACCAAGAGCCTGAGGGTAAGGTCTAATTTTTTTTTTAATCTTTCCTCTGTCTGTTTAGTTAGAGGAAATGCCATGGCTGACATGATTCAAACACTAACATTAAAGTTCAGTCACAGTAAAACAAATGTAACAAGCCACAGAGATATTCCTGTGTGTTTGTAGACTTTGTCATTGAATTTGTGCCATATATAATTACATCTGCACTTATGCTATAACCTCTATGATCACTGGAAAATTGTGTGTAGCCATACATGAGCTCATACTGCCTCATTTGGAATGAGTCCCCTTTTGGGGGAAACACTGTTTACAGATTACAGCTGTTGGAATGCAAGTTTTTCCTCCTTTATAATTTACAGGAATCAAGAGAATGTAAAAAGAGTTTCTCAAAAAACAGTGTCATCAGTGACTCTTCAAATGTTACTGCTGAGCTATGACATAATGTTCTGCATTTATTTCGATACTTTAACAGCCAATGAATATTATAAAAAGAAGTACAGATGGTGTTGTTTCCATTTGGCATTATTTATCAAATCATGCACTATACTTCCTTATTTGAAGACCCTTTTCAACTTTAAACTTTACAAACATGTTAATCTATTAGATAATGAATTTGTTCTTGTTTGATTCTTTGTTCCTAAAAGTGTACTAAAGTACTACTATGTTATATACATCTTTAACCCCTAGGCCACTATGCCATCCCAGCTAATCAGAGGTTGTTGTTTTTTTTCTCTCACGACACTTGCTTATAAAGGCTTGTAAAATCTCACAAAAACTGCATGACGGCGTGCATAAGCATGAAGGAACAAAACTTGCAAGTGAAACTGAGGCGAAGTTGTAATGATCAGTTAGTCATATCTGTTTATGTAAACTAAGAATCCACTTGGGAAGGATAAATGAAGAGACACAGAGAGAGGGATACAGGAAGAGAGTACGAAGAGAGAGAGAGAGAGAGAGAGAGAGAGAGAGAGAGAAAGAAAACAGGCGGCAAAGACAGGATGACAGGGAACAGAGAGAAAGAGGGATAGAGTACTTAGGACTGGCCTGTGGGAACTCAGACGCAGTATTTATGGATGTTTATCTCTCTGCTAGTCCTACGGAAAGCTCACATTTTCCACTTGGGAATAGCTGGTCAGCAGGCATGACGTTCCTCATGGGATCAAGAAAGGCTGGAGGACAGCTTAGTGACAAAGACGCTCACATACATGGGATAAAATGTCACAAAAGCCTATGTTTCCATTCACATCTGTTTACATGTGCTGTCGCTTAACCTAAACCAGTGATTTTTCCAAGTCTGATATATAAGACTGTATATCATTAATAACTGTTTACCAAGCACATCCAAGTGTCCAGAGAGAGCCTTGAAGGAGCTGACATCAGAGTCTGGTGTGGATCCAGAGATCTTGTAAATGTCTGAGCAGAGGCATATCACTGTGTTTACACATAGTGTCTGTAACTTAAACTTTACAGGAATCCCCTTCATGATTTAGTCAGACGTGTAACTGTTTAACCAGTCTGCCTTTTTGCTTCAAATGGCTACAAGTATAAAGTACAATGCAAAATGGAACTCGTAGAAGTCATGTCAGTAGCAGGCAGTCCAGTGAATCTATATTTCTCTGATATACGCAAAAGTAATTGCTATAGGCAAGATAATCCTCTCTTAGTTGGTACATATTGAATGTTTGCATTGGTGAGGTGAATCAAACTGCGTCATATTAGCTTTTCCTATGATGAATATGATGAAAGAGCATTTAAGCATGGAGAGCACAGCCTCAGCAGGTTCAGAGAGGATATATGGCATCTCTGGGATTTCTGTCAACTGTGCGTACTGTTTTATGTCTTGCCTTAATGCCATTTTTATTTTATGTAAAGCACTTTGAATTCCCTTGTTGCTAAAAAAAAGTGCTAAAGACACAAGTCTGCAGTAATGCTGGTGTCTCTATGAGACTGCACCAGGGCACAGTGGTGCTTTGAGCTAAATGCTAACACCAGCCTGCTGACATGTTCATAGTAACGATGCTATAACATACTGATGCTAAGTAAGTACTAAACACAAAACACTGCACATTAGTTTGCAGGTATTTAGTCATAAACCAATGAAGCATTGGACAAAATAATATTTGACCTGATGATGATGCTAGAAAGAGTTATTATTGTTTTACAATTCATCCTGAGAGGAACTAGAATGGCCAGGAATCCATTCAATAGTTGAGATACTTCATTCAAAACCACAAATATAAACCTCATGGTGGTGCAAAGAGAACACAATCTGAGGATCACATTAATCATTAGGATTCATCCTCTGGGGACGATGGATGTCTGTACAAATTTTCATGTCAATCCATCAAATAGTTGTTGAGATATTTCAGTCCGCTATCCCTAATAATTACAGTATGCTGTGACCCACTTAAATGAATACAATGTAATCCATGATAATATATAAAATTGATAAACATAGATAGGTTTGTATGAATAATGTTGCCTTGCATACTGTATGAACTGTATCTAAGTATTTCTTTGGGATTCATAATTGGCCTACTCTTACTGGTGATGTAGGATTTAAACCTTTGTCTCTGCTCCTCTTTTTAAAGGAGAGTGAGCTTTTGTTGTTTAGCTTTCCTTTGACTCTGCTCTGCCACTCGAATATCTCTCATCAAGGACACCGTATAAACCTTCCAACGTCAGCAGGCCGTAATGAACAAATTGTGAAAGCCACTGCCAGAGCTATTACCATTTTTGGATGTGTTTACTTATGTGTGCTTGTCAGTTTATTTAAGGGATCATTTCCTCTCGCTTTCTTTAACTTGGCTTGGTATGTCAGACTGCCATAAATCTTTTCTTTGGAAAACTGAAAAAAAAAAAAAAAAGGGTTTTCATAAAGAATTTCTGCTTATGTCATTTCGAAGGATCACTGAACTTTGCTTACATGTAGATGTAGTGGTAATGAATGGACGTGCTGACATTGTACATGTAATAAAATATGTCCTGTGTGCATATAAACTGGACGGTTACAATACCATGCAGAGGAAATGGTCAACATGGTACAAAATATAACCTCCTTTGTGGATTTGATTCCATATTGTACCTCATAAATTTCTCATTACGACTAAATAGCCTGTCAAGCAATTGGTGAAGCCAAGCTGTGTGATGTCATTTTTGTCCAGTAATGAGCATCTAGTAAAACAGACGGATGGGTCATGAAGGGGTTGAATGAGTTGTTTATGCCGTGTACAAGTACAAATGAAACTTTATGTAAGGCAATCAGGAATGTCCTTATAAAAAACCTCACATTGGCTTTCCAAGTTTTAAAACATTTCTCCTCTATTTCAGCATGAAAGGCTGTCTAGGTAAGCACCTTCTGATTTAATTCACTGCATTAATACATACAAAAGAAATTCAATTATCTCTTGAGAATGACAAACAGGAATCAATGAATTAAAGACTCTGATGATGAACTTTGAATGAACTCAGCAACTGACCTCAGTGTAGACAAACTAATACCTCTCTCTTTCAGATTGAACTCGTCCGGAACCACTGATGCCTCCAATGACACGTCGACAAACCACGCTGAGTCCTACTTCTTACGGAGGGAGAACAGACTGTCTGCAAGGAAAAAGGCGGAAGAAGAGACGGCAAACAATGACTATAAAAAGGCAGGTGATGCACTTTGCATGTTGGTAAGAATTAGAGCAACTGTTGTTTGGTGTTCAAAAAACACAATTAACAAACCTACTTAAAGACTTCATTACACGTCATTCAAGCAATCATTTTCAGCTCCCATCCTATACATAACAAGATGGCTGAACCTTTGCTAATTATCCAATGAAAATTAGACACAATTGTCGGCGTCTATAGGATGCACAGACATTTTTTTAAATTACAAATTAAGAAAATTACAAAACAAAATGTTATTAAACAATAGAGTGGGAAAGACTGGGAAAGTAATTTCAGTAGTTGGTCGACAGAAAATACATCTGTTAAAGTATAAAATATATGAGGGAAAGATTCTTGATAAATTGCTCATTTTCAGTACCTTTTTATGTTTTATATGCTTGTAAATTCAGTATCTTCAGGTTGTTTGGACAGAAATATCTATTTGAAGGCACCTTCTTGGAATTTGAATTGAATTTTTTTTATATACTAAATGATTCATTTGTCAGTCAAAACAAGACTAATTACAAAACAGACTAACAGCCACTAGCAGCTCTCTGAGGTTTTATTTAGGCTTATGTTTGAGGCTGAATACTAACATCAAAATGCTAACAATAATAATGACATACTGACATTTAACACCTGTGGTATGTTTATCCTGTTCACCATTTTAGTTAAGCTGAGAATGTTAGAATTAGATGGCCTCATGATGGCGCTACAGAAGAAGCCAGAGGATCACCAAAGTGATTATAATTCATCCTGGGATCGTGAATGTCGTGCATTTTCTGTCAATCCATTCAAACACTCCTGACAGATGCTCATTTTGTAGATGTATGAAAAGGCACTGGCCACCAATCAAAGACTCAAGTCCAGGCTGGAAACAAGTAAACAGGAACTCACCATGATTCAGGACCAGCTACAGAGAGCACAGGTACTGGATTCACATGAGTAAACACTTAATGTGCCCAGAGTGAAAGAAGTGAAGGAAACTGTTGCTGAAGAGGAAATGAGAAAGTATCTAAAAGTTTCCTTAAGTCATAATTTAAATCATTCTGATTTTTCTTGTTAGTACACATTGAAATGTCTCCCATATAACTTGTGATGACATCAGGTGATATGCTGTAAAGTGACAGAAATGTGAGGTGAATGATAGCAGTTATACAATGAGTCTGCAATGTAATTTATGTTAGTTTCCAGGTCTGAATTTCAACTATGTATATATATATATGCGATCACTGTTGCATGATGAAATGCAAGGTTTTCTACTCATACTTTTCATAATAACCGTTGGTTGTTGCAGAAAGGAAAGCCAGGAGATTGTACGTCTAACATGCTCGAGACAGAAAAAAAGGTATGAACTCAAATTACACTCAAAAGATGTTTTTTTTTTATTTTTTATCTTGATTTCTTTTTATATTAAATGTTATTCCTTATAGGAAAGTTGGAGTCTAAAAAAGAGGATATCAGATATGGAAGAACAGTTGAAGGTAATTCAGATACATTAGTCCTTTTTGTTATTTACCTTATTTTTACTTCCATTTTCTCCTTAAAAAAAAAATCAATAGTTAACAACATAGCAGGATCTCCAAGGAGAGAGTTGAGCTCATATGATGTGAGGAAAACAATGAACAATCAAATCCAAACACTGGAAAGTGTCTGTGGGACTTGGAGACGCAGTGTTTGCTGCCCCGTCTACGGAGGTTTTAGCTGACATCATTTGTCACCATTATGCTCTGTTGGCTGTGGTATGTGTGAACACTTTGACGCTGCAGCGAGTGAGCCACCAGTATTCATCGACAGGATAATGTTCACAAATGTCTGCTGTATTATCTCTAAGAGGTTACAAACAAAACCCTGTTATCTGTGAATAAGCGTTCTGAACAAGTCTGGGATCCAAAAATGGACATTCACGACAGAGAGGCACTGTTACAAGTATTTAAATGAACAAGTCTGAACAAGTCCAGTTGTGGATGTGTGTCACTGTATACAATGGTACAACATTCTGTGTGTTTGTGTGTATGCAGTTGTTTTATTGTAATACATAAAGATCAGAGCAGAGTTTTTTGTGTAGCTGATTTCCTCTCTGGAGTCGTCAACAGATGGGGGGGAATGTAAAACAACGTACCTGTGGAGAATTTCACCAGTGTGTAGGATTCAGTGGATTCCAACACCTTCGCCTCACCCTCTATAGTACACAGAAAAATACACATACACATGTTTTAAAGACCACAACAGTAAAGTTGGAATAACTTTACTGATTTACAACAGAAGCAGCTTCTTTTCTTTCCCTTTATCAGGTGCAGTCATATACAGTACATTCACACATTGCAACTGATATATTTAAATGAATATACTCACATGTTTATTTGATTCCAAGAGCTACGAGTTGTAACCATTCCTCTGGTCTACATATGCCATGACCAGATCCTTTCCTAAAAGTTTTCTGTACAGTAATTGATGGGGAACTAAATCCATAACGCTTAGAAAATACCCATTTAGTTTTTCTGTCTAGGACTGATAAATCTCAATATAAGCTTCAAATGAACTTCATCATGCATTTAAGTTTGGAAATCACTGCGTAATTTGACGTTGCATGGGCAAAGTTTGTTCTTTTTACATAGAACATGCATTGTCACAAAGCTGGAAGCAGGGCTGTTTTTCTGAGCTCTTGCAGGATATTATATAGCAAAGCTTCAAACGTATGATGTCTTACAGAATATGAAGCATTGTTGTAGATCAAACTACCAACAGTATTCAGTAAAGAGTAGTTAACGGCGCACAACCTTAAACATCTGCGCCAGTAAAATGCAACATACAGATTTATACAGGATGTAAGTCCTGCTGTTAGGGGATCTCTAAAGTCTAAACAATAACAATGGCACGTTGTGAAGAAGTGTGGGATCATGGGAGACGTTGTTTTGTTATGTATTGCCTACGCTACCTTTGATAACATTTCTCAAGGGTTTATTAGAAACATTTCAGATAATGTGAAGTACATAGTTAAACAAAATATACATAGGAAATGTTGAAATATACCTTTAAAACATAATATTAATCCTGAAACAAATATAATTGTATAGTGAAACACTACAGGAGCCATATTTCTATTACTTTTGATACTTCTGTAAATTTTGTTGATCGGGTTTTCAGTGTGGTATTGCTTCTTTTACTTAAGTAAAAGATGCTTAAATACTTCACCCACCACTGGATTAAACCAAGTATGCAAAAGCATGCCTTTGTTTTGAAGTAGTAGTGTAACACGTTTGTTATGAACTCTGTTAACTTCATTTTGATAAAAATGAGATGAATTTCTAGGAATCAAAACAATTTGTAGACAGCAAGCATTTGAAATACTACAAGTAGTAGTACAAATTAACTTCAAAACTCACAATCCACAAAATGACCCAAACCCTGTACAGTTATCATGTAGCAAAAATTAACATACAGCATGTACGTTGACCTGTAGTGTCTGTTTAAAGTAAAAGATAAGACATGTTCCACCCAGGACAATGAGCCCTTCAGGATGTAATTTATATCTGTGCCCACTTTAGTTATCTCATGCTCTTTCTTCAGGTTAAAGCAGAGCTTAAGATGGAGAACCAGAGACTGAAGGATGAGAATGGAGCTTTAATCCGGGTCATCTCTAAACTGTCCAAGTGAGACAGGGAGGATGAGAAGAAGAGGGACGGATTCCAGAAGCTGTTTTTCTTCCTACATTCATCTTATCAACAGAAATTTTCCAGAAAGAATGTATGTATGTACTGTACATAGTTTTCCAGTCATTTCAGAAACCTGCCTCAGCATTTTTCCCCCATTGTCTATTGATTAACAAACATTTGCAGGGATAAAGACACATTTCACATCAGTTATGAAAGCTTTCTGTTACTGTATTAGATCTACGGTAGTGACACATTCCCAGACACAACATTAAAATTCATATTGTATATTCAGTTTAATATTTCTACATAAAAAATAAAGGAAAATGCAACAGAACCTTTTTTTTCCTTACTGTGTTTCCATGGATAGATTGTCCAGGAGTGGAAGATTTATAAAACTATGGAATCACATCAAGAATATCTCCGAATACATAAATGGACAAACTATTGCAGGTATTTTCCACTGAGGTATTACCATGGAAACGGCAATATTTAGTTTGCTCCATATGCAGACCTTGAAAATCTCTGGCTCAGAGTTACTAGGGACAGCGAATGATGGATGAGCTACATTTCTCAGGAACGTGGGAGTGTCATCACTGATTTAAGAGCTTTAGCCTTGAATTATGATGCCACAAATGGCAGACTCTCTTAACCTGCAATATAAAAACAATCAAATGCATAAAAGGTGGTCAAAGAGTAAAGAAAAGACCCCCTATTTTTCCTCATAACTGTCAGCATTAAAGAAAATTCGAATCAATACGAATTCATGATGATTCAGATTCTCTCTTTAATTAGGATGAATACGTATTCATTATTAAGTATTAATAACTGACAAAACAACCTCAACTCAAGGTCAGTTTAGCTGCTCCGGAGCTTACATCACATAAAGATCGGGATCTTTATCAACTGATGTTGAGAAAATGGGATTGTTTTGTCAGCTCATGCTTCCAAGGTAAAAAATGAACCACAATTTTAAAGCTAACATAAATGAAAAGTCCTCATGGAGATGTAAAGCTCCAAAACAGCTACTCAATCAACCTTGACATGAGATTGTTCTGTCAAATGCTGTTTTACATTTAAAGATAGAACTTAAATTAAACTTTAACTTAAATCTAAACTATTGTTAAAAAATAGCCCAATAATTTCAATATAATCTCATGATTATCACAGTTGAACACAAATACCCACCAAATAAGCATCACGCTGGCTAAAATTTATCTCATACTTTCACATAACAAGATTTAATGAGTCACATTTATAATCTTCCATTCACAGGATCAATCCTAAACTGAGCTTTCATTTTCAATTCTCTTTGTATTTAATTTTGATTATCATCGATTATGAATAATTCGAGGCCCAAAAAATCAGTGAGACGAATAAAATGACACTGTACTATCCAGTTAAACTCAGACTTCGTCACAGTTCATCACTCTGCAGGTTTCTCATCCATGATTTGTTGTCGCATTTATCTTGCATCAGACAAATGGCGACTCAACACTGCTTCCCACTTTTCACATGCTGTGTATGATGCCACCCACTGACCGGAAGTGGGAAAGCATCTTCTGATTCTATTTACACACCACACAGGACAAGGCTACTTAAAATGCCTTTATTTCCTATGATTACATTTTGACAACACACAGTTATGTCCTGACCACATCCCGTACTTTGGTTCCCTTGAGTAATTCAGTTCTACATATGATGTGATATATGAGTACAAGTTTGTTGGTCTTTTTGTTCCCTTTTTTTCCTCTTTTGCTGAAAAACATGGATTTTGTACGGAAATAAATCATGCAGTTCACAAAAAGGCACAACTATTGACACACCTCTACAGCAAGACAAAAACAAGAAGAGTCAAGAAAGACGTTCAAGCATTTCCCTTGTCTGTGTTGCTTGGAAAAGTGAATACGTGATGGAGAACGATGATGTCTGAAGTCTTTGGGTGTTCTGTATGGCTATGTTCACGTAAGAGGACTAAAGAGGAACCATTACTGAAGCAGCAGGTTGGCAGTATTGCATTGCGAATGTTGTTCTGCGCTGTTTGGGTCTGCTCTGTGTTCAAGATAGCTTATGAGACCCAGGAAGACGGGGATTTTGTTGCCTGCATTGCAGAAATGTGACCGACTCATATAGTCCATTAACAGACCACCAATAAACAAATACAGGCTCTGTTGGTCCTATTGCAAAAATACATAATAATAGCAGACAGAATCTGATGGCAGCTCATATACGTAGATGAGGGTGACCCCAGGGAAGGATGACCTGACACACATTGTAGAAAAAGGATGTAACGTGGTGCTCCTCCACAATAAAATCTGAATGAATTCAAATTAGTCTCAATATTAAAAAATGGAAAATGTGTCTGATATGTAGTCCTCTCATCCCCTTGAACATAGAGAGATATCTACATTTTACTCTAAAAGATGGATTGTCATGAAGATTAGGATTGTTCATCTTCATGCTCTGTTATCCAAGAGTAAAAGTGACAGTGACTCAAAAAGAACAGACGGGATAAACAAATCCCCACATTAGAAATGTCATGGTAGACACAATATATCGATATCTCAGAACATGCAGTGACACAAACACCTGCTCATCCCATTGTCATCCATTAGTTAAATTGTTCATTCATGAAGTGGCATTTGTAATGATAGGATTATTGATTGCTTAGTTATATGAACTGCAACAATAATATGCAGTAATTTTACTTCACAGCAAAGAAATAATCTTCTTCATCAAAGAAATAATAATTTTAAAAAAATGTATATTCACATTAAAAACAGAGTTTTATTTAATATGGAAATTACTGACTTCTCACACTCTTTTGTTAAAAAGCATAATCATAAAGACATATGAGAGCAGGTTTATTTGAATAGCAATAAGATGAGAAGGTACCATTCACTTAAGTACGGAAGGAAAAAGGGGGCTACAAGTCGATTAAGTCGTCCACTGTATCTACATTTAATAAACTAAGACTTGACACCCATCTGGCAGGAGTAAATGAAGGAAACACTTACGGTACACTGAGATAGAAAATCAAGGAGCCAGCAAATGTTCTCCTCTTTTTTTTTCTTTCTTTTTTAAATATATACAGTTTACTGGTAAGAGACACACTGTATAACAAGTGCAAGCAGGAATGAACAATAATTGACAGAACATGACTTGTAGCACACGCTACTGTAACACTGAGTTCAGCACAGAGGACACATACAAACGATGACAGAAAACCAGACGGTCATGCAGCATTATGGCAAACTAAGTGGGATTTTTACATATGATACATAAAGCAACCCTGCTTTAATTCAAGGCGTTAAAGGAGCCTGTGAACCTTTAACATAGATTATTCAGACATACATTCAGTCCCATTCAGCAAAAATACATACACTTTGCAGTCAGTGCATACTCTTTTTTACTCCGTTTTATTATCAAAAATGACACAGAACACAAACACACATACACAATATAATTATGGTTCCTCTTTAAAACATGCTACTATTTACATCATCTTGTAAATACATGCCGTAGCCTGTCAACAAATTTGCGCGATGCATAATGTTAACAATAGGAAGAAGTAGTATTGTGAATGGACCAATCAGTGTGCTGCTGTTCACCCTCCTGCAGAATTATTTTAATTCTGGTGACAATATGGCCTCCTATTGAAGCAAAGAAAGGCTGTAATTCATTTTATACACAACGGAGCGCCTAACTCTGAAAAATTAAATTCAACCGCTACTGAATCTACTTAATGTTGACATTTAAATACCACTGAAAATATTAATTTTATGTTTCATCTGTCTCAATAAGTCTTCAGGGTTAGGTCATTTAAACTGGCTGTTATTTTTATTGTATTAGTTATATTAAAGTATATACTGTTTCAATATATTCTTTTTTTTTCATTAGGTTTGGTTTCATCAGTGTCATTATCACTTGAAGTAATAGAAGCTGCACGTTTCAGTCATTTTCTTATACAAACTACTTGTCTTACTATTCATTATTTTGTTACTGGTGTTTTTTTTTACTCATAGATGCACAGTGTGGGGATTTATTCATTTTTCTTTGTATCAAATCATAGTTTTTCTATCTCTCTTCCTCTCTCTCTCCCTCTTTTTTTATAATAGCTACACTACTCCACAGTCTTTCAACATACCAGTAACCCCAGCGTTACAAACACCTCTGGTTAAAACTCACTGTTATATGACAAAGGTCTGATCATTTGGTTCAGGCTTGATTGATTATTGCTGAATTTTCATATCCACCACATGAATATCAAGATTAAATATTTCTCCATGTATAATTCAGTGGTATTAAAATTTCAGCATTAAGTATTCAGTAGTGATTAAACTTCACAATTAGGTTTCGATTCAAATCCTCATGGCATATTTTTGCCTCCGTACCTGTGCACATCACAGTAAAGCAGGATGTCTGTTATGAAGTTGTAACATCACCATGTTGCAGCACTCCAGGTTTACAAAGCTTGTGTGGCTGATGAGTGGGCGATCCAAACAACATGAAATACTGTGAGGCATGATACATGCTAGATTCTGCAGCTGTGTTCGGTTCAAGCAAATGGTCCCAGATATGTTTATTGTATTATATGTCTCATGAAGCACTGTGGAGATTTACAAACCTGCATTTTGTACTTGAATTCACGTTCTCTTAAAAAGTGCAGCTACATCTCACATTTCAAATCTGATTCTCTATAAAAACATCTCGTCTTTGACAGAAATCCTCATGTTGTTTCACCAGAAGCTAATAAAGGAAGAGGTGCACTAGGTATGTTTGGTTCAACATTTGTCAAAGAAAGACATATAATCTGTTCAATGGATATCAAAAGAAAATGATTTAGATGGCACTGTTGCAGGAAGCAATTTAAAGAAGCATAGTCATAATTGGTTTGAACATCATTGGTAAGCCTTCTGGTATCCTTACTTTGTCCACAGATAAGTAAGATTTTACATCCAAGTGGTCAACACAGCTCAAGACAGATTGCAAATGGCACATTCTCAGTCCCTGATGACTTTTGAATATTCACTCTGTCAAAGTTTTCCTTTGAAATAAAACAATTAACCTTAATGTATTTCTCAAAGTGTCACATCAGGAAAGGCACCCTTATATTCCTGTCCTATATTAGATCTGTCTGTAGATGCAGAAATGTATTTTGAACCTAAATGCATAGATGTGCCTCCATGGCAACACAAAACAAGCAACTTAGATCAGACAACGGTGTCACTGCCATACTGTATAATACTGTACTGTACCTCCTTCTCAAATGTGAGATCATAAAATAAAGGCAATCATTTACGTAGATTTCTCTTGAAAATATATTTGAACATGGATTGCTGCGTTCAGTGACCTTGGCCTCATTCATTCTCAATTAAATCTTTTTGCATTGATGGACTTAAACAGACTCTATGCAGGAAATAACCCAATACTACAGTACTTTCTATTGCAAGTTATAGCACACTTATTAGCAAGATACAATACTGGGCATGGTGTATGCAGAGCAATGGGGAGGTAAGTAAAGCATGCGCTATAAACTAAACTAAAGCTTTATTTCCAGAATTGTCTTCACCAAGACTTTCGTTCAGTGTCAGCACCCTAAGAATCAGTTTCTAAGTTTCTTCAAATGAAAGAAAGACCAAAAGTCGATCTTTCATGAACCAGTCACCCGATAACTCAATGCCACTCTTCTCAGCATACACTAATGTGTGAAATGTGATGCTTAAAAAGAGTTTTTTCGACTTAACCATGAATGAGCGGATATTCTAAGATGTCTCTTTTTTGCTGAGCAGGTTTCATGACAAGTAGTCATGTGTTAAGTCATGGGTTTCATGCAAAGTAGGGATAGGGGTTGGATTTCTGAGTTAGTGCGTTAGCTGGTTGGTGGAGCACGTTACTTCTTTGCAGCCAAGGACGCCAGCTGACCATCGATATCCTCCTCTGGCTGCAATGGATGCCACTGGGCAATGGGACGGCGAGGATTAGCCAGCATGTCAGACCAGTGCTTCAGACCTAGGCCAGTCGCCTTACTGCCCACGAAGATCTTTCCAATGGCGTCATTCTTACCAATCTTGTCATAATCAAACACTGTGACCGCTACCAAGATTTTCTAAGAAGGGACCAAAAGAGAAGGAGTGTCATTTCTGTTATTGATCATCAACAAATTGTTGTTATTTGATCAAAATATGAGTATAAATTACTTGCAAAGTGGAGAAACAACACATTGTTTTACTCACAGATATATCATTAACTTACTGGAATAGTTTGGTTTGACGTGTACTTTACCTGCATCTGTTCCAGAGGGATTTCAAAACTGAAGGATTCATTATAGTAAGGGTTCAGGGTATTCTTCTTCACTGTAGTCTTCTTTTTCTTCAGACGCTTACCCCCCTGCAGCAGCTGGATCTTTACATAAGGATCTGAAAAGGGCATTAATATGGGAAGTTTTGTAATGTTGTTCATTTTCCCAATATTTACATCCCTTTTATCAAATACTGATATGTCTGTCCATCATTTCAATTTCCTGATTCTTTTCTATACCGGTTTATCCTCAATTTTTGTGAGGTTATGTTGTACTTGTAATTGTCTACGTATTTGTAACTAAAAACTGGTTTTGGCATTTCTCTACCAGATAATCCACAGGCATCCATCTTCTTCAGGTTCTTTGCCTCCAGAATGCAGACGGTAAGTTTGCCAGCGGTGGGGACATAACGGAGGGAGATGCAGATGTCTCCGAGTTTCTCCGGCTGAGTGGTCAGCACAGAGGGAAGAGACAAAAATGACAAGCACACAAGTTCACTTCATCAGAATTGCTTGTTTGAGGATATGATGATGGGCTGAAGCAAAAAGCTCTTGAGAATAAAGAATGATTTTGAACCTCAAGGCTTTTAGGAGATGACGTGATGATTTCTGTAATATTATGCATTGTTTTCAAAATATTTATATGACTATAAGAAAATTGTGATTTTGATCACTTTAAAAAAATTTTAATGTACACTTTTACAAAAAAATCTCTTTTAACTATATATTCTCGATCAGTTATGTATCTTAACAGCACCTCCTCTTGATCGGCGCTCTCCAGATCCCGCCACTCCTCAATCGGCCGTCCGAGGTCGATGGTGTTCATGGGAATCTTCACCTCACCAATGACGTCATGTTTGGAAAATCGGTCATAATCATAAACCGACATTACCAGAGTCTTTCCACCGAGCTCCTCATAGGGCACCTGATCGACAGACAGGAACAATGCATGGTTGTTTCATACCTCAATACCTCATTCCAATGGTGATATTAAACACTTAAAAGCTGACAAGAAATAGACAAAACAAAGTTGGAAAAAAATACAAATTCTCTTCTCAGATAATCTCTGATTTGAATATCTAAGAAAGATATTAACAGGATCCAGCTGACTGACATGTTTTGAAATGATGGTAAGGACAATTAATCTTTTGTAGACATTCCATCAAGATATGTGAAATCAATAGAAAAAATAAACAAATAAAGAAAAGTAATGCAATGAAGTGGGAGAAAACACTTCTGTTAAATTAGATTTGTTTTTCTGCTGCTGCAAATTTGCAGACAGGCAAAGCTTCCAGCGTGACCCTAAGCCGCTTGTACAGTCTCTGTGGGCTTTATTAGCCAGGAAAGGAAAGAGCAGCATGTACTGCAGACTGCACAACCCAGTGAACACACACATCCTGAGAAACCTGACAAGACACAGTCCTATTACATTCACACATTATACGAGACAAGTCAGCAGCAGATTATTTGTGCAGCTCATTTTATATAAAAATGCAGACTTGCTCACTATCATTCATAAATGTTTGAATTCTGCCTCTTTGTGTTTAAAGCTGCATTAATTCATATTAAGGCAGGATGCACACCTCTGCTGCACTAAACTCTCCGACAGTCGACACATTTTACCAACACACCTACTGACAAGACATACCTTGAATACGAATGTCTCATTGAAGACAGGGTTCAGTGTTTTCTTATGGACTTTGGTGTCATACTTCTTCTTCTTCTCAGGTAGGAGCAGGACTTTAACGTATGGATCGGAGGTACCACCTGAATCCATGCTCATGAGGTCAGCAGCTTGAAGGATACCCACGGTGAGCTGTGTGCAGATGTGAGCATGATATAAGGGATAGGAGAAGTAAAGACACAATTTTGTCAAGCCAAAAAATCCAACATTTATAAGATTGTTTATTTGTGTCAGGGTCACTGCTGCAGAGACTGGTTATGTAACATCATCTGACAACTTAAGCCAGGCAATCAATCACCACAGACTTCTCGCCCAACGGAAGACAAATTGAATATCAGAGGGTTTTCTTCAATGTCACACATTCGGCAGAGGGTGATAACTTCTGAAAACTGTTTTTTTTCTGTCCCTTTAATATTTTTTTTTGTACAGTATATATATATGTGTGTATATGTTTCAGTGTAAGTATATTAGGGACATAGAGAATAGAAACAAGTATTTGCACCTTTATTCTAATCTCTGGTCTGTTTTATGTTGACTTACTTAGTAGTTTTCCTGTCATTTAAACAAGAATTTAATTATGCGACTGTGCCCATGTGCTGCTGAGAGCATGGTAGTTATAACAAAAAATTAAGTAAAAGTCTTTCCTTTTAAATTTCCTGTCTTTTTCAGCCTTTCTGCAAAAAAATAAATAAATAAATAAATAAAGAAGCTCACTATAAATCTGCAAGGATCAGGCCATTAGGGAGTAGTTGAACATTTGGGGAAATAGGCTTTTTTTGCTTTCTTTCCAAAAGTTAGATGACAAAGTCAATACTACTCAATAGCAAAATGGAACTACAGCCAGGTAGCTTAGCTTAACATAAAGGCAAAGAGGGAAATAATTACTCTGACTCTATCCAAAGGTAAACAAATCTGACTACCAACTCTTCTAAAGCTCACACATTATCTCAAGCTTTAAGCTTTAGAGGTGCAGGTAGGTGGATTTTTGCTAGCCTTGGACAGAGCCAGGCCAAATGTTTCGTTATGCTGAGATAAGATACCTGGCTGTTGGCCATACCTTCATTTTCAGCCTATAAACACGATAGTGGTATCAATCTTTTTCTCCAAATATTGGAAAATGTATTGTAGAAGAGATATAATATATCAGAATAGTGGAAAATGTGCAACATTCTCTAAGAAATATATTTTTTACATGTATGAAATTGTTCATTATGCTTCAAAAATACGAATACTTCTTTTAAAGCATGAAAACATGTATTTATAAGAAGCGAGCACAGACCTTTGTATTCTCAAAGTCATAATCTATAGAATATTGCAGCTTCCCCAGTTTCTCTTGTTCTTTCTCCTCTTCCTCTTTCTCTTCCTCCGTCAGTCCAGTCTCTCCCTCGTCATCGTCATCGTCCTGGTGTTTCTGTGGTGTGAACGTAACAAGACAAGACATGGTGTTAAAGGTCAGGGCATTAGGGATCAGAATACAGGGCTCCCCACAACAGCCAGCATGCCACAGACACTGGAGCTCCAGGAGTTTTTTTTTTTTTTTTTTTACGTGGGAGATACATGTTTTGGTTACTGCTTACCTGTACAGCACCTGATGATAATAACCTTAGATTTATCATTTACAAAGTGAGAAATCTTGATTGGTAACACATAAATACATGTTTATTCTTTCTGCACATCTTGTCCTCTGAGTTTTTGGATCTTTGGGCAATTCCTTCGACATGCTTGTGCAGTACAGTGACAGCCAGAGTCAGTGGAGGCTTTGCATGCTTAGTTCCACTAAGAGGGGTAACAAATGCAACAGTTTCCGAATGAAATCAGATATTAGCAACTACCGGTACTCTAGTTTGTCAAATGGCTTCGGAAAAAGGTGTTAAAAACCCCTAAGGAATTAGCCCACAACAGCAAATGCCAAATGATAACAGGCAAATAAGACATAATATTCAGTTCAAGGAAATGGCTTTCAAGTAACCTACTCAAGATAATATATCCCAAACTTTTGTAACCTGCATGTCTCGTCTCATTTCTAAATTTATGTGGCACCAGAAAAAAAAAAAAGCTCACCATTATTACAATAAATGGTTCAGGATTAAAGGGCACAGCCAGCTATTTGAATAATGTAGTCTTATTGCTGCAGTGTTATTATTGTAGTTAAATTAAAGCCAAGGTGACCTTGACTTTGACATGTTTTTTCAGGCCATCCAGTGTCTCCACATCCTACCTCCTCCTCGAGTGTCACAATCAAAAAGGAAAGATTTGCGAGTGTTTGGCTCTTCATGCAGTTTTATCATCACCGTCTCCATGTCTCCCAAACAACCAACCATGCCCTTTACCACATGCATAGATTAATAGTGTTAAAAAAGTGTCTTGCATAACATCTCTTAGTCCAATACTTTCCATATTGGTGTGAGTTATTGTTACATTGTCCCATGAACAATGCGTTAGATGGTTAGACTCTCCTCTCTGGGGGTTTATGGAGAACATCATAGCTTTCCATTGTTACATTCTCAAGCTGTCATAACAAAAATAAAAAAGGTGGTGGGGGGGGGGGGGGGGCCTAAAGAAAATTTAAAAAATAATAAAAATAAGCAAAGGAAGCTACGACTCTCATTCCATGAAACCCCCCTCCGCCAGAGGCATCAACGTGAGCTATCCACCTACCGTAGAGCAGGAGTCCACCACAGTCAAGAAACACGAGGCACACACAAGACAGACACAAAGCGTGAAAAAAAAAGGAGGAGAGCAGAGAGAGGAAGAGATTCAACTCACAAGACACCAAACACACTACAAAAAGAGAGGCAGTCAACGCCACCACCACCACAGTTATGATGAGAAATGACGCGCTTGTGTTCGGCTGGTGTGGACACAAGTAATTGATTGCTTTAATTAACTGGCGCTCAGGGGAATCTATGGTGATGTTAGCTGATTGGTACCAACAGTCTTCCTCTGATTTACTGTGCTTTGCTTCCAAAATCTCCCAATATCTCTGCAGGTCTCAGGAGTTCATTTGTTATCTTCAGTTATAAAGAACAGCTTTTTGTTCTTTTCACTTCATAGTGCTCATTATTCTTCTCTACCATGTAGCAAAGTGTGTCATTTTTCACCATGGGCCACAATGGAATACGTCACACATTTAAACAATCACCACAACAACATCAAATAAATGGAGGGGAAGAGAGCTCTCCTTGTGTCCTCTACAGCCTGGGCTATAAAAGCTGCTGGTAAAAGATCAAATTTGGTTAGCTAGAGACATCTTTAAATGAATAAAAACTCTGCAATAAATAGCATAAAGGACAATAACATTTGAATAATCAATTATTATTGAAAGGAAGAGGCAAAATATCACCCATAACATCCTGTTACGCATGTAAGTAGCACAAAACATCGTACCTCTCCACCCTGCATGTTCTTCATGTTGAAGCCATCCTTTCCCTTCTTTCCTTTCTTGTTCTTCTTCTTCTTGCAGCAGCATTTTTTGATTATGCAGAAGCAGCATGTAAGCATGAGCAAGGCGGCCACCACAGCGATGGCAATCAGAGCCCACGGAGGCACTGCCAGTTTCAAAAAACAGACACAAAATTGAGATTTACATTGGTGTTTCCCACAAAAAAAAGGTAATTTTTGTCTCAGCAGAATGTGGGGGTTGTAATGTGACATTACTCACATGGGATTTTATCAATTTCATTCAAGAATTTGCTCTTGATCTCCTCAAACATGTCATTCTTGCTGATCTCTGTGTTATTGCCAGAGCCAGAGATCTCCGGCGCGGAGGTGGAGATGGCACCCTGGGTGGGAGCCATGGTCATTGTGGTGGCACCGGTGGGCTCGGCGGCTGCCACGGCCTGTGGCCTTCTGAACAGGTTGAACTTCATTCTTAAAGACTAGATGCAGCGTCCCTGAGGAACACACAGAAAGGGGTGGATTAGACGCTGTGTGGATTATTTTACTTTCAGTTCTTGGACATACTTTCTCCTTATTTTACTGAACTTCAAACACACCCACACACACACACACAACATATTGTCATTATTTAAACTTAAACATAGTGTTACATACTAGAAGAAAAAAGACGGGGAAACAGCTAGCTGTTTTTTTCCTGAGAGAAAGAATATGTCTACCAGCTTTTTAAAGCTCACAAATAAATTTGTTTCGTCATCAAACAACCTAAAATGTGAAAGAGATAAGTTACGTGCAGTTTATCCATCTGTGTATCATCTACAGGCTATAGCACTGGTTACCTGGCAACCTCACAAAGACAGAAAGACTCCATGAAGATGGTACACGGTAAACGAACTGTACTTAGATAGCACCTTTCTAGTCTTCCAACCACTCAAAGCGTTTGACAGTACGTATCTCATTCACCCCTTCGCACACATTCACACCGATGGCACAGCCTTCGGGAGCAATTTGGGGTTCAGTATCTTGCCCAAGGACACTTCCGCCGATCTTCTGATTAGTGGACGACCCACTCTACCTCCGAACCACACCCGAAGACACAGCATTAAGTTGTTAGTGAGCCTTCAGGTGTGTTCAGTCAGCAAACTGGGGTGGATATATGTCTGCATGAGTTAAAAATGTTTTAACTTGAGCACAAGAAACGTTTTGTGTTACCTAATGTCTGGACAGGTGGCACACTGACTGCACAAACAGTCCAGGGGTCAAACTGGAACAGTGTAAAGAGAAAATGAACTTCACTCACTGTGTGAACACATCTTTAAAGTGAGGTTAGCTGTTTCTGTTTATAATCTTCATGCTAAATTAATCATCTCCCGAATTCATTTCCATAATTAAAAAGAGGTGAGAGTGATCTTCTCCAACTCTTGGAAATTAAGCAAATAAACATATTTCACAAATACCACTAAACTATTCCTTCAAGCAAAAATGCAAAAAAATTGACCAAAAAAGATGAGCCAATGATGAAAAAAGAAAATGAGTCCTACTTAAAAGCGTACGCTCATTCCTGATGTATTGCTGCTCCTTAAGTAAGTGGCTAATTGATAAATATGCTCCCATTTGTTTGAGAGATGATGAGATCAAGAGCCGCAATGAAGCTCCTCAACTGTGTGAAAGATGGAGGGGCGTATAAACATACAGCCTGGGAGTCATCACAATCAACGATGTTCATCGTTAGTGAAGGTTTAAACAGAAATCGTCCCCATGAATGATCGCAAATTCTCCACTGAGAAAATCTCATAGGATATAAAAGCCGTGAAAGTTGGGACTAAACACATCCATTATGCTGATGATGTGAGAATTTACTGTCTGTGTGAAGGATGGGCAGAAAGTAAAGTGTGTCCCCACACCCCCACCACCACCTCCCTCCATCTGAACACAGTGATCTGCCAGAACTGAAGGAGACCCAAAGAGAGCAGCAGTTTTCTTCACAAACTCTGTAAATCACTGAGTGTTGAGTATCAGAGTGAAAGCAGAAAAAAAACATTTGTCCTCCATTACATATGATCCAGTTTCACCAAAATGAAGTGAAACAGCTGGTGGTGTGTGACTTAGCGCCATGAAGTGTTACGTACTTCTTGCAGATGATCGTAACCGAAGCGAGTTACATGGTGTGAGACAACATTCACCTGATTACAATTCAGCGTGATTCTATTTCTGTTATTTTATGGTAGAGAAGTGACACAGTGTTACTTTAAAGGAGTTCTCCCTTAAACGGGTACAACAAGGTAGATGGTGGCTCAGTTGTTAGGGGAATAGTAGATATGGTCGATACCTTTACGGCATCATTTCTGTCTGTTAAATATGAAACTAAAGTCAGAAGACAGCCAGCTGAGCTAAGTCTGACAACTGGAAACAGGGGGAAAGACTCTAGGATAGCTCTGTCCAAAGCAAACTACATTTAACAGCCTGTTTGTTGTCGTTGTTTTTTATATAAATGACACTAATGAGATGTATGTATCGATGTATCAACTAGTGAGCTGTAGAGGTGCTGGTAGGCAGATATTGTTACTTCTGGACAGAGCCTGGCTCATATTTCAAACACCTTTACAGTCTTTATGTTAAGCCAAGCTAACTGACTCCTGCAGACACGAGACTGGTATCCATCTTCTGATTTAACTTTTGTCATGAAGCGAATTTATATTTCCCACCTTATTCTCATTTTATTCTCATATTCTCATTCAGATTCAAAATGTCAAACTACCCCTTTAACTGTCTCACCTCACAACATGAGTGTCCTTGGTCGTCTCCTGTCCCTTCTCCCTACAGACATGAGACTGTTATCCATCTTATCAAACTTTAGGCAAGAAAAATGATTTATTTTTTTTATTTTTTTGGGCTGTTTGATGTTTGATGTGTTTGAGTTTCAATCCTGCTTGCTGCCGTCTACAATGTGCATGCTCTGGGATAGACAGTTGTTACTTATTCATGACTGTAAATAGGAATAAGCTGGTATGGAGTGTGTGAATGAAATGTTGAAGAAGCAGTTGAAGCGTGCAAAAAATGAAAAAAAGAATATGCTTCAATTTGATTTAATAGCTGACAGGTAAATGTATTTTATCAGGGGTTGATTTATCTTTTAAGTCATTTTACAAACACAAATTTTAAACATTTTCTGGTTCCAGCTTCACATTTATAAGGATTTTCAGCTTTTCTTTGCCTATTTTGACTGTAAATTAAATATTTTAAGGGTTTGGAATTAATTTGTAGATTAATCATTAGCCCTAAGAGGAATAAACTAAACTGTAATGCTGACAAACAAATAATGAAGCTGCAGCTGATCTCGGTGTCACCACCATCAGAGAATAATAAAATGAATGAAGCGACACCTTCACAATGGTTCACCTTTTTTATCCTTTGGAAATTCAATCCACTGCAAACAGCTGAAAAGATCAATTTACTTCCCAGCCTCAAATGAGAATTAGATGATTTATTCACCTTTTTTTTCTCCTGGCTTAACTATGAGTGGCACCGGGATACTATTAGCATTTACTGCACAAACATGTTGATGTTCTGGTCTAAATGAGGCATGCTGTGTTTTATTTTTCACCAAACAGGAAAAAAAACATATGTTGCAGATAACTGGACACATTTGACAAGTGTGGCATCAATTCGCTTTGGATTTCATTAGAATCAGTGTGTTTTAATTTGGTGTAGAGGGAATGAAATCCTTCATTTTGCGGTCACTTATCAGATTACTTAAAACAGGCAGTAATAAGAGCAAAAATAGTTTAATGGTTTCGATTCTACCAGCAAGAATATTTTTTACTGCAGTATGATAATTTTTTGGGAGTCACTAGCCTGATAAGCTGGTATTATTTTCAGATCTACTGTGATTTGGATGCTGCTTTCATGCTTTTCTGCCTACTGCCAGCTCAAACATTATGTTAAAGAATAATTGGCAACTTAGCAACCATTTACTTGTTCTGCAGCTATAGCATCTCCATGTTTGTTTGTTTTTTGCTTCAGGGGCAAGAGTGAAGAGAGAAAAGTGTTTTGCAGGAAAGGTCGTGAATCGAAAAAATATCGCAGCTGCAACTGTTTAAGCAAGCGCCATGTGGAGGTAGCATAGGCATACAGCATGAAAAGAGAAAAGGGAACTATAAAATAAAAAAAGGACAAAACACTGTGCCTGAGTGTGTGACTGTGGCACTGTGTGTGTGTGTGTGTGTATCATTACAGCTCTCAAATGTTCAGAGCTACCCAGAGGATCTTTGTTTTTATCTTCCTCTGAAAGCACTAAAAGAAAATGATCTGTCTCAGTTTAAAAGACAGACAATTCCTACCCACTGTTTAAATGAGCAAGGACAACAACTGAGTATAGGGTTTCACAGATGCAAACACAAACACACTCACACAAACACAAACATCTTTATGTGTCAAGTAAGAATAATACAGTGAGTTTTTTAAATTTATTTCTTTTAACTGTAGAGACATTTTTGTCAAAAAATCTCACCGTGCATGTGAGTATCATAACATTAAAGGGAAAGATCAGACCTCTCTGTCAACGTCTGACAAACACAATCATGATGTAACCTCATCTTCATTGACTCACAGGCCACAGATCAATAAGTATTGCAGCCCAACATGTGTATTTTATCACGGACTCACACCCTTTGTCTCGTTGTAACGTAGGATCTGTGGTCAAATGTGTGCACATACAGTACGGTGTAAAGGCCCGTGTGCTGTGGGCCAGCAGAATATTGTTGCTAAGCAATCCTGATAGTGTCTATCAGCTATCCAGAATTGCCCACAACCTGCCTATAGTCGAGGTGACCAGCCAATCAAATAACCAATTGGCTCAAGGCCAGTGTCAAGTCATTGTCTGAGCGGTGGGAATGGACATGCTTATGAATGTCGACTGCTCTACTCTGCTATGATGTATGACGATTATAATTAAAGTTTTAGCCGCAGCAGGGGTCCCTCCCAAAAATATAACAGTCACTTATGTTTCATCACTCAGGAAATCATCACCTCTAATAAAACATGTCAGCAGCTGCGATAAACACAAAATTCTGGATAATTTGAGCATTTTTGACCCAACTCGGGAACTACCAACTTTCATAACTTAACATATGTCTTCAGTTGGCATTCATATGAGCAAAGATTGTGGCTGAATGCAAAATACACCAACACACATCCATAGCTGGCCCCTGTTCGGCTTGTTTTAGCTTAGTGTTTACCTCTGTGCCATTAGCACTCAGTCCTTATCTGCCTCTGATTTCTGCACCTCATCACTGGCCAACATCACTCAGCCTCAAAAGAAAAAAAAAAAAAAAAAAAAAAAAAGGCTCGGACACATCCTGATTCACGGCGATATACAGGTACAGATAAAACACTCCTCCAGTGTAATAGTTTCATGACTCACTTAGTTTGAAAAATGCAGAGAAGATCCTAAATAGCTAGTGGTACATTTTGATTTTATTCATGTCACATCATAACTGCAGCTTCATTAAAGGAAAAAATAATAATTAAAAAAAATAAAGATCTACGAAACAAAACTCACCAGTCAGATGTAGTGTTCCCCTTTGTGAGGTGGCCCATCCAATATCAATAACTGTATGGGCTTCGGTGCCTCAGAGCTGTGGTAACATAGTCCGATCTCTCCCATAAGCAGAGACTGCAGTCTCCTCTCACTTCTCTCCACTGCAGCACTACAACCCTCCTCCTCCTCCTCCTCCTCCTCCTCCTCCTCCACCTCCTCCTCCGCTTCCAATGCACACCATCTCCCCCATTTTCCACCCTCCCATCACACACCTCCCTACTCCATCTCTGTCTCTCCCTCAGTGTACTCATGCACACAGCCTCTTTACCTCTTTCCATGCATGTGTGTGTGTCTCTCTCTCTCCCTGTCTCTCTCTCTCTCTCTCTCTTTCCCCAGCCTCATTTGTGATGCTGCTCACACAGATGATTGCAGCATGCCACTCTTTGGTCTAGCATAGGAGGGCAGTTGTAAAAGATCAATATTCACAAGCTTTGGGGTGAGGGAGAGGGTGGGGGAGTGTTTGCATAAAGCCACAGTTTGCACAGACGAGAGATGGAGAACAAGCAAGGTGGGTAGTAGGATGGCTGACTGAACTCTTAAAGGTGCGCTGACTTCATCACATCAGCTCCAATTGGTATCTCACTGAGCTCATGCAATTAAACGGATCCCAACAACTGATCTCAGAAGTGTGACATACACCTCCGAGGAGACCCTTCCTTGTTAAAGCCATTCAGAAACTGACACCAAGAATGATTAGGTCAACTTGTCTGCTTTTCACTGATCCCTCAGGAGACTTGTCAATGATAATTAGAAGCGAGCAGATTGCAAAGCATCTTCTCCAATTACAGCACAAACAAAAAATGCAGCCCACGGTGTTGAACTCAAACCGTTCCATCACATAACGTCTGCCGTGTCAACGAAAAACGTTTGCACGCATAGAAACAAAAGCATTAGGGTTTGCATGTGACAATGCCCTCGTAGTCTGTGGTTATGATCATTCTAAAAGATAAACTGGTTTCAAATCAGCAAACGCATGAAAGTGTTACTTCTGCACATATTTGAGCCCCTTTCAGTTCCAGCATTCACTGCTTGCTGATCAAACCCTCTTCCCTTCCTCACTCTCCTTGGGGAAATACCTTTCTGTGTGCTCATGTTCAGCTAGCAGCTGTCAGGAGCCGCTGTGAGGTGGCTCCTCTCACTTCACTCACAGTGCAATGGGCTTCTTCTGCCAGTGGGGGGCAGGGATCTCACACAAAACTGCTGCATCACAGAGTCCCTTTTTCTCTTTTTTTCTTTTTTAACAATATACTGCAAAGTTATGAACACATGATGCTTCCAATTTTTTTTCCCCAAACATAAAAGTGACAAAGACTTCTCCTCACAAATATAACTTATAGCTGCAACTCTGAACAAAATCTGTTCAAGATCACCAAGGACTTTTGCTTCATTAAGACTGGATATCTCACTCGCTTCTTAATTATACATTTTTGGCTGTGTTTAATGGTTTTCTCTTTTATCAGAGTCTCCAAGCATTTTCATGAGCGTTGAGTGACCTTGCTATCGACTTGCGAGCTACACAACTCAAATTAGAAATGAGTGAATTCTGACAGACTGAGGTGAGTAAGGTGAAGACACCATGGGAGTGAAAGGGATGACAGGCAGACAGAGGGAGAACTAAAGCAGCACGGTGAAGATAGGAGGGTAATGTTGCTGGCTTTCAGTTGAAGGAGCTTTCTGTCACAGTAAAAAAACAAAAAAAACATAAACCACATCTGAAACTTTGATGTGCTTTGAAGAAATGCATTTACATTTTGGAAAATAATTGTCTTTCTTGCTGAGAGTTTCACCTGATGCAATAAAAAAAGCATAAAGTATATATAATAACGTGGAGGTGGTCGTAAACATAAATTGTGGCGCTAGCTAACAGCCCACATGAGGTAGTCCGTTTTTATAGTTTCTTATCGACTTTAAGTATCAGCTGTCACTGCATCGTCCCTCCTTCTCTGCTGCTTTTTAATATTTTGCCCTGCAGTTTTATTAACAAGAATATAAACTGACAATAAGTCTCTTCCACCCAGAGCCTGGAGGCATTTACTGTAGCTTAGCTTAGCATGAAGTAGAGTTGTCACGATACCAAAATGATTAACCACAATACTATACCAGACAAAGTATCACGGTTCTGGGTATTATCGCGATACTGCAGCTTTTTTATTATTATCGTTATTATTATTATTATTATTATTTTTATGAACTGCAATGAATTTGTACAAGTTATAAATACTTACTTATACTTATACTTATACTTATTACTTGTTACTTATAATGTTGTTTGGTGCATGATAAACATAATACTGGTGAAGTAAGAATTAGACTGAAACAAGTTTGAAACAACGAGTTAAAATTAGTGGTGCCACTGACGCCGACGCCGCGGTGCTTCTGCCATGATGAGTGTGTTGTCTCGTATTTGTGACTGTAAGCCGTGCGCGAGACAGAACTTTAGCTTGTTGTTTGTAGCAGCTGTGTAGTTCGGTTGCGGTAGTTGCCATGTGTGTTTGTTTACAAGGGAGTAGCATGTAGTGAGAAGCCGAGATTAAAGTAGAGGTGGCCACTATGTAGCGGAAACTGGCACCAGTAGTATCGTAATCCATGGTAGTACCACCATGTAGAATTTATAGTATAGTACGAACCGCGGAGTACCGTGTATACCGTGGGTATCGTGCAACTCTAGCATGAAAACTGCATACAGGTGGAAACTGAAGGTAAGAAACTACAAGCAAGTCTAACACTAATTAAGGCCCACACCAATTGTATGTTATCTTGTAGCTGCAGTGTCACATTCTCAGTGATTTACTCAAGTTAATTGTGTTAATAAGTGAAATTATGGAGTGCTGGAAGGGAGATTTTATTACCTTTAGACATAGCTAGACATTTTACCTTTCTTGATGTCTAGATGTTTTTATTTTGTTAGCCAGGAATGACACGCAGAGCGGGAAGCCGTAAAAGTGGAATGACTACTTAGGCCATCAACCGCATCTTTAGAGACCACCTTTAGAGGCTATGGTCAGCTGTAGTACAGCAGAGTAGCTCAGGAGGTAAAGGACACGATCCCTGCTCACTGATCTATTGTGCTGTCTCAATGGAAAGTTTCAGTCAGTAATTATAGAATGGCATTTAATGCTCAGTGTGGCAGCACTCACTGTAAATCTGCATTGTCAGAGGAGCAGATTTGGCAACAACAATGACTTAATTCACTCAAAAGCTGATTTAGGACACGACAAACCCAGACTGCATTGTGAAATAAATTGCAAACGGGAAAAGTAAGAATGGTGAAAATGTTAATGGAAGAGAGCCAAACCGGATAGCAGTATTCTAGAGAGAGAGAGAAAGTCAAGAGATGTCTGATGTATTTAATAGCAAATATTCTGAATGACATTTTTTTGGCAAAATAGATTTCAGTCCATTTCTGTTAATGCACATAGAGCGATGTAAAGCAGAAAACCTCTTGTAAGTTTCAGCACTGGGTGTACAGGAGGCTTTGTGTCACTTCAACAAGCGCCAACCTCTGTGGCTGTGAAATTAAGCAGTTCCTTGAACAGCCACTTGAGCCTGACTACAAAACAAGTCAATCTCCATAAGCCCCCATGTGAAATTGCCCAACCTAACAGCTGAAATAAACATATTTACAGCCTGGTACAAAAAACAGTTTTGATCTCTTTAGATAATTTCCCCGTTCATGACAACTGTACTGAAGGTGAATTTTTATATAACTCACCATTCAGATTACATAAAGGCTTAAAGTTATGCATAATTAACAGCGTGGCTGCTTTGACTGACAGTTGGATGCCATTGCAGGTGGCTTGCTTGAGCACCCAGGCTTCATTCAGCCTTCCTCAGCACAAACCACGCTCTACATCTCTGCCCATTTTTGGATTAGTGGGGAGCCAGAAGAGGACGGACTGCCAAGATGGTGGCGGCCAGAGCCACCACATTCTGGGCTTCACAAAAGCTCTTCAGAAAAATGTGGGTGGCATTTAGGTTTTGTACCATGTTTTTAACATAAAACAATTAAAAAAACAACATAAAATATATATATTACAAAATAGAAAGCATCAATATTTAATCAGGAAATGAATTTTGTCCTTCAAAATGTAAAACTTATTTAAAATCTTGCAATGCTGATGTGTTTAATGGATTTAAAATGTTTTAATACGTTTTTGTTCATATAGCTCATGAATGTATAGGTTATATAACCTTATTTTAATAGCCGCCTTGAAGTTTAACAAGAAATGCAGCATAAACAATAAGTTTAAATTCTTCAAATCCTTTAAAAAAAAAAAAAGTAATCTTACAAATTAATGAAAAAATAATATTTCATTATTCTGGATGTGGCCATTAGATGTAATCAGCTAATGTTCTTGAGCTGATTTGATAATTCACGACTGACTCAGCAGCTTAGTTGCCTGGCAGAGTTTAGTGCAAGGTCACAATGCAGCTGCATTATAAACCGAAGCAGTGGTAGTACAGTAGGATTGGTTCACTTGGACTCCCAGTGCATTGTGGGATACTCCAGTCCTTCCCTGGCCCTCTCATTTCCTCAGAGCATCTCTGAATGAGTAAAGCTCTCCCTTTCTCTCTCGCTCTGCTAGCTGCCCTGTCTAGAAAGGATGAGTCAGGCCTCAGGACTGTTCTGCGTTGGGATGTCAATAACAGCAACACAACAACCATCAAAGCCCCAGATAACAAACATGTGCAAAAAACAGCTGCTGCTGACGTGTATCCGTGCTGAGCTGTGTTGGGACGTTTTGGGCAAAATGATTTGTCTCCTCTGAGGCAGCAAAGCAGAGAGGATGTGGAAAAGACTGCACCCTCTCAGCTCCTGCAGGGAGTGCTGCAATGCAGGGGTGTAACAGAGAAATACGAAGCTAGGAGGCAGTTAGTCCAACAGTCAGCTGCTCAGTCTCTTCCTCCATTTCCTGCCATGCCTCACTTCTTCCTCTTCTCATTGCTTTTATCTTTTACTCCTGACATTCTTTCCGTCTCCCTACCATCTCTGTCTCTGCATGTCTTACACAGTCACACACGCACACTTAGAGCACTGGTCATACTCTGGCCCATCATTACTGCAGCGTAAACAACAGTAAACAGAAAGCACCATATGGTCAGAGTTGGCTCTGTACATCAGCTGCAGTGTTTGGATGGAAGTAGCAGTTGGTCAACAAGGTGACGGTGTCAGCCCATGTGTGTATGTGTGCCTGTAAACACTGGCTTGGATTGGCCAAGAAGTGTGTTGATGGCTGTCACGGAAGAACTCCTGTGCGTTGACAGCAGCTTTTCACTCTGGGCATGATGGTGTTCTTGATAAGAGCCTTAAACCTCTAAACCACCATTGCACCCCTTAAAGTTGTATATTAAATCAATAATCAATAATTTATCATAATTATATTCCTTTATACATGGCTTCACTGAAACTGGACTAGATGTTTTTATTTTTCTAACAAACATTTCGATTTGTCATAACAGGAAAAGCACAAGTGGAACTAATACGATTGTGGATGGTTCATTTTGAGGTGATGTAACTTATTCTGACTGATCAGACATCTGTTCGGGTTGTAGTTGGGATGTGCTGTGCTGTCAACAAGCTCCGTTTTCTAATAAAAATGATGAAGGTTTCATTTGTCCCACCCTAACAGTCGCAACAAGAGTGACAGTAAGGAGATAGAAACTTAAATCAAGCACTGTCTGTAGACGCAGTCCTGAGAAGGCATCTAATCAGGCAACACAGGTGAAAGCACGTGTATGACTGGGAGCCATCGTGACTGGCTGAATTAAAAAGTATGCAGTCATTATAATGATCATACATTACACATTACACCTGTGCTTTTCCTGCAGTATGTCAGAATATCTCTACTATATGTAAAATATCTATTAAAGCTGATATGTGGAAGATGTGAGAATGTGATGCCCCTCACTGGGAAAATAATAATAATAATAATAACTGTATTATGAAAATAAATAATGATGTGGCAGAAAGAAAAGCACACAGCAAAGTTACTCGTGGACCCAGTTACACTGACAATGAAGTGTGTGTGCCCAAATTTGAACAGGGATACACAGCACACATTTTTACCTGTCATAGTAGAAAAAGCATTGGTGTTATATAACAATGACTTTGTTTGTCCCAGTAAACCATGACAGTGTGACAGTGAGCCACCAGGGCTCTGAAAATTGATGCAGCTAAATTAACCTCAGCCATCATTACTCTCATTATTTACACTTGTGCTTTTCCTGCTGTCACATTTAAATTGTTCTCCTGGCGTGTCATTCAGTGGCTTCTATGATCTGCCAATTAAGCAAAGCATTCTGAAAAGTAACTCGTTTTAACAGTCGAGTTAGATCGATATAAGCAATGTAAACAAATGTATAGATAGATGTGTCTGTTATGAACTGCCAACTTGTCTAGGGTGTACCCCACTTCTTTCCCAGTGCTGGCTGGGATAGGCTCCAGCCGCCTCACAACCCTGATAAAGATAAGCGGTTACAGGAAATCGATGGTATGGATGTGTAAAAATTGCTGCTGAATCATGTTAAACTGAGAAAAGAGCATGCAAAGTGAGCTAAGAGTGACCAGGGGAGATACAACAGCTGACAACCCCCTCTTGGGCAGCTTAATAAGGGTTGTCCACATAGGGGGGAGGTCCCGTTAAAATCTACATTTTAAATTATTTATGAAAATATGAATATGAAATTAATCTTGAAGACACTACTTGGGGAACATACATCTTTCGAACAATTAATCATCAAACCAAACGTCTCCCTGCTTGTCCATTGTGAATTTCTATACTATAGTACTATGTTCTTCCATCATAAAACAAGTGGAAAATTCCAACCACAGGGGTAAAACTAACAAAAGTGATTAACTGCATAACATCTTTTCTACTAAATTTCCCCTGTGTGTTCATTCACAGACATCAGCATAAATGCAACTATAATGCCTTCAGACATTTCTGTGCGCTCATGACAAATGTAACTGAAACAGTCACGTCATCAAAGAAAAAGACAAGGTGTGACGATGTCTTTATGTTCGCCTATGACAAAAATTGGAACATTAATTCACCTAGTAGCTCAACCGTATGAACAACTGTACCGCATTACAGTCATTTGACTGCAAATATTCTGTCATTCACGCCACAAATATGACAAATCTGCCTCTCTGGAGTTGACAGTGTGACGGTGGCTGTCCTTCCAGTTTGTGTTTACTATGAATGGACTGATGACTCGCTCTATTGTGATCAGAGAAAAGCTTTTCCTCTCAAGGTTTCTCAGATTGAACCAATCAAACACTTTTCTATCTAAGATCTTCTGTCTTCTTCCTTCCCTCTGGTCCTTTCTCTGCACCATAAACACAAGTATAGATCAATTGTACACATCATTAGGATTGAAACCAACAAACAAACATACGTATGTACATCTACACACACACTACACACACTCTTCATTCTCTGGGTGCTGAAAATAGCCTGGCCGACTGGTGATACTGGTGCATTCATTGAGCAGAAGGGAGGGAGAGAGAGCGACATTTAGAGACAGAGAGGGAGGGAATACATGTCCCCACCGATGAAGGATGTGTTCCCCAATTGCATAGATCTGGGGCAACATGGCCGAGCAGTTCTGAGTAAAGAGAAGCCAGAAGGGACACGAGTTCAGTAAGTAATTATCTGATCCATCTGCACAGACTTACTACATTTCCCCTTCTTTTCCTCTGGCCTTGAAACCATTCCACATCAGATTTTATTTGAGACGCTCGCTAATTAAACAGTGAGCAGTCATTTTTATGCTACCCTCTGTGCCATATTAAAACGCACATGAAGTGATGTGGATGTATTTGGAAGCAAAAACTTTTAAGGCTGCATTAATAAAGTCTCTAGTCCAAAGGCCATCAATGAGTGCAGAGAACCAGATGTGTCAATCCTGGCATCTTCCATTTTCTGCTCCAGCAAATTTCTAAATCTGTCAGGGGTTTGGTGCTGGAGAGGAGAAGACAAATTGGTATCATTAAGAAAGCCCTTCATCAGCAAATCCTGAAAAATAGGTCTGCACTCTGCATCAAGCCACAAAAAGGCAGAAAAATCCTGTTCTGTTCTGTTACTGTAAGCAATAAATTACTTTCATTTTGCGTGATTCCAAATATCAGTTCAGAAATAGAAACAATATTTCTTTAATGGTGTTGTTATTTTGGTTATTAAACCTCTGCATCAGTCAGCTAAGAGTGCAGGACCCAGAATGACCATGTGAGGGCACTATGAATACACAGGCTACACTAAAATGGCTCTGCATGCTTTAAAAAGACCTCAACATAAAGTCAGCACTACAGTATACTGTATACATTTCTGTCCCAATGGGAGACTTACTGTATCTCTGTTACTAGCATGCTTTTATTGTTTCTCAGGAGGCCTGTTCAGTCCTGACTTCAAAGTGGCAAAGATTAGTCTGATTATCACTCCAAGCTATCCTATCTTATCTTTATGCTATGGGCAGCGTCTTCAATCTCTGTTCTACTGGTACCCTTCTTCTTCTTCTCCCTCATAGAGATGTTAGTCTTCTTAGAGGTTTGAGATTGTCTGATTTTACCCTCACAGTTCACCTGTTTATATACTCTTTTCTACCCCCCTAGCTCATAGCTTATTGTTACCTAACAACAACTCTTTCTCTCTGGGTTAAGGGTTGTGTGACCATGATTTCAACATATCTGGATGACTGTGTGACCATGGCATGATCAACTATTAGCTAGATCAGCACTTTGGGACAAAAACTTAACTTTCGATGCTATTTTAATTCAGGTATTTCCCTTATTCTCCCAGCCATCTGTCTGCTCTGTCTTCCATATGCTTTCACTTCTCTGTTTGACGTGATTAATCATTACATTAATACGTGTTCATCACAATCAGTGGAATTAAAACATTGATCAAAACAGTCATTTTGTAAAAATGTAACTCTCAATCAATCATAATCTAAGTGGTTACATACTGATTCAAACATTCATCATCTCATACTGCTTTCTGTTAGCTCAGTTGATCGTGTTTTCTATTCATTTCTGTGCTGTTTTTCAACATCTAGCATTGAGGATGAAGCCAACTAAATACTGTCACGTCACACTCCCTTTGCAAGCATGTAGGAGAGTCTACATTGGCTGTGAAACTTATATCTATATCTATATCTATATCTATACCTATCCATTTGGCAAGTGTTTGGTTTGTTCATACTGGGCTACGGTAGAAACTTGGAAGAGGACCTGTTCATGTTGTCCATATAAAAGGTTCATTCTAAGGTAACAAACACACATCTATTCTCATTTTTAGGTGATTATACACTGATGAAAACGCAATTATGTATATAATTATGTATTATTATATTCAATTTGCCATATTTTGCCGATAAATCCCCTTAAATTGTACACATTGCACCTTTATAAGTGCAATATTAATTCACAGACACAGCCATCATTTACAGAGCAACGTTAACATTAATTTAGAGTTGTGTTTCTGGCCACCTGATCTAATAGCCAATCTCTTTTAGATATATGTCTGGTCTTTACCACCTCCTGGGAGAAATATCAGACTTTTTAGCTGCTAAATGCACAACTATGTCCAACGGGTAGTTGCTAACTTAACGTGTACAGTGGTTTTTTAGAGCTCTTTCACTGAAAACAGCTGCCTGCTGTGGCCAAAAGCAACACTACAAAAGCAATGAGAGTTAACCAAAGCTGTAAAGTTGTAGGCCGAGCTGAAACTCACTAAAAGGTGTGTAAAGCCCAAAGGAGCTGCATATTCAAGTGGTAATTCTCTGTGGGTTCTTCACTGCAAATGACCCCTTGACCCCGCTGTTTATCTTACATGAAAAGGTGAAAATGTTCCTTTACCTCTTCTGACATCAGCTTTAGCTTTAAGCTTTATAGTAGTGCAACATATAGCCAGCACACAAACAGAGCTACTGACTATTGCTGCTCAATCTGGTACTTAAATATATTAATTCACCCATGAAGCACTCAAAATTGATCTGCTGAAAGGTATTGATCCTGCTCTGCTCAAGACGGCGGAGGTTGGGCTGAAACTGTGGTTGTTATAATCATGGGCTTTGACGTAAATAAAGCAAGCAGCAGACTACGGTAATATCATATAATGTTGTATTTTTTCACCATTGTGGAAATACACTTAAACATTTATCTACTGTGTTTCACCATTGTGGAAATACACTTAAACATTTATCTACTGTGTGATGATGTGATCAAAAGTCACACTGTGCTCACCAGATTAACTTCATGTCTGTCATTTGGTGATGAGCAGGTGGCGTTCAGAGCTCTTTCACTGCCTGGAAACGATGCCGATGGCAGCAGCAGTGAGAGTTAACCAAAACAGTAAAGTTGCAGGCCATAAAACCAACACGTTTAGTGTTTGAGTCAAGAGAGTGATAATCCTCTGTGGGTTTGTCACTACGTGTGACATCTGAGGTGTCACTCGTAGTTATGTGAACCGTGATTAATAGAAGCATTGATTAGAGCAGCTTTAAATCAAATCCAGCTTCTATCTTCATTCTTTCATTCTGGATTCCTCTTCAGAAAACAGATATTGGGCCTTTTTGTTTGCTGATTATTCTCTATAACGTTTAGCTCATTACAGTTTCACATGTGACCTATTGAAATGTCAGTTTATAGTGACATAACACAGGGAAAATGCAACAAACCATCACATTAGAGAAGCTGTGACCAGTTGATGGTTGCAGTTTTAACTTGCTGATTGATTCATTGACTAATTGTTGCAGCTTGAGTTCTCAGTGGAGCTGCAATGATTGTTTCCCTTTCAATCTGTATTGCTTCTTGTGTGTGTGTACGTCCTCCATCTCCCTCTGTTGTTACTCCAGTCTGTATTGCAGATTTGACATGCTGTTTCTTGGCTACCCTTATCTCAGGGCCTACGAAAGTCTAGCCTTGACATCTGTTTCTTTTCGGATATACAAACTGGTCACAAAAGCCTCCTGGGTTGTTGATTGTATTTCTCACAGTCTGAGTGCAGTTAGGGTTAGAAAAGAAAAAGGTCCAGAAGTTCAATACCTGAGCTATATGATGACACACATTTTCTTTTGTATTCAGGGCAAACCTTAAAACAAATCCATCGTAACACATCCTCAGGCAGAGAAGTGTACTGACGGCATTTGACTGACTGCACTGCAGCACCAGCAAAGACATCAGTTCAGCAACTTTCAAAGGGAAGTTCTCAAAGTCTAGAAAACATCTCTCATGACATCACTGTCTGTGCTAGATGTCAAAATGTCCCTCAATACAAAAAATATCATCAAATGCCGTCGTCTTGTGAACTGATATCACTGCGTATACCTACAGTACACAAAGAGGATGGTGTGTGGAGCATAAATGAAAAACAATAACAGTGTGCTTCATGTACATTTATGCACCTGGCAGCCTGTGAAAGAGGATCTCAATTTAGTGAGGACAGGATTATAGGCAGCAGCACAGAATCCCATTTCATGAACCATCAAGCAGCAGAAGTCCTCCGGGCATGATCACCTCTCCTCAGGAGAAGCTGCGATGTAGAAAGTTAGAGGAGCTCAAATGGAGGGCTCCTGATTACTGCAAGAACTAGTCTAAAACCTGAATGAAACATTACTGAGATTCACATTTCCTACACTCATCAATCTGTCCACTGGTTACACTCTTACCAAGCCACTTAAGCCTCACATACAGTATACATGTGGAAGGAGCATGTTAAACCTTCTGGTATCAATCATTAATATCATTGTCCCAGCGTGTGTGAAGATCCTTAGGCCTATCATCCTATCTGTACCTATCTGTACCACGACTGTCTGAGAATCCATCCAATAGATGTTGAGAGTTTGGACCAAAGTGGTAGACCAACCCACAGACGGATATCCCCACAAGAATGGCAAAAAAAGAAGAAGTGTGTTCGCTTGCATGTTAATAATGGAAACTAAGTACTGCAGTTTCATAACGGGACACCTTATAACATCACCTCATCTGAGAAATGTAATGCTGACTTCATCACCACACACCAGGCTCGGCTGCAAAACTGTGCAGTATGATTAATCCTCTCTCAGTGTGCTGCTGAAAGCCAAATCAGCAAGAAAGCAAAACTTTAGATGCAAAATGATATTATCTCTCTAGAATATTTGTCATAGTACAATATCACTTTAAACAGTGAATAAAAGAGGTAATAGAAGGGAAACATATTAACATATAAAGTGTGCATTGATATATATATATATATATGAACACAAGCTTTATATGTGCATGTATGAGCATCTGCTATTAGAAGACGTGTTACTCTGAAACCGTTAAACATTTATTGCAGCACAAAATGCACCAAGGCAAGTCATTGTGGGACAGAAAGGCTACGTATGCCAGTATGAGAGTGTAACCACAGGCATACTGCAGCTACACACCCCTTGATCCACCTCTGCTGATGCCAAAAGGAAGTCCTCATTTGGCACGCACACTTAGGAGTGTCCCAGTCATGTACTCATAACACCCCTGGGGAATAAAGAACCTATTGCATCACCTTATCTGTTCACACTACTGCATCATAATCAGCCCCAAAGAACATAGAGTACCAACAAAGATCATTCGTCCAAATTTATGGCTGAAAATAAAACATTTCTTTACTGATAGGGAAAAAAAACCCTAAAACAGGAATATTCACATGGGAGATGTCTGTGAGGCCTAGTGATGAGAACGTGCAGCCTAAATGACAAGAAAAGGATGCAAATTTCAAGCTACAGTGTAATCAGTGTCCATCAGAGGCTGTAATGCGCAAAATTTTACAGCACATTGGCGAGAGCTATACATTCAACCGCCTTCCAATACAGTCAGCAAAGAGAATATTTTACTAAAATTTCAAGAAATGGACTTGGAATAAATTTGTCGGTTTAACAGCTAATGGGACGACAGATCCCTATAAACACAGTGAGCTCTGCAGAAGGGTCCCTTCACTCTTGCTGGCTCAGCAGATTTGACTTTGCACACACTCCCCCAGAGCTTTTACTGTATAACAGAGAGCTGACTCTCATCATCCACCTAAAGACTTACACGCTGTAAAACAAACAAGGTGTATAGGAAAATGTCTGCTAAAAATCACATATGTCACACTTGGAATCAGTTTCTACACATAGATTACAAGCAGCCAAGTGTTTTTGCAAAGTGAAGAAATTCCCTCACACACACACACACACACACACACGTTTGTTTTTGATATGTAACATTATACTGCAGCACTACATGATGGCTACGCACCAGGCTTGAGGACTTACCGGCATGATGTAAAAGTTCCACTATGGCAGATTTGTGACAGCATTAAAAAGAGACGCTAACACTGTCTGCTCTAATTACCCCTGAGCCATTTAGTCTATCTTTCTCTCTCACTGCAGAGCTTTTTTTTTTTTCCCCTCCACATTCAGACAGGATGTGTGTAATGAGGCTAGGTGCCTCTGTGACAACCTGGCATGCAGCAAAGCCCCAGTAACTGATGATGCTGTCTTAGGCAGGAGGATGAGGAAGAAATGCTGCTTACCTTGAAGAGAGATGTGCTGCCTCCTAAACAAGGAGTGGAAGCAGAGAACAGGGTCAGATATGCTCGTGACAGGAAGAAAAAAGAAAATCTTAACAATCTGCACTTTGGTTCATCCCACTCTCAAAAGACATCTTAAAACCCCCAGTGCTGCTAGGTCCCAGTTTCACCTGAGGGTGTTTCTGTCCAAGAAGCGGACACCCTTCCAACAAGAGTTTCCTCGGCTAAAAGGTGTTGCTGAGGTGTACTCAGATCAGGCAGAGGGGAGAGAAAACACTCACATAGATTAACATTGTCCTAACACACTGAAATCAGCACAAGCATCAGAGCCGGTGCAGTTCCACTGCTGTATTTCCCGGCACTGTGCGCTCATTGGCTGAGGAGCTACTCAATAAAAACCCTCCTTGTCATCAATTGGGTAGGGGAGGAGGGGAGAGAGGCGTGGGGGGTGGGGGAGATTTTCTGTGGCGCACTAACAACTGCTCTCCTCCTCTTTTCTTTCTTGCTCCATCACTTTTTTCCCCTCTCAGTATACAGGCATACAGGGTTGTGCTGAGCTTTGAGAATTAGACGCAGGAGGAAAGGGAGGAAGAGAGGAAGGAGAGGGAGGGAAGTGCAAAAGCAAAGGGGGTAATCGATGAGTGGTGAAAGGAGATGTGAAGATGGTAACCGGGGGGTTCTGCAGTGGCTCTCATGGAGCTTGATTTTTTTTAGGTCCTGTGCTGCAGGAACTCTGCAGGAACCTGAATGCAGTGAGGTGTGAAGACCAGTGGATAGAAGGAGAAAGAAAGAAAGGGTGGGAGGAGTAGTGGAGAGGATGGGTGAGGGGGTGCTACTGGTCTGTTCGGGCTGGTTTTGCTGCAGTATAGAGGCAGGCAGAACACAGATGGGAAGTTGTTCTCTTTCCTTTTTTTTTTTTCTCTTCTCTTTTTTTTTTCTAGCAGCAATTGATGTGAAGCTCCAGCAGACTCAGCAGCAGCAGCAGCAGCAACATAAAGAGGCAACTAGTTCCTCCCTCCCTTGTTTACAGGCGTCTAACATGAAACTCCTGAATAATTTAAATAAGCAGAAGGTGGGATGAGCTGCAGGAGTGGAGACCACTGTTGCTGCTTCATTAAGGAGGCAGAGATTATAGAGTCATCTAATTAAACAAAAATTGCTCAAGTCAAGCAGGAGTCAAACTGTGCATGGTAGAAGATCGTTAAATCTGGCGTGACGTTGCCTGCAGACAAAACATTCAGTTCAACAACTTGACATTTCACGTGTTTTATGAGCGTGTCTTTCAGGATTGCTCACGTCCAGTAATATCTAGCAATAAAAAGAAGATTGAAGCAGTTGTTTTTAATTTCCTTCCAGCTCAACAATTCACAGCCTAATTACTGTACATTGACCTAATGAAGTCGCTTTCTGCTGTCTGAAATCAATAGACTACCTGATTTCCTACACCAGACAGCTGGGAGAGCTGCATCACACTGCAGGTTTCTCCGGGGAAATCCGCTGCGTGGCTGGTTTGTTTACTTCAGCTCCTGTGAGGCAGCATGAAATATAGAAAATCTAATCATGTCAAACTATTTCACATATTATCATTACATATTATTAGATCTCAGAGACATTATTCAGCCTAAACATGGCTTTAAACATGAGAAAAAAGAAAACTGTATCACATTATCATACCACCTTAACTGCCTAAGTCTTAGGGATATAAAAAGTGTCCTCAGGCAGTCTATCCAGCTGATTTAGCAGGGTAACATTTGTTAATGAAAATCAACGACAGGACAGTGGTGTGAGTGCCAATTTCACCATTACACTTATTAAACCTTCTGGGAACTTTGCCAAAACCTCTGCAGCAAATAGCGGCCGAGCTCTCTCCAAGGAGCACACACCATTCCATTGCCTTTGGCATTACCCTTGACATAGCAGCAACCATGCAGTGCTCAGTGCATTTCCAACGATTAGAGCAACATCACCAGATGAGTCAGAGATGCTGCATTACTAAAGCATCCTGCCTTTTTCATGAAGTTTTCATCATTGGGCTTATTTGCTTCTATTCCTCGAGGGGGAAATGATAGGGAAGAAAAGTTTTGATGGGATCCAATTATTCAGCCACAGGATATTTTATGATTGCCTCATGCTGGACTTCATGTCGATAAATCATAATAGATGAAACAGGGAACAGAGATAATTCAGCACGGATATTAGAGGTGGAAAATGTGCCTGAAGCGGCCATGTAGGTCTGGTTTCATAAAGGTGAACCAGGGAGTCTGATGAGTCTCAAACGTAAAATGAAAATGGAATTGTGAAACACAGCTACAGCCCTGCTAGCTGCTCTGTGAGGGAGCTAAATGTGAACGCTGCATGCCGACATGCTCATAACAACAATTATACTGCAGGCATAATGTTCATAACCATGTTCAACATCTTACTTTGGTGTGTCAACATGCTAACTTTTGCAGTTCAGTACGGTTGAGGCTGGTATGCTCAAAAACCTGAATATAAAAATATTGGACACATTTGCTGGACACTGGATGAAAAGTGAGAGGACTACTACTGGTCTGGGAACCATGAAAGTCTGTGCAAAATTTAATGGCAATTCATCATATACAGTATTTGCTTACATATTTCAGTCTGGACTAAAGTGATGTGGCAACCCACTCACAGCCTGACATCCATAGAGACGTGCTGCTCACGCAGCTAAAAGGACAATTATTCTGAAATGAGATCTTGCAGAATTGACACTTTCATTTTCCCAAATGAAACTCGGCAATGAACATACAGTAAGAGAAAAGCACAAGCTTTCACCACCGGTGAACAGATAATGCCAGAAAGTTAATAACTCTTTCATCCAATTGAATGTGCATGATTTCTCATCTACCGAATTCAAGGTTACTATAAGAAACTGAATTGAATTATATTTCAAACACATGAGATATATATTGTAATATGTTTAATGTATGCACTTACCTATTATATTATTCATCAGTGATTTAATAACCGTATCCATTAGAGGTTTGAAACTTTCTCAGTACAGGATCTAAATTAGACAGGAAGTCTCTTGCTCCATGACCCTATTGCGGCATGTCAGCATCCAGGGACCCACCAGATATAGGCCTAAGATGCACTATGGCTCCAAGCCCACAGGTTAAAGCTGCACGACGCAAATTGTGCAAAAAAAAATGTCAAATCAGTGTTTTCTGTCTTAATCACTGAATTCTACCTCTTCATTCTGCTGATGTGGATGTAGAAACTAAATGGCCTCTCCTCCCATTTTCAGAAGGTCTGCAGATGCCATTGCTCAACTGTAACACTAGAGGACACCACACTAAAAGAGTCGGCTCTCAGATGTAGAGCTGGGTCACTTATTATGCGGCACACTTTTAACACACTTCCTTACTATCTCTAGACAGCAACAACAACAAAAAAAGGACTACTAGGAAAAATCATGCGAGGGAGGCAGAAGTTGGTCCTCTTGAGTCTTTTAAATTTAGATCATGATGACATTCTCCTTTTTATGTTTTTATTTTTTTCACTCTGAGTTGTCTAAGCAAATAGAAAAGCACATTTTGCCGGTCAAGCCTCCTGTTCCCAAAATAACCTGAGCAAGATGGAGCACTGATGCTAAATTTGTCAGCCTCTGTGTGAACCCATGTGTCTCTGTAACCTGGATATCTCTGGCATCCCGTGCCGTATCACTATGCCAGTAACTCCAAATAGTCCAAATACTTACACGATCAGTATTATACATTGGTATTATTATTATGGAAGTCCTGGCATACTATAATGTACTCTTGGGTCTGTATGAGCCAAATGAATAGTGCTGCTGTCTCATTGGTCTGCTGCCAACACAGATTCATACAATCAGCAGCTGAGTGAAACTGTTGTAGGAAGTAATTAAATCAAAGATCCAGTAGCTTTTTGCATTAGTCCTGAGTTAATCTAGTATAAAACAGTGTTTTATTGTTTTTTATTTTAAACTCTTGGTAACATTTCATTCAGTCACAGTAACAGTCGATTCAGTAACCTTGATTTAATTCTCAAATGATCTTTTAAATTTGTAAAATTTCCTTTTAAGAAGATTCAGTTCAAACCCAAACCTCACAGTAAATTTCTCATTCACTTATTATTGGAAACTTCATTCAATTTGTACGCCGTACTGTATATGGTATGTCTGAAACTTTTCCTAAAATTATAAAACTATTGAAATATTAATTTGATTATTATACTTAGAGACTAAAACATAGTGTTGCCAAATTCTAAAACTTTCAGCGACTCTGTAGCTCATTTAAATACGTAAAATACGTAAAAATGATTAAAATAAAAATATATATAATTGAGTGCACTACATGTATGTCCCTGCTTTACTGCTCTTCTTCTCATTAAAACTGTGCACAGATACAGATATTTAAAATACCTTTTCATTTGTTCATCACAATAAGTTGTTTTTTGAACTTCTGTACACAATAGCAGCTGTTAAACTACCTCTGCTAGATGTAAACGTAAAAAGACACACTGAATTGAAAAAACAAAACCAGAAATTAAATTATTTATTGATATAAACACATAGATGTTATATGTAGTTCTCTTATGAGGAACAGTAAAGCCAAGTTGTAAAATTCTTGGTGTACACCTAGTTAGACTGACAAGATGATCAACTAGGGAGGAACAGTGTTTGAAGAATGTGATAATTTAGTTACCAGACATTATAGTTGGGAAAAAAGCTGATTGTGGACATGGATATGGACTTAATATAATGTAGTGAATGATAAAGGCATAAAGCTACAACAATTGTTCATCGTAACACAGGCTAACACTTGACAAGGGGCCACAGGCAACAACCCTTCAGTAGTGTGGTCACCAGCCATATATACATGTTCTTCCAGGAATCCAGTACATTCCTGTAAAGACAAAGAAGTAATTTCAACTTTAAAATATACATTCATGATTGTGGACGACAGTTTTAGAAACGCTAAAAGTGTCACGCACCTTATGCTGCAAAGGCCCCATTCCTTCTGCTCCTAATTTGGGATTGCAACAGATGAACGTAAAACGACAACAGGTGTTAAAAAGTCTGTCAGTACTGCAGCCGTAGAAACACAGAATCACGTAATAATAATAACAACAATAATAAAAACAATAATAAAACAAAAACAAGGTTTGAATAATAAACATTTTTCTGTATTTTTTAAAACATCCTGTTTTATTCAGCAATTCCATATTGCATAAAACCACGGCTGTGCATGGATTCAAGCTCCAAAATGTTTAAATTATGCTCATAAAGAGAGTAATCTGCTGATAAAATGCTGTATCTCCTCTCCTAAAGGAGGCTGCTGCTGCTGCTGCTGCTGCTGCTGCTGCTGAGTCAAGGAAATGTGATTAAGTCTCCTAACTGAGTACATGAGGAGCCATTGCAGATTTAATTTATGGACTCACAGGCCACCTTTTCCAAGTTTAGTGCCCTCCATGTATGGAAAGTAACTCATGGGGACAGCAGATGTCACCTCAGCACTCATAGATCAACCTATCCAATACAGTTTTCATTGCATTCATTTGACAAATGTAACTACAAGCAACTTAATCCAAAAATAATAGCTAGACTATAAATATTTCATCATTTCTGACCTGTGAGAATGTGAATGTTGACCTATTTCTTGTCTGCATCTGCAACTACTGGCTCTGTAGGACAGAAAGACAAGTTATTAGCTTTGCAAAGCAAATACAGTACAATTTAAATCTGTTTTTATACTATTAACTATATTAAAAGTATGTGTTTTTTAAACTTACGTTTGACTTCCAGCTTGCAGCTGACAGTTGCTTCTCCATGATCGTTCTGAGCTTTGCAGGAGTACACACCACCGTCAAAGTTACCGGGCCTACGGATCTCCAGAGAGCAGATACCCTGCACGCAGATCTGCCTGTACTTGGGGTCGTCTCCAATAATCATCTGGTTCTTCATCCATTGAACCTTGGGCTGCAGAAAAAAACAGATTCAGATAATATGTGTGATTTTGACATGTTTTCCAGCAGGAGTCTGTTAAGTGTATTAAACCCTCCCATCTCCTAATAGCCACCAGCTCACAAATAAACAAGCAGCAGTGGTGTGTCTATTTTTGTTTGTGCTACTTGGCAAGAAAAAGCTCCTTTTGATTGAAGTGGACACACAGCACACACCCGGTTTGGAAGTTTTAATGGGACTGACAGGGTGAGGACCTCCTGGGGCCCCGTGGGGGTATGTTACACATGTGACCCTGCTGACCTGGCGTCTTCTCCTTCTTTTCCACTTCAAAAACAAACAATACCAATTATAGCCTTTTTGTCAAGACCATCTACGCTACCCTCCTGTTGGCGGCCCGGTGGGATTATGATTCCAAACAGGAGGTGAGAGGCTCAGACAGCAGTCTAACAAGGCCAGGTGAAGAGCTTACACATTCTCAGCTCAGAGGCAACCTGCTGACAGGTAGTCTGAGTAGTGACGACACTGGTTTTACAATATGATCTAGCAAAAACTGGATTGCATGCATTTCAACATGCGAGGACTGTATCAATGAAAACATACTGCACCATTGGGAGAACTAGATAAACTATATGCAAATGTAGTTTTTTTCATCGAATATCAAGTGTTGAATCTTGAATTTTTGGTTAATTTGAGCAAATGTGTCACATGAGTGGGGATACAGGACTTATTTTGAACTAGTCAGAGTGATGATTTCGCAGTCACACCATGATAATCAACAACTAAACTGATCAAACAAACAAAAAATATTTTACATCAAAGACAATGAAAGAAAAATGTTACTGTACTTTGGGGCTTCCCCTGACAGAGCACAGCAGCTTGGTGCTGTAGCCGGTGGTGGTGCTCCTGTCAGTCAGAGAGGTGGTGAACTTGGGTGGCTCTGCGAAGTCGTGTTCCTTGTATTCAGGAGGCTTGTAGTCAATATCTGGACGGTGGAAGAGAAACAGACTTAAACATGAAGTTCTGACTTAAACTGTATGTAATTAGAGTTGTAAAAAATTTTATTGTGTGTTGCTATTATTCAAATTCGTATCTGATTTGTAAAAAAAAAATATATATATATATATATAATGCTAAGCTCAAAGGTCCACTTGCTAGCTTTCTAAACTTTTAACCACAAAGTCTGATGAAAGCTATTCCCAAAGCATAACAATGAACCGCCACGCTCAGGTTTGAATCTATTTAGCTGACTGAAAGCCTTATAAGAGCAGATAACAACAATGTTAATACAGGATCAGTAGTAATGAAACAGAATTAAAAAGGAGAAGAAGAAAGGAATGAGAACCAAAGAGAGCTTCAGAAGAATCTGAGATTTTCAGTGAAGGGCACCTGTCTTTAGGATCTTGGCCTCCTCCTTTGCAACAGTGGCGCTCTCGCTAATTCCACACTTGTTCTCAGAAAACACTCTGAACTTGTAGGTGTTGCCCATGATGAGGTCAGAGATGGTGGCATTCAGTCTATGGTAATGCTCCACCACAGTGAACCAGTCCTGCAGAGACACACAAACACAGTTGAAGAAATTATGAATTAGAAGATGAGGTGCATGTAATTCTTCATTTAATAAGCATCAGGTATAATTTATTACGTCCTTTGATAATGAAACTTACTCCAGTCTTTTTGTCGGCCTTCTGGATTGTGTAACCTGTGATTACTGTGTTTCCTGTGTCGGTGGGTGCAGTCCATTCCAGAGCAACATTGAAGCCCCAGGTATCCACAACTTTTACAGTGGCAGGAGGCCCTGGCAGCTCTGTGAACAACCAGGCACTGATTAGGCATCAAGTACCTCAATTTACAAATCTCATCTCACCAAAGTAATCTTCCAAAACACTATTTGTCACCGTATCGCGGACAATCCTATGTCTTCTTTTTGACAGAATCTCAAAAAATCTTCTCACCAACAATTTGAAGGATGAGGGAAGCCTTGTCCTCGAAGTCATCCACCTTCACACACATCTCATACACTCCAGAGTCATCTCTCTCGGAAGTACGGATAAACAGGATGCTGTCTCTTTCGGTGCTGCGGATGTTCACCCTCTTTGTGTCCAAGGGCTGACCATTCTTTGTCCAGGTCACCACAGGTTTGGGTTTTCCCTGAGTTAAAAAAAAAGGAGAAATTAGACAGTTAGTTGTATATATTTTAATTGATCATATTATGTGAAGATACAGTCATCTTCAGCTTACTGTGAAGGGGATGGTCAGGTTGATCTTATCTCCAACATTAGCGACATATCTCTGCCTGAGGTAACGAGGCAAACGGACCTTGGGACGATCTAAAGAGAAAAACAGTGAATTAAAGAAACAATGATTATTATTAAAGCAAGTCAACATTACATCATTTATACTGAGAGCCTTTTTGAAGGTCTTTTTATCTGCTGCTTCCACAGGGGATTATAAAGGGAGGAAACGGATTGTCTGGATCTCTTAAGAGATTTCTTGGAGTGAATCAAGAAGATTTTATTTTCTTTCGTGACCAACAAATCTTGAGGAAATCGATAAAGCCGCTGAGCTGATCTAAGCCCATTTTAGCCGGGGGAATTTTCACTGGTGCCATCAGGGTAAGTCTGTGCTCTAACTGGCTGTAAAAGTAAGTGCCGGTATATTCTAAGACCTTTATCCTTTTTGCTATGCAACTCGAAGGTGCATGCCTTTCATTTTAATGTTTATTTATGGCATCATGTGTCAAAGCACCAAACAAGGGACAAGTAAGACTTTGTAAAGATTATAATGAAGGAGAATAAAATGAGAAGATGCACATAGACATGAATCTTTGGAAAGCAGTTGTTAGTTAATATTTTTGTCTATTTATGTGTATGGATATGTATGTTTGTAGCCTTTTTGCTATAAATTGTATTTATTTGTGTTTGTATTGCAAATATAAATTAAACATAAATCATAAGATAGTAGTTTCATGGCTTAATAATTGTTGTTTTATGGAGTTATTTATTTAATAATTGCTCAAACTCATCATACAACTTTTTTTAACATGTGTTAGTTTGTTGTCCTATGTGCGACAACTGATTTATTGGGACAAATTAGGACACATTGAACTGTAAACGTAAGAGGTGTAAATCTGCAGGTAGGGAATCTATGATTATTTGCATCATAAATACAAAATAAAGAGGTATGGGAATATCTGGTGGCTCATTTAACTATGTGTATAATGTAACCGTGAGATCCCGTCTCACCTCTTCTCTCACCTTCTTATTCTCCCTCTGCTGCGTATTAGCTTGTGAAAAGCCCGAAATAGCCCATAAATCATCATAGAAAGAGAAATATATGGGTAGTTAGCCACTGTGACGTTTGAAATGATACTTAAGCCTCACAAGTATCTCGCCGAGGCTCATTTGTTAAAGTGATTTGGTGAGAGACACCACCTGCTGAGTCCAGCAGAGCAACATTTGTCAGGACTCTAAATAAAGCAGGTGTACTGAAGTGTATCTCCTCCCCTCATGGCACATGATCGGGAGCTTCAGTTACTACCACTCCCACCAGAATGTATTAAAATTATATTTAAATTAAGAAGCACGCGTAAAATATTGAACAGCTCCTAAAAGCATTTGATTTGTAAACATAAACGATTCAGTGTATATTACAGCAAATACCTCACATGTTTAGTGTCTTATCACTTCATACGGAGAGGATTAGGCTCAATTAACATTCTCCCTGTAAAGTCTATGGCATGTTTCAAAATAAACAGCGAATCTCTGGAAGTGTCATGAGATTTGAGTGTCACCTGAGAAGTTATTTCCATATCCACCACCCACCAACCCCCTCTTCAGTACGCAGAGACGGGACACACTGGAATTTACCATCCACCCCTTCTCCTCTCCTCCCCCACAGCCCCCCACCTGCTCGGATCACTTGTCACCATCGATCTTGCAGAGAAGGGGCCTGACACTCCCCCAGCATGAATCCAGACAGGGATCACAATGCAATGCCAAACCCTCCCCACAAAAATCTGTGTTAAGAGCGGTGACATCCGAACAGTTTTTCCAAAGCTTTGTGGCCGTTTTGTCGGAAACCATTCATAAGTTGTTTCTAAATGTGGACCTCCTGCTATGATGAACATGAACAGTGAACATGGACGTGACTATTGAAATATTGCCAGTCCTGCTGGGATCAAGTTGCATTCCCCTCCTGTACAGTTCTCAATTACGCATAACGATGATTTGTGAGTGAGCCAAAGTAACGCTGCTCATCCTTTTAAAGCCCTCGGGATCCAATCATCATATGTACCGTCTATGATTAACACTGTAAGGTGTACAACATCAGTAAAACCGTCCACTTATCAAGTGTGTAACGATCAGACTGTAGACTGGGAGGATCAGGTGGATCAACTCCAAGTGGAAACAAGTGGTAAGACCACGGTTTTATACCGTTAACACTGCAGGTACATATGTGGCAACAGGACATGGACAGCTGAGAGGAAAACATTGCTGAGCTGTTTCTGTTTGACTCCTGTACTTTACAACTCCCCTCTCCTGTGATAAATGGCTCTATAAACTTTAGGCCAGACATGTGTCAAATAGTAAAAAAAAAGCCCTGATATAATAAACCCATTATATTACACCTGTTTATTTGACTTTGGTGATGAGGACAGTTAAGGTCCAGACCCTAGAGATGACTTCTACAGTCTAATTTATGACTTCGTTTGTGATTTTTGTGCCTCAAATACATTTTGTAGTTAATATTTCTATAACTATCATATATGTAGCATTTAGCACAGATTATTTTTGATTTGTTTTGTATAGGACAAACAGAAAAAAAGCCTTTTCTGAATTTAATGTCTTCGTTAATTTTTCCCCCCTGTGTTTTGGGACTGACCTGACCCATTTGGGAAGCCTTTTACTACTGCTTCCTATAGATTCCTGCATATAATAGCTCATATTGTTTAGCATTCATTATTTTACTTGTCTATCTGATGCATCTGGTCTCATTTTGCTGCCGTGACACTGAAGTTTCCAGGTGCGGGATCAACAAAGTTCATCTCATCTGATGTTTCTTTGTGATTATTGCACTAAAGTGGTATAACAGAATAAACACGTCATTTCTCAGACCCAACTCTGGATCTCGCCCTATGTCCTTGTGAACACGTCTTACCAGCAACCTCCTTCACCAGGACAGCCTCGGGGAGGGTGACTGCGGGGCTGCGGCCGCCAGCATTCACAGCCACCACGCGGATCTTCAGACGGTCACCAGTGGTCTGGTTCTTGATAACGTAGCGGCAGGACTTCTGCAGCTCCTCATTGACTGCTTTCCAGTCCTCAGCTGAGTGGAGAAATTATACATGATGAGGACAGACTGGCACAATTTTCATTGCTGTTGTTTATCTTGATATTATAGGATTATGACTGTGATTATGTCAAGTATGATAACTGTGACAACTGCAGCTGGACAGATCTAATTCAGGCAGGATTAATACATTCGAACAATAAATGGTGCTTGTTGTGCAGCATTGTAGTGAAAATAAAATGATTATGTTTGGCAGATATTTCTTGTATGAGATAAAACTGCTGTTCTGTGGGTGATCAGCTCTGTCTGCTAAATCAAGCCCACATTGAACTGCAGCTGATATTAGCTTAGGGGTGTATGTCTAAAAGCAGGACCTCCAGGAGGAGCACAGCAGCTCCTGAAATGCCTCTTTCCTTGTAGGGAGAAGTTAGGTAGCCCATGATATAACTCTGCAAGTGACACTTTGGGAACAGCTGCAACCGATATGGCTGACCCACATTAAAGGAGCAATTTAACAGGTTCCTGCATGTATTTAAAGAGCATTTACACATTCTTGATATTAGAGATATTATATTATTAGCAATGTAAAAACCTCAAATCAGCTGTTGGAAAAAAATAAGCTTGTAAAAATAATTTGAAAAAGTCAAAGTTCTTTTTTTTTTTGTTAGGGTGTATTAATAATCTGGCCCCTTTCATGTGCATGCCAGTATTCAGTCAAAAGCAGAACTTCACTGCAAGGACTTACTTCCATCCTTGCAGACTTCAATGGTGTATCCATCCAGACCGGTTGGTCCAACGGTCTCTGGCTGGCTCCAAATGATAGCAACTGAAGTGTCATTCTTGTCCTCAATAAACAGATCCAATGGGGCACTTGTGGGCTCTGCAGACGCCATGGAAACATTCAGTTATACAGCTGACATTTGCAAAGGTGCAAAAATGCAAAAGATGTTATCAATTTAGAAAATGAGCTGAGGCTCATAAAAGGTGATGGCGATCCTTTATCTTAACACTGAAATAAAGAAAAAAGAAAACAAGTGATGAAGTGAATTCATAACACTTGGGATTTCTTTCTGAACTCCGGGTTACCTTTGGGTGGAGGAGGTGGAGGTGTGGGTGCTTTAGGCTCCTCTGGTGCAGGCGCTTCAGCAGCTTCAGCTGATGTTAAATAGGCATTTGCATTATTATTATTGGCAGCATGTGATGAGCAGAGCAATGCTACAGCATCAAATGAAAATGAAAGAAAAAATCCAGTTGTGTACCTCACAGCTCTCTGTCTCCCATACTGGGAGGATTTACAAAGCTAATACTGACAGGCTCTTTATCCAATTTGTCTCACATAAGAAAAATAATCTTAGATATAGAGATAGATAGAAAGAGAGAGGAGTGAACATGTTCTGTTTCTGCAGGTTGGTTTACCATCAGCGGGCGCTTCGGAGTCAGCAGCGGGAGCAGCTTCCTCTGCAGGTGGAGCGGCGGCAGCTATTATTAAATGTTAGATATTAATAATTAGCGCATTAAGCAGATGGGACAACAGATGATAGAAGTATGGGTTGAGACTGTGTTCAAAGCATTAGAAGTCAGTTAGTGACTGTTAGCTTTACCGCAAGAGGTTGAAGATTCAAATGTAATACAAATTATATATGATTATATATGATATATATGATATATATCTTTTATGGCTCATGTGACTTTTTTTTACCATCAGCAGGGGCCTCAGCAGCAGGTGTTTCTTCTGTAGCAGGAGCAGCAGCTGATATTAGAGGTTAGAGGATGTCAGCATTAGATAGTAGATGTTAGATCATTATTATATATTAGTGTAGTTATACTATACTCTAAGAGGGGGTGGTTCAGGATTTAATAACATTAATAAGATGTCTGTTTTCCATGATTTTTTGTTTAGTTTAGTTTTTTACCATCAGCAGGGGCCTCAACGGCAGCAGCTGGCGTTTCCTCTGCAGCGGGAGCAGTGGCTGATATTAGAGGTTAGAGGATATTAGATGTTAGAAGATATCAGCATTTGATATTAGTCCAGTTAGCTTTACTGTAAGTGGAGGATGGTTCAAGATTTAATAGTTATAAGATGTCTCCTATTCCATGATTATTATTTTTTTTACCATCAGCGGGGGCGGGAGCAGCAGCAGCAGCAGCAGCTGGTGTTTCCTCTGTAGCAGGCGCAGCAGCTGATGTTAGAGTTTAGATGTTAGTGTGGCTAGTTTTTAAAAGTGTAAGGAGTCTTTGAGTTTTATAAGATCTCTCCTAATCCACTGAATCCAACTGTTTTACCATCAGCAGGGGCCTCGACAGGCGTTTCTTCTGTAGCAGGAGCAGCAGCTGATTTTTTTTAGAGGTTAGAGATCAGTAGATCCATAAGATTTTAAAAAATATTACATGACATTTTCAAAATGTTATGAAAGAGGTAGAGAGGGAGAGAAATGGGTGAGTTAGGTGGTAAATAGTCCTCTCTGGATATCATATCATCGGGGGGCTGGCTGATCTGCAGCAACAGGAGCAGCAGCTTCATCAGTGGGAGCAGCTGATGTAGATATTAGATGTTAGAAAGGAGTCTGGATCAAAGTACACTGGAGATGTTAAATAAAATACAATAGGCGGTATTAATATGCGTTATACACCAGTCATGAAAGGTTTTCTGGGTAACTTGTTTGGATATTTGGTTAATGTTTGTTTGGCATCAAGATGGAACTTTCACTGATGTATAAAAGCGCATATTAGCACCGACTTTACAAGTTAACGTCACACAGTTTGACTGAAGGAAGGTAAAGCGCAAAAAGCGCGTGAATACGACTTTGAGTAACTTTCAGAAATGAGGCAGTCAAAAAAAGAGTTGACAAAAAAAAGTCCAAGCAGGCGGTTTATGCAGTACACATGCAAGTATCCGTCTTATTTCACCTTACCCAAGGCACCTTTTCACTAAGCGCGCACAGGCGCATGTGCGTAAAAGTTACCGCGTTCTTACCATGAGATGAACCGACTACTTTGGCTTAAATTAAGAGGTTAAACAACTCATCCAAGGCATATCCACTGAGAAATAAAATGAAGGTGGACTGTATGCTGTATAACGGACGTTAACTCATGGCTCACGCGCCGCTACCCTCGGTGCATTACCATCGGGTGGAGGTGGGGTGGGAGCTTTGGGCTCCTCAGCTGGCGGGGCAGCAGGGGCCTCCGCCTCGGCAGGTGCAGCTTCGGGCTCAGCAGGGGCGGCTTCAGCCGGTGGGGCCTCTGGGACGGGCTCAGGGGCCGGTGCTGGTTCTGGTTCTGGAGCCTTCTCCTCCTTCTTGGCTGGTTCTTTCTTAGCCGCCTTCTTGATTGGGGCAGGCTTGGACGGCATGTTGAAGGTTGCAGCTAATTCCCAACTCGGTAAAGTCCTTAAAAACTGGATCCAATGCCGTTATTTCTGCGGGGGTGGCAGACTTATATAGGGCTCGGCAGGTTTAGGCACCGCCCCCTAATGAACTACATGTAATAGATACTGGGCACCATGTATGACTCAGACCACCATGTTTGTTTGTCTCACTCATCAACACTCACTGTGCATCATTAAATATTCCACTCCATAGATTATGACCCAATTAAGTTCAAGTATATAAAAATATGCACCTAATACAACCATGAGTAATTGACTTTTATCTGTTGTATGAACTGGCCTACTCTTATAGTATTCCCATAGGACATTCATGTAAAGAAAATGCATTGCTATAATAATTTTGCAGCTCAAACTGACACACAAGAAGCAACAGAATAAATATAACATGTATTTTATTGATTCCAACAACCAGTGATAGGTGGATGAAAGCCTTCAGAAACATGCCTTAATCCAAGTATTGGACCCAACTGAAGAAATATACCTTTCTCTCAAGGATGATTCTTTTTTTATTTTTTATCTCTCTCCCTAATGATTGTTGCCGCATCCAGAATGCTGACTTATTTACAATCTTTACAATGATGTCCTGTACAAAATAGAGAAATTAAGTTTTACAAAGGATTCTTTAGAAAAAAAAGAAGAAATAAAGAAATATCAAATATCTGAGTATTAAAGAGGAAAACATTATAGAGAATGATTTTCCTAGACAATACATTAACTTTTTTTTTCTCATCACACAGCAAGTTTACATGCATTTACAACACTTAGAAACCCTTAACATTTGCACGTCAGTGACATTAGATACCGCATAACATTTTTTATTTCTTTTTAAATCTTAGTTTTGTCCACAACAAGCTTTGCAAAATTATGACTATTCAGCAACCTGTATTGGCCTAAGATATCAGATTCATCTCTTTATCTGGTTACTTAAAATCAATTATGCAAACAATGAAGTGCTGATTCGTTCCAACGATTTGATTTTTAATCTTTTCTTTTATCGTCATTTGACCATTTACAAATCCAGTTATTTTCTTGCCATTCATAAGGACAAAACATTTCTTTAACTACATCTATAAACCCTGTTCTCAACGCCAAACAAATCTTCCTCTCTTTAAGGCTCACCTGCTAAAAAAACAAAGTTCCCACTTTTATCCCGTCATGCAATTTGGTCCAAATTAATAACTCAAAGACAGACCAGATGAAAACACACAGTTTGCTCGTGAAAGTTCATACATTTGCTGATTGCCAACACCAGTAGAAGTTGCTGCATAGTCCTGATACACTAGTAAGCAAACACAAATCACAACTACTACAGAGCAACAGGCACAACAACCAGTGAATGAGATGAGAAGCTCGAGCTGATGGCTTTTGTTAACCTGCAGAAACAGACCAGGGTGGGAATGGTACAGTAATACTGTCTAATACCTGGAATATTTACAATAACTGAAATTATTCTCAATCAGCATGTGACCAGTCACTGGCCATTTGGCATCTTTTTGGTCTCTGATGTCTTTAATTCATTCATTTTTCTTTTTTGTTTACATAAGTGACCAATTAGAGCTGCAGATTAGCTTGACGTTTTGTTATCAGCCTTATGCGAACAGTGCAATAACAAAGCAATAAGCAGCTCAGACACTATTTAAAATGTCAAACTTTCTTATCAAGCTGTCATAAAAGTGGTCTGACATTCATTTACAGGATTTATGTACATTTGAAGTTTAAGTCTGAGCACCTGAACAATAACACAGCTTGGGATGAACAGGTGAATTATTTCCACACCACTTGCACAACCTTTTGCTTTGTCTGTCATTTACGCCATTAGGGCCTCTTTACAAAAAATCTTTTGCTTTTTACTCTATTTCCTATTATAACTTACTATTTTCTGTGTCGTGCACCCAAAATGTCTTCAAATAATGACTACCGTACGACATCAACATGGGCGCACACCATAAAACATCTCATAACTTCACTGTCTCTATGTAATGTCTTCAACAACACGTGAAAAATATCAGCAATTATCTTCCAGATATATTTGACATTTCTTTAGCATCTGACAGCACAAAACTTTTTGCTAACCTACCCTGAAAGTCTACATGATCTTTATTCAACACCAAAACAGTTTGGAGACATTGTTAAAGAGCACCATACACACCTAAATGATGATAATAAGCATGAGTGACATAAAGAATGAGACCTGTTGCAAATGGGTATAGGTAGCTTTAAAGTCATTCTACTCAGCCGTTGTTAGAAGTGTTTTGCAGTGGAGCTTCGTGATAAGGCTTCTTTCAAAAGCACCTTACTAGATGATAACTGTTTATTATACATTCATAGTTGAACTTAAACCACTAACATGACAGTCAATATGCGTGATTAGAGTACAGTATTTGGTTCAGTATATTAGATATTTGCACCAACTAATATAGATAAAATAACTGCGATGTAGCCTGATTGTATGTACATAATATATACAATAATTACTCTGAATATGGGGGGAAAGATTTGAAACAAATGTAGTTCTTTCCTGGATAAATGTTATAGAAAAAAAATCTGAATTGGATTCAATAGAATTTGCTCAATGTATTTAATCAGAGGGTGTTTGTTATGTTATATTATCCCTGTGTATTTAATACCTGATATATATGGCAACACTGGTGACACTGCGTGTTTCACATTACCAGTTCATAAAACTAAATTAAGTGCTTGGAAAAGATGGTACTGTGCAGCGACATAGTGATGAACTCACATCGCTCATAAATAAGTTTGGCTGTATGCAAAAGAGTATGACAGCAAGTTAATATCCGAACTCATAAGCCATACAAACAATAAAGAAGATGCAGAATGAATAATAATTTATTAATCGTGTAATATGTTATTATTTAATAGTTACAGTAAAGAAAGAGATGATTAATTGAAATAAATATAGAGAGTTGAACTGATTTCTGACTATCTTGGCTGGGATGATATCAGTGAAAGCACCAGTATACGTTGCTGAAGTTGAGGTGACACCGATGTCTTCATATTTAAGGCATTTTATTTGTTTCACCTGCTCGGGTTTGTAAAGTTCAGGATTGCATATGTATAAGATTTGGCCTTAAGAGACTTATACAGTAGATATGTACCGAAGAACTTTGCGATAAACAGTAGCATCTGTCATGCTGTCATACTCTTTTCCAAAAAAAATGACTTACACCATAACTGATAATAGCTCCTGTGGACAAGGACTCCATATCCCATGATGCACTTGAGCAAAAAACAGGATGAACTGCGTGTGCTGCTGCAGAAATCACCTGAAATCTAAGTGCTGAGTTGCGTAGTGATCTATTAGCACCGATCTAAGAGTACTGAGGGCTAACGTGGTGGTAAAGAGTTGTGAACTGGTGAATGTTGTCCAGTCAAACACATAGCAAAGTGATAGAATATAGCTTTTCATTCAATACTGGTCAACAGTCTTATCAAAATACTGTATGTGTTAAGATGTTGTATAATTACCCAGTTACACTTTTAACCTACTGTGGGAATGACCATTTAAATCACCCTACAACCATTTCTGAGGGTTCATTTGTTCCTAAATGTGCACTGCGTCATTATAGTGGACAAAAAAAAAAAAAAAAAAAAAATTGAAGTGCTAAGTGTAAGCTTTGTGTTCAAAGTTTAGGCAGGCTAGGGTCTTCTTTGTCTGGGGATTCGATGTAATTGGCAGCCTCTTGAAGTTTCAAAAGCATCGCCATCTATAACAAAAAAGAGAGTCAATAAATCAGCAGTACTAAAGGATTCATGTCCAAGTGTTAAATCACAAGAAAGGTTTGTGGAGTGCTCTCTCTTACCAGTGGATCAGATTCCATGGAGCTGGGTGGAGTTTCCTTGTGAGGCCTCTCTTCTAAGGGCTGACCAGGGCTGCTGGAGCCAATGCTTGGGGGAGGCAGGTGGAACAGCTTTGCCTGGTCCTGCTGGGCAGACGGCCAAGGCAGTGTACCCCTCACCCACTCCACTGGGTCCTCCCATACCGCCTTCTGCCCGTGGACCTGAAGCGTCACAACATACCAGTTAAAATTAGAGCGCAACATTTCCTGTGAAAGGTAAGCCACCAGCAATTAGTGAGGAAGAAATTTTAGCTGGAGACCATTTTCTGCATTTGTTGACTCTGTTTCTCACCTTGATGCCGTCCTTTGCCCCCTCTTGGAGGTAAGGGATAATAGAGTGATTCCAAAGGTCGATAAACCACGATCGAAACTCTTCCACCGTGACTGGACAGGACAGGAAAAAGCAAGGACCTGTGGAGACACAAGAGGAGGAAGAAAAACAGTAAAGAGTTGTCAATATTCCCTACAAAATAAAAGCCCAAAAGTCTTTCCTTGACCAGACAAGAGTGTTTTTAATTACCAATGAGGAAGTCTGATGTGCTGTGCTTCTCCAGGAAGGTGTGCAGATGATACCACAGTTTAGGCACCCAGTCTAACACCCTGATCAGGTCCTCGTTGGTCAAGCTTCTCTCATCCTCTGACTCCATTAGCTTCCTGTGCAAGTAGCGCACCAGGAAGCCGTTGGCTGGCTCCACATTGTTGGAGAAGGTCACCATCCTAGGATGATAAAAGGCACATGCAAAGAGTCATATTAAAATTCAGACCAATATGTTTGTGCATTAGCGGGCTAGTTTGTTTACTTGTACTGGTTGAATTGTGGACTTAGAGCTCCAAATAGTGCTCTACCGTACGCTATCGGTCAACCAAATGCATAAACGTACAGAGGTGAAACTACAGAGAGATTGCAGACATGTTGTTTTATAGTTATAACAACCATAACAAAGTTCACACTCATTAGAACCAAAATAAAACCATTATTGGTATTCATGGCATTGAGTAAAATCAAACAGTATTAAATCATACTGCATTGGGTTACATATAAACACGTTAACTCACACTTTACTATTGATCTGCTCGAAGGCATTTTCATTGTATTGATTTGTTTACTCCACAGCGAGCTTCAGATCTAACCTCAGTGTAATCAGGAACAAATCCAGCTGTAACACATAAAACGATACTGCAGGGGAAGAAAACCGCTCCCTTAACCAACCTGAAGCTGAGATGGAGGCCGTGGTTCGCTATCATCTTCACTGGCTGATTGCTTGTTCCGATAATGTAAGGACTGAGGGCAGGGATAATATTAGAGTTTAGGTTACCTGAAATGATCACATAAATATTCTGCATATAGTTTCTGTGTGCGTGGAGTTTACCATTTGTGATATTTGCAGGTAAGAGCACCATTGACAAGCTCACTGATGGATGCAGGGTCATGAATATCATCCAGAATAACTACCAGCGGTATTTCTGACGTGCTGGTTTCCCGATCGATTTGATTGGCCAAGTTGGAAAGATAAAGCTGCAGATCCTGAGGAACGAAAGACAAAAGAGTCTAAATGAAGCTGACAACATGACACACCAAATAATCCACTTTTCTGCAGAATCATGCAGGACGTTAGTTTCTGTCACCTTGCATGACTGGCGGTGCATGTTGAAGGTGACCACAATGCCGTCGGTGACCTCACGGGCGCTCCGGTCCACTAGGTACTCAGCCAGCCGGGAAGCAAGGTAGCTCTTACCTGTCCCACTTGGCCCAGACAGGATGAGACGGCGGTGTTTGAGTAGCAGACTTATGTAGTGTTGCATCATGGGTTTGGGAATGAGAGTTTCGAATACCAGGCTGTCCACACACTTCTCCTTCAAACCTGAACATAGTGAGGAAAAGTGAGAATGGCTGTAATAAACAATGAGGCTGAGGCTAATCACCCAGCATAAATCTGAATTGGTGATAAACTGTGATACTTGATACAGTATTTAAGTGCTTGTTAAGAATTCTGTTAATATACACCAAAATGAATATACATTACAAACAGAAGCCTGAGTAAGACGATGTTGTGAAAACGGATTTATATCACCTCACATGTCCTTCATAAGCAACATGGAGTTTTGCTCTTAAAATAACTTTGCATCAAATGTAGGAGACCAAACACCCCCCACCAGCCTGCAGGAGTCTAATGTTCCTCCTTCACGTCTATGGGGCCCCATGTGTCTGAGGCTGGTTGACCAGCTGGGCCTGGCTGCACTGAGGATCATGTTACCCAGAGTCCCGTCTGGGCCGCCGCTGCTTTCCCAGCTCTCCTAGCACTTCGCTCCTTACATTCCGGCATGCAAAAGGTGCAGAGGGGTCGACTGTCAGGCCAGATCCTGGCCTCTCCTCACTAATCACGGCTCTGGTTTAGAATCGCTGATGGGCTCCCCATATGTGCTACACGCAAACAACACCGCTGTTACAGAAATACAGTGTAGATAAGTCACCTAAATCTATTCTAGTTGTGATAATGCCAAGTTGGTATGTATAATTTGACAAACTAGAACTGTGGCAAAACATAATGGTGCTGAACTGATGAATTCATCATCTGCCTCGGGGTCATTTGAGGTGATGTTTTGGTCAGTGATGAGGACAGCTCGGAGTTCAGTGTCCTTGAATGCACGTTGGACGTAAATAAGAGCTGTAAAGCTAAAAAAGCAACACTAGATCAAACGGCAATAAAGACAGACAGACCTAAATATGTCGCTCTGAAAAGCAGACAGACACGAGGATTTGCACTCAGTCGCAACTTGGATTGGACTGTTAGGTTGCAGATAAACACTTCACAACACAGCTGATGCCTCAGATCCATCAATATGTGTGTGGACATGGCTTTCAATCAAAAGATTTGTGGTTTCTGAATCAGAGATGACAATGAAAATGAAGGTGGACTGACTCCAAAAGGCTGTATTTTACAGAAAGACAACTTGCATCAGGAAGTTTATCTCATTAGCCAAAATTATGATTTCCTTTGTATTTGTTTTATAAAACAATGTCTTTGAGCCAGGACTGTAGTTAGAATTAAATCAGTGCTTTATGATGTCTTTCTCCCAAATCTGTAAATCTTGAACCTGATGCATCATTTTGTATGTCACAGTTATTAGGTCACGTTTCGTCACCGACCTTTCAGAGCCACTGTGATGCCATTGGGGCCTCGGGACATGCAGCGAGAGGGCTGTGTCTCTGGAGCTTCTCCTCCTAGCACTCTCTTAATGTGGCCCATACTGTAACTATAGATGGAGTCTGTAGACAGGCCCAGACTCGAAGTGGGGTCCACTTTGGCTATGTACACCTGGAACAAGAACAACAGAAAAAAGAGATGTAAGTGTATGTGTTATAGGTTTTAGTAGTTGCAGACAGACAGTGCCCCCGGTGGCATTTCAGAGCTAACTTCCAATACTTGTAAAAAGGTCATAGTACACGTTCTGTACATGGGAATTACAAGCTCCTGCTCATGAGTGCTTTGGTTTTATTGGACACCAGCATACTACAAATTAGACCAGCAAGGCCTGGATGATCTGGTTAGATGACCTGCCAGCCTGTGGTATTAAATTCAAATACCTCTTTCACTACTTTTGTCCATAAAACCAGAAGTTCAGCGTGACTCCGAAGGCTATTTCTGTGGCTATGGCTGTGGCTGAAAGTAATTATATCCTAAATTTAATGTGGCAGCTGCATCACAAATGACAACATGCTTTATGCAAACTGAACATTCAGTTCTCAGGCAGGTCACATTGAATGAAGTTGTCAGAAGAAGGCGACTCACCTTGAAAGCTTGGCTGACAGCTGAATCCAGCATGGGCCAGTCCATTCTGCCATTCACCCTCACAGTGCCGACAAAGAAATCCTGCTGCTTAACCTCCTGTTGACACAGAGAGCAGCAAACAGGTGATACAAGGATAAATTATGTTTATTGGTCTGTATTAGGGCAGAAGAGAAACGGCATACTTACATCTTTGAAGACGTGCAAATCTGCAACACACACCACCACCCTAACACGGTGATCATCCCGCTGTGTGGAAAGACTGAGAGAATCTGTGGAGTGGACATCTGTCGAGTGGTACGTTAAAAAAAGAAGACAGAAACAAAAAAAGAAGATCATGTAGCATGTGATACAAGTTAGAGAGCCATGCTTTTATATTTTATATGGGCATTTGACCTGCAAAATAAAAGCAGAGGACAACATGTCAGAGACTGACTATACCTGAGCTGCCCTCACTCAGCCCCCTGCTGTAGCTTTTGGGCATGGGCATGGCTACTGACTGACGAGGTGATGAACTCCCCAGAGCAGTGAGACCTGAGGACTGGGACACAGAGCTGGAGGGACCAGGAGATGGACAGGGGGACAGAGTTCCTGTCTTCAGGTGGTCGTTCTCAGCCTTCAGGTTCTCCACTGTCCTCTACAGATAAATATGGCACAAAATAATACAATTTTCATAAATCGGTGGAGATTTCTTAATACTAAAGGTAAGATGGCAGTTTAGGCTTGGCAGATTACAACCCACAACAGCATACATACATTAGACATCAAACTAGGAAATAAATCAGATTGTAGATAGAAAACGGTATGTATTCAAGCCAGACACCAATAAACCATGCATTTAATTAAAAGATTTTTTAAAAATATGCAAACTGTAAACTAACATTGTTCTCCTCCAAATATTTGCAGACATTGTGAAGGATCATACGCTATCTAAATTACCTTTACCCACTCCAGGAACTGAGAGATAAGTAGAAAATAATGAAAAGCACATGTACCTGCATGTTGGTCATAGCGTCCTGCAGCTGCTCCAGGTGATGGGCAGAGCTTAGAGCCTCCAGGCGGATGTCTGTCAGTTTGCGCTCCTTCTCCCACAGCTCTGTACGCAGTTCTGATACAACTTTGTCATCTGCCACCTCGCCTCCTTCACAGAGTCTGGAGATATTCAGAATAAATTACATTAGAGATCCGTGTAGTTAGCAATGCATATTTTTAGAGACACCAATAAATCAAAACTAGTATTTTCTTGAAAATAAATATTTATACATTAACATATGTGTGCAAACAGATTATATTATTATTATTATTATATTATTATTATTATTATTATTATTATTATTATTATTATTATTATTACGATATTATTATTATTATTTAAACTGGCTCCTCAAGTCAGTACATTTTTGAGTCAGAAACAAAAATGTGAACATTTCACATGTATTTTTTAATTTCTTGTACCTAAAAACATAACTTTGTACTTCGTACTCTGATGGTCTAACAATTAACCTTACAACGATGATGGATGGGAGCTGAATTCAGGGACAGCAGGTCTGACACATCTGTTGTAGTCCAAAATTGAA